>NC_138561.1:17834042-18326542 GCF_964273705.1 Natrix helvetica | reverse complement strand
GGAATGGAATAGGCCAGGTCTCCTGCTTGAACAGGGGGTTGGACTGGAAGACCTCCAAGGTCCCTTCCAACTCTGTTATTCAATCTGCATGTTTACCTTTCATGATAACTTCAGTAATAATTATCATCATTGTATTTCGACTCTGCCCAGGAACTGAAATTCTCTGGGGAAATTAAAATTGCACCAAAGCTTTAAAAACCAAAAGAATAAATTAACACCCCCCCCCAAAAAAAAGATGAAATAAAAATTACAATCCCAAAGCATGTAAAAAATGTAAATAGAAAAATAGGGACCATCTTTGGTGGGAAGGTAACAACGTTCCATGCGCTTGTGGCGTTGAGTCATGCCGGCCACATGACCACGGAGAACGTCTTCGGACAGCGCTGGCTCTTCGGCTTTGAAACAGAGATGAGCACCGCCCCCTAGAGTCGGGAACGACTAGCACATATTTGCAAGGGGAACCTTTACTTTTTAAAGTCAGATTATCCATAATACCTGATCTGTAACTTGGCTTCTTTAGCAGCTTGTGCCAGTGAGAGTCCACTAGGCTGGATGAATAAGCAAAAGTGACAACTTCCTGCACCGTGTTGGATAACGACGAGGTTTCCCCCCAAGGATAGAAACCTATGTTTCTATTATGAGCATCTCTGGGCCATCCGGAGAGACTTGGAGACAAACCAACTTCTAATTACACGTAAGAAATACACATTGTACATATATAAACTGACATCCATATCAGCGTGGCGTTGGGAGCTGTCAAAAAGCATCAGGGAAATTCCCACCGCGCCTCTTGACAGCTCCGATACCTGCTACTACGGAGGTGTTATGAGCGGTATTATATGCCTGATTGAGTTATGACAGCTCTAACTGAACAGGCAAGCCGGGCAGAGAGGAATAACGGGGGCAACGATACAAATGATGATTAAGTGATCCCTTTAAAGGACAATTTCCATAATATTTCATGCTCGCTTGTGCAGTGGGAAGCAGGGTTTGTCTGCCGAACTAACTGCTCTATCAATTGATTTGATTCACTGCTGCAGCTACTCCCCGTCATAATATTTCAAATAAATGGCACCGCAGACAGAAATAATATCTGCATCAATATTAACCCTGAAAGGACTAATGGACACAAACTATCATTTCCTGGGCACCCTAATAATGCATTTCGACTGCGCTGAGCAGGGAGAGATTTCTCATCCCCTTCTTCTCCTTCCTATTTATTCATTCTCTTATTTACAATGCCTCACTTCCATAAAGCTGCTTCTTCTTTGGGGGCAGGGGGGAAGGCAGGGCAGAACCCCCTCCTCTCTGTCGTTCTTCTGGTGGCAAAGGGGACCGACAACGTTGTGGTTTTGAGCAGTGGTGGGATCCAAATTTTTACTACCGGTTCTGTGGGCGTGGTGCGGCAGCCATAGCGTGGTGGGCGTCACTTGGTGGACAGGGCAGGGAAAGGATACTGCAAAATCCCCATTCCCTCCCCACCCCACTAACCTGCTTTCCAGCTCTGTTCTCTTGTGCAGGGCAACAAAAGAAGATCAGCTGGGAGGCTGGGACGCCAGTCAGCTGGGACTCGGGAGGCAGCGAATAGACGGGGGCGGGGCCAGTCAGTGGTGGTATTTGCCGGTTCTCCAAACTACTCAAAATTTCCACTACCTGTTTGCCAGAACCATTCAGAACTGGCTGAATCCCACCTCTGGTTTTGAAGCACCTTTTTGTAAACAATTGACAAGAGGATGACCAGAACGTACCAAAGCTGGTATCTATCTTCAATGAGATAGAACATAGAATAACTGGGTTGGAAGGAAGGGAACTGGGAGGTCTTCTAGTCCAACTTCTTGCTCAAGCAGAAGACCCTCATGTTTTTCTGGACATTCTTGACTGTCCAAACTCTTCTTGAAAACCTCCAGTGTTGGAGGACTCACAATATCTGGAGTTGTTCCACTGACTAATTGTTCTCACAGTCAGGAAATTTCTCTCCAGTTCTCAGTTGCATCTCTCTTTCATGATCTTCCACCTGTTTCTTCCGTCAGATGTTTTGGAAAATAGGTCAATCTTAACTTCTCTGTGATGACCTCTCAAGTACCGGAAGATAGATATCCTATCACTTCTAGTCCTCTTTGTTAAACAAGACATATCTAGTCCCCTCAATTGTTCATTGTACAGTTTAGCCTCCAGACCCCTGATTATCTCTATTGCTGTTCTCCACACTGTTTCTAAAGGAACGCTGTGGCTCCGTGGCTAAGACGCTGAGCTTGTCGATCAGAAAAGTCAGCAGTTTGGCGGTTCGAATCCCTAGTGCCGCGTAACAGAGTGAGCTCCCGTTACTTGTCCCAGCTTCTGCCAACCTAGCAGTTTGAAAGCACGTAAAAAATGCAAGTAGAGAAATAGGAACCACCTTTGGTGGGAAGGGAACAGCATTTTGTGCTCCTTCGGCATTGAGTCATGCCGTCCATATGACCACGGAGACATCTTTGGACAGTGCTGGCTCTTCGGCTTTGAAACTGAGATGAGCACTGCCCCCTAGAGTCAGGAACAACTAGTATATATATGTGAGGGGAACCTTTTACACTATTTTTAAGGTTTCAACAACTTTTTTGCATAGCAGGGATGAAAAAGATGAAGAGGAAGTAAACATCTTCAGACTTCTCGAAATCTCATGGCAAATATTATAAATGGCTCAAGAGTATTTTCCTTTCTGTTAATTCTATGACAAAAACTGACCAGATCACTCTTCAGACTGGGGTCAACTTGGAGATACAACACTATATAAGGGGGAATCACTCTTAATTATTTATTTTACAAGGATCAATGTTTTCTTTGGGCCCCATGTACCACCAAGGATCTTGACAACCTAGCACTTTGTTATGTTTGGATCCAGATAGGATCACAGTTAGGATAAACCATTGAAATCAACACTAGTACAGTCACTAAACAGATAACAAATTCAGTGGTGCTTAATCAGACATATTATGTTGCCTATTTGTCTTTCAAATGATTAGCTTTTGTTTTTACGCTGCATAAATGTGTTTTTTATTTTTTTATGGCCGATAATGTATCCCATGTGGTATGCTTGGTTGGCTTTATATTAGTGGGTTGGGGTGAACCTGACCTTGCGTAGATTATTTAAGAAATCATGTCTTGGAATGAGATGTGAAATGGATCTACTTGTTAATCCAAGAATGGCTTGGGGGGTGGTGGAATGGAGAGATGGAGGGATGGGAGGATGAAGGGATGGATAATTGCACTGATTTTATCCTTTTGAACCATCTGAAGGATTATTGGCAGGAAATTAGATTATATATTCAAATTTTAGAACTATTAATCAGTGGAATGACTTGTCTCCAGGAGCTGTGGGTACTCCATCACTGGAGATTGGACAACCATTTGTCTGAAATGATATAGAGTTTCCTGCTTGAACAGGGGGCTGGATTAGAAGACCTCCAAGGTCCCTTCCAGCTCTGTTATTCTGCTAAACAAAAAATACCCACCCAGAAAGGGGCATATTTACTGCATGGATGGGACACGGAGAGAGACAGCGAGAACATTCGCAAGGACGTGATACCATTAGAAGATCAGCTTCACTTTAAAAAAATAATAATACTTTGGCATCGGTGGGTAAACTCAGCAGCAGAAACATTTTTAACCCTATCCCGCTGTTCCAACTCTCGGGGGGTCAGGTTCATTTTTCAGCTTAAATATGGCTAAAGCTTGAGCCAAAAAACAGGAAGGAGAGGGTGGGGGGTGGGGGGTGGGAAGAAGGATGATCCTTCAACTCCGAGTGTCTCCTTGGGTAAATGCCCTCCCCGGAGAAAAACGGGCAGTTGCAAATGGATAGCTGCCTTGATGCAATCCAGGGCCAAAAATGGGACCTTTCCCCAAGATTAATTCCTTGTGTCTCCTTTTAAAACAAGATTAAATTAGCTTGTGTTAGTGGCTGTTAGCAGATGCGTTCCTGCATTATGTATGATCCTTGACGGCTTGCAGCGTGGACGCACTGTGCTGTATGTTCCATTAGTGGGTTTTTTTTTCTCAGTGCGGCGCTAAGCTTTAAGTCACACAGACAAGGCCCTGTATCGGGGGGTGCATGCTTTGTGGATGTGTTTTCCTGGTAATTTCACAACCTACCTGAGCACCACGATCGATCGGCTGTGTTTGAAATGGATAAAAGAATTAAACGGCGCGAGGGCGGCACTGTGGGATACGGCCAGTATCCTCTTTGTTTAGGGAAATCAATAGTGCTCTAATGCCATGGCAAAGGGGGAAGAATGTCTAGGCCATGTGCTGGGGGGGGGGGGGAATCTTCAGCTCACCATTCATGTATCCAGTTACAACTTTCCTTCCCCAGATTAATGTGAGATCATGAGAGATTTTCTACAGGGTCGATGCTTTCTATAATTCCTGAGCGATACCTTCTTCATCAGAATAACAGAGTTAGAAGGGACCTTGGAGGTCTTCTAGTCCAACCCCCTTCTCAAGCAGGAGATCCCATACCATTTCAGACAGACGATTGTACAATCTCTTCTTAAAAACCTCCAGTGGTGGAGTATCCCACAACTTCTGGGGGCAAGTTGTTCCACTGATTAATTGTTCTCACTGTCAGGAAATTTTTCCTTAGTCCTAGGTTGCTTCTCTCCTTGATTAGTTTCCATCCATTGTGTCAGGCCTGCAGCCATCTTTTCTTTTGGATCTTTGGCCTGCCGCACTTTCTATCATTGTGCTATGCATTTTCTATCGTGGGAAAATGGGAGGGGGAATTGTAGGGAGTTAGATGATATGTAGCCATAACAAAATCCTTTCTAGAAAGCCAAGGTCATCCTTTGTCTTTGCGTCTCTTCACCTGACCAGAACTGGATGGGTGGAACTGCCAGCATGGCAGTGGATGATTGGACCATGTGATGGACTTGTAGGTGTGGGGGCAAGATCTTGAACTTTCAACTGGGTGGGGAAAACTGGGAAGCTTTCAGATTCGGGTTTTCCCAGATGTGCCATCATGGCTCTCTTAATAAATTGGAACTTGGAGCAATACTTTGACCTGGATTCTGATTTACTTTTGGATGCTATTTGGAACCCTGACACATTGCTTCTTGTCCTGCCTTGAAATGCTTTAGTATAGTATAGCCTCTATTGTCCTTGTGCATCATATATATACAATGAAATTGGTTATTTGGAAAATAGGTTGACCCCCTTCTTCTCTTTGGCAGCCCCTCAAGTATTTGAACACTGCTATCATGTCATCCCCTAGTCCTTCTCTTTGTTAGACTAGACATGCTCAATTCCTGCAACCACGTTTCATATGTTTTGGCCTCCAGTCCTCTTATCATCTTCTCTGCACTCTTTCAAAACCCACTCTTCTGCAAATCCTCCACATGGATCAGAAAGAAGCCCAACGGATGAGCAACTGTTGATTCTAAACTGGGAGCAGTGCTGAAAATCCAATTTCTCCCGAATTCCTTTTTAGCAGCCGCTCTTACGCCTTTCATTGGAAGTTACCTCTTATTGGAATTATTATTTGGAATTACCTAGTCCAAAGTTAAGATGAATTATAGAAATCTATGGAGCACAAAATGGCAGTTTGGTGTAGCAGTTAAGGCATCGGGCTAGAAACCATCCCGGAGCAACCAATATGTTCTTCTCTAACAAGCTGGGCAGCCTCCTTGCAATATTTTCTGAAAGAGCCGTAAATAATGTGTCTGTCTTTCATTTGGTCTCCGATAACCGCTTTCCTGAGCTCCGATTTATGCACAGACAAACCCAGCCACCTCTAATTTCCCAAACCCATTGCTTGCAACCCTCTCCTTCCCCACCAATAATTCTGCCATCTCTAATTTGCCAATAAATAATTCTGGGCTCTCAAATTTTCCAAACCGATAATGAGACTGATTTGTCGACCCACGACGGTGTCATCCAGTAATGGCACCCCCAGCAAGCTGTAATTTGCTAAACAACATAGGGACACCTCTTCTCCTTTCTAGCAATAAAGGATGTTGGTCATCTTTTATCCTGTCTTCTTTACGAAAGTGGTCTCTGCTGGGTTGATACCTTGTTTACTCGGAGAAGTTGACGGGTGTCACTCCTTTGGTTTCCCCAAAATGCAGGCGTGTAGCCTTTCTGTAGATCAAAGATTAGCAAGCATCCCTTGGTCAGGTTTGGTGATTCTCCCGCTGTGTTCTTGCCATCCCTCTGAGGCTTGGCAGGGCCTTTGCCGAATTCAGAGAGAACATCTCAAAAACAAGATTCTCTTTGGCTGCTTCTCCTCTCCCATTGACCTTGCCACCCAGGTTGCTGCTGCTGCTGCTGTGGTCCAAATATAAATGGATGAAGAAGAAGAAAAATGGGAAAAGTTGAATTCTGGAAGGCTCATTTTGTTCATGCTTACTCTGGAGAGGATTAGACGCTGACACGTTTTCCTAAAAAAATATGGAATTTGGAAGGCAGCTGGTTGAAGCAACCTCAAGTCAACCGCAACTGCTGATGACTTCATAGAATTGTAGAACTGTAGAAAAGATTTTGAGGGATGTGGCGGCTCAGTGGCTGAGACACTGAGCTTGTCGATCAGAAAGATGCAAGTTGTTCCCGACTCTAGGGGGCGGTGCTCATCTCCATTTCAAAACCGAAGAGCCAGCGCTGTCCAAAAACATCTCCGTGGTCATGTGACTGGCATGACTAAAATGCCAAAAAAGCATGGAACGCTGTTACCTTCCCACCAGAGGTGGTTCCTATTTTTCTACTTGCGTTTTTTACCTGCTTTCGAACTGCTAGGTTGACAAAAGCTGGGACAAGTAGTGGGAACTTATGTGGCGCTAGGGATTCCAACCAGTGAACTGCCGACCTTTCAGACTGATAAGCTCAGTGTCTTAGCCACTGAGCCACCGCGTCCCTTGTCCCTAACCTTAATAGACCCTTAATTCATTGACTCCAAATAGGCTGATCTCAAAATATCCCAAAACGTTTCTTACCTAGGAATTATTCTCCTTTGATTCATTTGATTTATTTATCAGATTTATGAAGCCAAACATCTAATGTCTGTGTCTCTCGCAGCGCACACAACTGAATTGTTATTAAAATATGTAGAGTACATTGTAACTTGACAAAATGAAATCACAGCTGAAGTCAAGAAGTTGACTTTAACAAAAAAAATAGTCAAACAACAGGCTATACTTTTCTTAAATACATAATAGAAATGTTCCTTGTGACTATAATGTAGCTTATAGGTAAATAGAGCTACTTACCCCCATTTTCAATCACCTTCTAGCTACTTTTAACTTCCCGTTTTTTTGGCAAAGTTCATTTCAGAGTCTTAAAACTGTCAAATATGATTTACTCCCGCTAAGCCTGGATATCACTTTTGGCAGAATGAGTCGATGGAAAAGTCGGGGCCGCTGTTGTTTCAGGAGTCCATGGAGGAAAAAAAAAAAGCTGATTTTAATGTTTCAAAATTTAAAGACTGTGCTGCTGTTTTGAAATCTATCCTCCCCCGGCTAAGCATGAGATGTTATCAAAAGCTTTATGGTGAGAAGCTTTGGAAAAAGTACAGGCGGTTGGTGATCCATTGCAAAGCTTGATCGACGGCCATAACAAATATCTAAATATGCATCCCCCCACCTGCCCCAGGGATGGACTGCTACAGGTTCACCTGAGTTTAGGAGAACCCATAGCAAATGTTATGGCCCGTATGGAGAACCTCCAAATCCCACCCCTGCCCCTCCCACCCAGCCCCACCCCTCCTAGGAGTCTCCACGCAGCCCATTTTGGATGTGAGGTAAGTGCAGAGCCAGCGTGAAGGCTCTGGGAGGGGGGAAATGGGCATCCCGGAAGTTCCAGAAGGCCGGAAATGGGCCTATTTCCAGCTTCCAGAGAGCTTCCGGAGCCCAGGAGAGGAAGTTTTCACCCTCCCAGAGCCTCAAGGAAAGCCTCCGGAGCCTGGGGAAGGCAAAAATGCCCCCCCCCCCCCGTGGTACAAAGAACCCGTTATTGAAATTTTTGAAGCCCACCCCTGATGCCCCTCCTTTTCTAAATATATTTTAAATTTGTTTTCTCTTTACATACAATATGTACAATATGAACAGCGTGCTGTCTGGGTCAATTCATTTACATAGTAATACTCATTAAGTTCCTGATTTCTACCTCTTTCATCCAGCCATTGATAAAACAAGGCCCAAGTTCGAAAATATTCCGTGTCTTCTTTGTCTTTTATCTTCTGTGTTCGTCTGTCCATTTCTGCACAGTCCAATATTTTTTTAAAAATTATATCTCCTTTCGTAGGTGTTTCCTCGCTTTTCCAATGCTGCGCAAATAAAGTTCTTGCTGCTGTTAAAACATGCAATATCAAATCTATATTCTCCAAATATGCATGCCCTTTTATTAAAAAATCATTGTAAGGTAGGTTTTAGACACAAAATGGCTTATTGGTTGGGTACTACTAAATGTGCTGATTGGAAGGATTTAAAAAAAGGAAGGATAACATGAAAGGTCAATCTCTTGTATTGGCTTTAGATATTGAAGCAACACTTGGTCAAAATTTGGTTGAGTTGATGGGGGAAACCCAACTATCATGGTTTATAAATAGCATTTTACAAATAACATTCCATTTTCAGCTCTCCAAGCTTTTACCGTCATTGGGACCACAAATTTGGGAAGAAGTGGAAGTTTTGAAAGAGTTTAAGTGATTTTTAAATATTGAATCATACATTATAGTCAGCGTTGGCCAATGTTCTTTATAATTCCAGCCTCACCAAAAAGCTGGAAATCATAAAAGTTACATTGAATTAGATATCAAATGCCTAACAAGACTGGAATTGTGTGTGTGTTTGTGTGTGGGTGTGTGTGGGTGTGTGTGTAAATTGTTCCATAAATAAACAATTCAAAATCCTTGAATAACTCATGACGTTTCCCTTAATGCCCCAAAAATGAATTATTCTATTCTCAATTTCTTCCAATGTTTTGCAAACTCTGTGAGCAAATCTTGGTATTTCCTATTACTATTGTTTGCTTATGGTTATTATGGTTGGATCACCCAGTCAGCCAAATGTTTAGAATGGATTCAGGATTTTTATGCACCCATCGACTCCTTCCCAAGGACCTGGGATAGGCAGATGTGGATGTTTGATGGTCTTAGAGCTATTGTCTCAGGTTGTAAATTGTTCCGTGTCAAGGTGCCTTTTGCAATTGACTGATGGTGATGTTGTCAATTCTGATAATGTTCAAGTGGTGCTCCAGATGTTTTGGGATTGCACCATCAATTACAATTGATACCACCTTTGCTTTCTTTTGCCACAGATGTTCTACTTCTATTTGCAGGTCTTTGTATTTTGTTATCTTCTTCGGTTCTTTGCCTTTCATTCGGCTCGCTTTCCAAGTACTGCCACGTCCATTATTTTATTTTATTTATTATTAATTTTTTTATGCTGCCCATCTCACTCACACAATGACTCTGGACTCTATCCAAAGTTTTTGGCCTTTCTTATGGACAATTGTTGAATCTGGAGCGTTCTATTGCAGGTGCTTGTCTGTTTGAATTCTAAAGTCCCAGAGCACTTTAGCTTCTTTGTGATTAAGGTAAAGGTTCCCTTCACATATACGGTATGTACTAGTTGTTCCCGACTCTAGGGGGCAGTGCTCATCTCCGTTTCAAAGCCAAAGAGTCAGTGCTGTCCAAAGATGTCTCCATGGTCAATGTAGCCGGCATGACTCAACACTGAAGGCACACGGAACGCTGTTCCCTTCCCACCAAAGTGGTCCCTATTTTTCTACTTGCATTTTTACATGCTTTCGAACTGCTAGGTTGGCAGAAGCTGGGACCAGTAACGGGAGCTCACTTCGTTACGCAGTGCTAGAGATTCAAACCGCCAAACTGCCGACCTTTCTGATCAACAAGCTCAGCGTCTTAGCCACTGAGCCACCACATCCCTTTCTTCGTGATTAGTTGTTATTTAATAACTTCACTATCATGATGACTTCATATTTAGTCTGCCTTTCAGTCTAATTTAGGAACCCAAATGTTTTGCGGCCTCTTCTCCATTCATCCATCGCCCACCCTTCAAGACCTCCACAGTCACTCAAGGACTTCATGTTCAGTAAACAATTAACCAAAGAAAGACAGAGAAAGGAAACAAAGACCCCCACAGAAAGATGTTGATAATTGGCTGAAGCAATGGCAAGAATTCACATGTAAGGAAAACTCAGGGGGTTAGTTTAAAAGGGCTGTACAAACTGCGTGAAGCCCTCAGAAATGGTTCGACTTGAATGACTCCTCAAAATAGGGACCAAGGATAAAAAAAAATTCAGGGGGTCACATTCATCTTCCATGCTGTGAAGACAAGCATCTCTCTCTTTTTTTCCCCTGAAAGAGACCATCAAAAGTTGACATCTTCGGCAATAGGGAGAATGGTTCCAATATATATTTTTAATTATTATTATTATTATATACTTTATCCATTAAACATGAAACTCAGCCAACTGAATATTCAAAAATGCACTACAAATACTATTGACTGGCGCTAATGGTTGATCGGTTTGCTGCCAGTGTCCTAGAGATCAACCAAGTATCTTCTTAAAATATAAGATGTTCCGAGTAGTAGTTTTTTGCAGTTCCGCTGGTGTTATTGCAGGAAGCTGCAATTTGTTGATATATCTTATAAAATTCTTGCATCATGGCTCAGGACCTAGTTACTTGCGGGATCGTATTCTGCCCCATACATCCCTGCGACCAATTCGCTCGCACAGAGAGGGACTCCTCCAGGTGCCGTCCACCAGACAGTGTCGAGGGGCGGCGCCTAGGAGTAGAGCCTTCTCTGTGGTGGGCCCAGCCCTGTGGAATGACCTCCCTCCGGATATTAGGACGACGTCCGACCTCCGTTCCTTCAGAGTTAAGCTCAAGACCCACCTATTCCAAGTAGCTGGCCTGGCTCAACCATGATCCAACTATATCGCTCCTGACGGGTTTTTTATTAATGTAATTCAATAGAATTTATTTATCGGGGTTTTTAAATATTGTGACTTTTTAATTGTTTTAATTGTTAATTGTTTAATTGTTTTTTAGCTATTAGCCTACCTCCTCCTTGTATACGTTTTGTATACGTTTTATATATGTCCTTGTTATATGTATGTCCTGTCCAGATTTGTATTGTATTGTATTGTACTTTGTATTTTATTTGTTTTATTGTACGCCGCCCCGAGTCCTTCGGGAGAGGGCGCGGCTTAGAAATAAATATTCTATTCTATTCTATTCTATCATCTTCATCATCATCATCATCATCATCATCATCATCATCATCATCATCATTATTATTATTATGTTAATCTTTGGTGAGATTCACAGTCTTTGGGGCTGGTTGGTAGCTCAACAGCTCGAGTCCTAACCAAGGATCTAGGAACTGTTAAGGTAACGTCGGAGGATATAAGTTGTTCCAAGTAGGGCGGTTTATTATTATAATTATTATTATTTAATTATACATGTATATTGTGTGTTAACAGAGTTGGTTCTGGGTATCATTCATATTAATCCAATTCAAAATGACAATATTGGGGTTAATCTCAAGAAGAGATTGGACCCCCCATTTGTCTGACACGGTATAGGGCAGTGATGGCGAACTTTTTCATCATTGGAACATGCGTGCATGTGCATGCATTTGCGCACATTACATGCACCAGAGCACTGGAAATCCGAAGGCCAGCTGGCTGGCGCACCCATGCCTATTTTCAGGCTGTTTCTTGGGCCGTTTTCAGGCCATTTTCCGGGCCGTTTTCCAGCACTCCAGCGTCCATGAAGACTAGCTAAAATGCGCACTAGAAACTAGAAGAGCAGCTGGCAATGGTGCACGTGCCCATGAAAGGGCTCTGCGTGCCACCTCTGGCATGTCTGCTATAGGTTCACCATCACGGGTATAGGGTATTCCTGCTTGAACAGGGGGTTGGACTAGAAGACCTCCAAGGTCCCTTTCAGCTCTGTTATTTTGGTTTATGCAAAGACTGACCCAGATTTAACCACTGGTGACCAGCATTATAGTCCTGTAGATGAATGCCACTGAGATTTTGATTTGGTCGTGCTTCCTACCCCCATCCCTTCTCCTTCACTTCCTAACACCGGCTTGATTGTTCATGCAAGAGGACTCGAAGTATGAGCTACACAAATAAGACAATGACATCAAGGAAGCTGCACCCCAGGTGGGTCCTGTTGAGGTAGAGAATTCTAATTACTCTTCCATGATAAATTAGTTAGTAACGCAGGACTGTTGGTCTTCTCAAGTAGGAGCTGGGAATTTTCATCAGCAGTCAACTGAACAATTATATAGTACATTATCTACGATCCTCTCCATTCAGCTCCTTGACAAAAGGCACACCTATTATTAGCCAGGCAGTAATCAATTGCTTAAAATAGGCATAAAAAAGAGTTTTCTTTAAAGGGGTGTGTGTGATAATACACATCACCATTTAATAACTATTTCATCCCGTGAAGAGGACATATATCCTCTTCAAGTTCAGCTCTTGTCTATGGATTTTTGAATTATCAATATACCTGGAAAGGAAAATATGTGTATCTGGAATAAAAATAGCATTCTTATTAAAGGTTAGAAATCCAATAAAGGGAATCTATTATAAAAAGGCATATTTCTTCCACAATAGAGCTCATTTGGGGGTTGAGTCCATGAGATAAAATCAGTTGTATAGCCTAAATGAGATTAAAAACCAATCCTGCAATGGTTGTAAGTGTGAAAAATGGTCATAAGTCACTTTTTTTCAGTGCCATTGTAACTTTGAAGATAGAAGATAGAATTTTTTATTGGCCAAGTGTGATTGGACACACAGGGAATTTGTTTTTGGTGCATAGGCTCTCAGCGTACATAAGGAGAATAAAATACGTTCATCAAGAGTAAAAAGACACAACACTTAGTAATAGTCAAGGTTGCTAATAAGCTATCAAATCGTACTAGGAAACAAATAAAAACAATATAATTTGAAAGATGCAAGGAACATAAGTGGGAAGAGATAGATACTAGGAAGGAAGAGCAGAATAATAGTAATACAATCTTAGTAAATTATTTGACAGTGTTGTGGGAATTAGTTGTTTAGCAGAGTGATGGCATTTGGTAAAAAACTGTCCTTGTGTCTATTTGTGTGCACTGCGCTATAGCGTCGTTTTGAGGGTAGGAGTTGAAACAATTTATGTCCAGGATGCGAGGGGTCTGTAGATATTTTCACAGCCCTCTTTTTGACTCGTGCAGTAGACAGGTCCTCAAAGGAAGGCAGGTTGGTAGCAATTGTTTTTTCCCCCCTGGAGATCTATTTATCTGTGTTTGTCTTGTTTGGTTGCAGAGCCAAACCAGACAGCTATGGAGGTGCAGATGACAGACTCAATAATTCCTCTGTGGAACAGAATCAGCAGCTTTTTGGGCAGTTTGAGCTTTCTGAGTTGGTGCAGAAAGAACATTCTTTGTTGTGCTTTTTTGATGTTAGGTGTCCATTTCAAGTCTTGAGATATGATAGGACCTAGAAGCGTGAAGATCTCTACTGAGGATACTGTGTTGTCTAATATTGTAAGAGGTGGTAGTATAGGAGAAAATCACTACAAGACCTGTTGTAAGTCAAGAACTACCTGTAGCAAGCAAATTCAAAGGCTGGGCCAACATACCCCATTTAGTGGCCCTTTCTGAAACCAAATTTTGCATGATTCCAAACCCAGAAGATGACTGCGTGGTTAAGTGGTTAAGACACGAGAAGAGAAAGAAAGAGGAAGGAAGACAAAGGTGTCTGCAGTGGAGGAAGCACAGAAACGGCAGAATGAATTTTAAAATAAGTGATTGTATAATGGCGAACAAACAACAGCAACAACAAACAGCATCGCAGATTGAGCCAAATTCACAAGACATAGTTGCACACATATTTCTGCCATTGAAAATATATATCCCAGTAAAACCTCAGCCTAAAAACGTGCTAACCGTCCACCCTTTTGAAAACATCACTTTGCCTTCGGCCACATATTATACGCGCAATGGCTAAAAACCGCAAAATGTAGCTCTGTTGCCGAAGACATTCCCGTCCTTTATCTTGGAAAAAGGTATGACGTGCAAAATCTCCCTACCCAGGTTAACTCCTTAAATAGATGACATCAGTGCCGTGCGTATTTATACTAATGTTTCTATTGGGTTGTTTGCCTACCAGAGTCATGTAATTGTGAGATGGGGAGGATATAAATTAGGAAGGGAGGGAGGGAGGGAGTAAGGAAAGGGAAGGGGAAGGGGAAGGGAGGAAGGGAGGAAGGAGAAAGAGGCAGGGAGGAAAGAAAGGGAGGGAGGAGGGAGAGGGAGGGAGGAGATGAAGGAAGGGAGAGAAGAAGAGGGAGAGGAAGAGGGAGAGGAAGAGGGAGAGGAAGAGGGAGGGATGGAAAGAAGGAAGGGAGGGTGAGGGGGGAAGAAGGAAGGAAGGAGGAAGAGGGAGACAGGAAAGGAAGGGAGGGAGGAAAGAAAGGAAGGGAGAAGGAAGAGAGGAAGGGAGAGGGAGAGAGGGAGAGTGGGGGATGGAGGAAGGGAGGAGGGAGAAAGGGAGCGGGACTGAAGAAGACAAAAGGGAGAGGGAGAAATCCCCAGCTAACATAACCATTGATAAAAATTCTGGGATTTGGAATCTGACCCATTTAGAAGTTTTCCAGTTGAGAAACACGAGTCTAGAGGGAGAAGAAGTTTCTTCCCATGTTGTGGTTAAACAAATCTTGGCATTCAACCGTAAATAAAAACAAGAAAGCTAATTTTTTCTTCCTTAAAAAAAATCATTTAAAAAGAAGCTTATATATATATATATTATTAATTAATAAGGGCTAATTTTGCTTGGATGAGATGAGGGCAGCATCTTAGCAAGAAGCGAAGTTCATTTGTGGGCTTCACAACAATTAAAAATGGAAATGAAAAAAACTAGAGAAAGAGCTCTGAAATCTGGACCTCCCCCCTTCCGAGTGTGATGAATTCACTTAAGGACATTTTGATAAAAATAAAAGGGGGGGGAAGACACAGGACAGAAAAATCTGTGCTTTCCTGGCCTCCTGACTCCTTTGCCAGCATCTCTTCCAACCTCTCTCTCGTACAAAGCAACTACATTTCTGACTCAAGAGCTATAAATAAATCGGCAGAATACATAATTTAGGAATCAGGGTAAAAACAAAAGGCCTGTCAGAGAGGCCACTTGACTAATTAATATTCTTTATTTACCATGACAGCGAGCAAAATGGCATTAAAGAGGTAATGTGCATGACAACCGGGTTTTCTCTTTCTCCACCCACCCCCACTCAATTTTGGGAAGGGGTCCCGCTTTTGTGAAGTGGGTTTTCTCAGGCAAAAAAGGAGGAGGAAGAGGAGGAGAGGAGGGAAGGGAAAGGAAGAGAGGAGGGAGGAGGGGGAGAGGAGGAGGAAGGGGGAGGGGGAAGGATGGAGGGGGAGGGAGAAGGACAAGGAAAGGGGGAAGGGGAGAAGGGAAGGGAAAGGAAGGGAAGCAGAGAAGGGAGGGAGGGGAGAGGGAGAAGGGGGATGCGGGAGGGGGAGAGGGAGAAGGAGAAGGAAAAGGAAAGGGGGAAGACAGAGAAGGGAGGGAGGGGGAGAAGGGGGTGCAGGAGGAGGAGAGGGAGAAGGAGAAGGGGGAAGGAGAAGGAGAAGGAAAGAGGAAGGAAAAGGAAAGGGGGAAGGAGAATAGGGAAGGGAAAGGAAGAGAAGACAGAGAAGGAAGGGAGCAGGAGAGAAGAAGGGGGAGGCAGGAGGGGGAGAGGGAGAAGGAAAGGGGGAAGGAGGAGAAGGAAATGGAGAAGGAGAGGAGAGGAGGGAAGGGAAAGGAAGAGAAGACAGAGAAAGAAGGGAGGGATGGGACAATGCTGAAGGAATAAAAACTTGGTAAATCACTGTAGAAAAGGACCTGATCTGTTTCGGGGGTTGTGTATAGAGTAGAATGTAAGTAGAGGCCCCCATCCCTTTTTTACACCCAGACAGATCTTTATCTTCCCCATGGAAAAGGCTCCCCAACTCCTCCTCTCTTCTTCCCCTTCCTACCCTACTGTTACTCCCCATCCATTTCTTCCTCTCTTTTTCCCTTCCTTCTTTCCCTCTCCTTTTGTCTCTTCTCCTCTCCTCTTCCTACCTTTCCCTCTTCCCTCTTTCCGTTGTTGTGAACACTATGTTATCTCATGTACAAAAGGTGCCAAGTTTTGACCTTCCTCACCAGCACTGGTCAATGCTGAACAGGGTCCACACCCAACATGGTATCTGCCAGGACTCATCGTTTAAGTGGGATCTTGTCTCTAGCCCTCAGTGTGTCTGTGGTGCTCCTCGACAAAATATCCACAACATTGTGTCCAAATGTCCATCAAGAGCTTACACAGGCCCAATGTCTGAATTTTTCAACATAGACCACCCTGTCCTTCAATGGCTGGGTGGGCTGGACATTAACATTTGCCATATGTTAATAAAATAAATAAACTCATTTATAGATCCAAGGAGCAGTTCTTCGCAACGTCAGATTGTGGTGTCTTTCCTTGTTCGCTTCCATGATTTCTAGAGTGTGCTATCTCAGAACACAAGAACCAAGGAAGTGAGACCGGTTGGTAAGACTTGGAATATTGCATCCAGCTTTGGCTGCAATATAAGTATAAAAACGATATGGAGATTCTAGAAAGAGTGCAGGGAAGAGCAACAAAGACAATTAGCGTCCTGGGGGCTAAAACATATGAAGAACGGTTGCAGGAACTGGGTATCTCTAGTTTAATGAAAAGAAGGACTAGGGGAGACATGATAGCAGTCTTCCAATATCTCAGGGGCTGCCACAAAGAAGAGGGAGTCAAACTATTTTCCAAGGCACCTGAGGGCAGGACAAGAAGCCATGGGTGGAAACTAATCAAGAAAAGAGAAGCAACCTAGAACTAAGGATGGCCTGCAGCCATCTTTTCCTTTGGATCCTTGGCCTGCCACACTTTCTATCATTTTGCTATGCATTTTCTATTGTGGGAAAATGAGAAAGGGATTGTAGGGAGTTAGATGATACGTAGCCATAACAAAATTCTTTCTAGAAAGCCAAGGTCATCCTTTGTCTTTGCGTCTCTCCACCTGACCGGAACTGGATGGGTGGAACTGCCAGCATGGCAGTGGGAGATTGGACCATGTGATGGACTTATGGGGGTGGGGACAGGATCTTGAACTTTCAACTAGGAGGTGAAAACTGGGAAGCTTTCAGATTCGGGTTTTCCCATAGGTGCCAACATGGCTCTCTTCATAAATTGGAACTTTGAGCAATACTTTGCCTTGGACTCTGATTTACTTTTGGATGCTAACTTTGACATTAACCCGAATGGCAAGAAATTAGATTTATGTATTCAAATTCTAGAACTATTAACTAGTGGAAGGACTTGCCTCCAGAAGTGATGGATACTCCAACACTGGAAGTTTTAAAGAATAGATCAGACAACCATTTGTCTGAAACGGTATAGGATTTCCTGCTTGAGCAGGGGGCTGGACTAGAAGACCTCCATGGTCCCTTCCAACTCTGTTGTTCTATCATTCTGTTCAACTGTTGCTTTAAAGAAACATGGGCTAAAAGAATGAAGCCCTAAGAAGTGTCATTAAATAGCTACTAACGGTGGGTGGCAGAACATGTCATGTGTCTCACTTCTTTGATGCCAAAGTCTTAAGGACATCTTCACGGGGGAGAGGATCTCGCTCCAATGATTCTTATCACACACAAGGGGTTGTGTTACACTCAATTTCCCATCGGCTTGCTTGCTCCCGATTTCCCTTTCATTGCTGACATTTGGGACACCCGGTATTCACGGCCGAACATAAGCGAAGCCTTGTTGGGCATCTGGGCCATTTACTTAGCAAGGTTACCCTGGAGCTGACGATCTAGAAAGAGCATGTCACTCCACTATTGTTTCCTGGAAATGGAAAAATATGGCTCATCGGAGGGACCGCTGCTTTTTTCAGCCCACTTCAAAAGAGGGGAAGGGTGGGGAGGAGAAGGGAAGGGAACCGGGGGTCAAGCAAAGGGGAGCTGGAGATTAAGAGGACATTAAAAAAAACACCCTGCTGGATCTCAACATCTAGGCCGGGGGAAGATGCTTGACGGCGGGCGATGCAGCCGGAATCTGAATTAGCAGAAGGAAAAATAAAGCACCACTTCAAAGCCAGCGGTTTGAAGCTGAGCCATTTTGGCACCAGAAGGAGGCACGTTTTACAGAACCCAAAGTCGTAATTGTTCCCAAAGGCATCTGCAGGGGGATGGCTTTTTAAAAAGTCGAGCCGGCAGCTATGACTCTGGGAGAAGAGCCTTCCCCAATGTATTTCTTTATTTTTTAACATTTTCTACTTTACTAGTAGAACATATCCAAAAGGACCAGGGCTTTGAACATGCAGACATGGACATCATTCATTCATTCATTCTCTCTGTTTGTGTGTCTATCCTATCTGTCTGTCTAATCTATGTAGTATGTCCATCTAGTGTGTGGTTCTCGGCTGTCTGTCTGTTGTCTGTCTGTCTCTCTGTCTGTCTCTCTCTCTATCTGTCTATCTATCTATCTACCTATCTATCATCTATCTATATTTTATGTCTATCTATCTTCTGTCCATCCTCTCTCTCTTTCTCTCCCTCTCCATCCATCCATCCATCCATCCATCCATCCATCCATCCATCCATCCATCCATCCATCTATCTATCTATCTATCTATCTATCTATCTATCTATCTATCTATCTATCTATCTTGACGAATGTATTTTATTCTCCTTATGTACACTGAGAGCATATGCACCAAAGATAAATTCCTTGTGTGTCCAATCACACTTTGCCAATAAAGAATTATATTCTATTCCATTCGAAATAATTCTATCATATCTGTCTGTCTGTCTGTCTGTCTGTCTATCTATCTATCTATCTATCTATCTATCTATCTATCTATCTATCTATCATCTATCTATCTATCTATCTATCTATCATCTATCTATCTATCTATCATCTATCTATCTATCTATCTATCTATCTATCTATCTATCTATCTATCTATCTATCTATCTATCTATCTATCTATCTATCTTTCTGTCCCGTCCCCCCCACTCTCCCCTGCCTCCCTTCCAAGGACATTCTTAGTTTTTTTAGATTAACAGTGTGTCAAAATCTGTCCTCCAATTTCCTCAAGTTCTTCCTACTTTTACTTCTCTATTCTTGGGGTGCTTCAGGATTTCTTTTGCTACATTTATAAATATATACATTTCTTTTGTCACAGACTGTCAAGAGCCATTGTTGTTTCCCATCCATCTTTCCCTTTGCCACCTTCCTGGCTCCTGCCTATATTTCAGCTGTTAAAAAAAATAATCCCTCTGTAGGAATTCCCTTTCCCCATCTATAGTAAAAGACAGAACGTTAACAAGCATCCTTTATCCAGCTTGTAAGTAAAGAAAAGTCAAAGAAAGTGTCTATCTGGCATTAAATGAGCTGTCTTCTTCTTTAAAAATAATAATAATTTGAAATAGAAGAGGTATGAGTTGGAAAACGCAGGCAAGGTTTCTGATCCAGCCCTATTACAAATTAAAATAAATTTCCCAAAAGCGCACAGAAGACCAGATAGAAAAAACCCAACCCTATCTAAGGTGTTATTTCACCAGCTTTATCGCCATATAAAAGCCTCCAATGCCTTCAGAGAATTATTAATACCACTGTAAAAGACCTTGGTTAAGGCCACACTTGGAATTCTGCATCCAGTTTTGGTCACCACACTATAAAAAGGAAGTTGACACTTTGGAACGAGTGCAGAGAAGAGCAACAAAGAGGATTAGGGGGATGGAGGCTAAAACATATGAAGAACGGTTGCAGGAACTGGGCATGGCTAGTCTGGTGAAGAGAAGGACCAGGGGAGACATGAGAGCAGTCTTCCAATATTTGAGGGGCTGCCACAAAGAGGAGGGGGTCAAGCTATTTTCCAAAGCACCCAAAGGCCAGACAAGGAATAATAGGTAGAAACTAATCAAGGAGAGAAGCAACTTAGAACGGAGGAAGAATTTCCTGACATTTAGAACAATTAATCAGTGGAACAACTTGCCTCCAGAAGTTGTGAATGCTCCAACACTGGAAATTTTAAGAGGAGATTGGATAACCATTGTCTGAAGTGGTGTAGAGTTTCCTGCCTAAGCAGGGGGTTGGACTAGAAGACCTCCAAGGTCCCTTCCATCTATGTTATTCTAGCATTCTAATTCTTCTGCTTCTGCTTTCTACCCTAAGACTGTCCCTGGCATATCTATATCATGTCTTTTCTAAAAGATTTTTTTTTTGGTGGGGCGAGACACAATGACATAACCAAAGGGAAGATGGAGTTAAGAGTGGAGAAAACCAACATTTGTCTTTGTCTTTCTCATGTCAGTCACACTCCAATTGAACGACAAGAAAAACTATAAAAATAATTTTACCAAATAATCTCAGAGACTATTGGAAAAGAAAGGGGGGAAGGGGGAAGGTAGACTTCTCTGAGGCCTTTTCTGGATGCTGCCAAAAACCCAAAATAGGATCCCAGGTTTCAACCCAACAATTAAGAGAGCAGGCAAGTCCCCCTTACAGTTTGCAAGATATAATTTTGAAAACTCCACTCTTTGCAGAAACGGCTGAGTTACGAATAGCTGTAAGCAAATGCTCCTAAACTCCCTTCCTCTATTTTGGGGATGGTGCATGGTTAAAAGTGGCTAGCCAAAGAGGTGGGGAGGAGATCCTGCAAGATTAAAATATTTCACATGCCTCCTCCCCCCAAAATGTAGGATCTGTGCAATGGAAGGAGCAGGAGCCACAAAACACAAAACCATCTACTAAGAAAACTATCTGGCTCAGAAAAAGGGAAGGGGAGGGAGGGGAGGGAGGGAGGAGAGGGAGAAGAACGAGGGAAGGGAGGAGAGGAGGAGAAAGAACAAAGGAAGGAGAGGAGGAGAATGAGGGGAGGGAGGAAGGAGAGGGAGAAGAAGGAGAGGGAGAAGAAGGAGGGGAGAGAGGGAGGAAGGAAGGAGAGGAAGGAGAGGGAGAGGGAGAAGAAGGGGAGGGAAGGAACGAAACAAGCAGAGGAGGAGAATGAGGGGAGGGAGAGGAGGGAGGGAGGAAAGGGAGGAGAAGGAGGGAAGGGAAGGAAGGAAGGAAAGAAAGAAAGAAAGAAAGAAAGAAGGAAAGAAAGAAAGAAAGAAGAAAAGAAGCGGGAAAAGACAGTTTCCAATTATATCTGCAGGACCAGAAACATTAGTATGACTTTTCGTGGGCGGGATGGTGATGTTTCCACAATCTATACCTATCGATTTAGGCTGATAATAAACAATTTGATTAGCCTCCATCCATAAGGCTGTCATTTCAATCACTGTCACCGGGCCGACAGAGTGGAAGGCGAGGCGTCGACGCATGTGGGTCCCGTCCTCCAAATAAGAAACTCAGGCCTGATTAGAGCCTGGGATTCAGTGAATTGGACAAGACAGCTCAGCTGCCAAGTTATTAACTCCCTCAGAAAATACTCTGCCTTCTCCCTCTGGGCCGGCTTGAATATTCTGATCTGGATCGATAAGCAATCTCCGGTGTGTACAAAATGCCAGCCAGAATCATTTGTCTCCCAGAAGCTTCCTTACAAAGGGGATGGAGCGCCTGCAGTCGAGGGCTTGTTCCTGCATCCTTCTTTTTCCCCTCTGCTCTCTCCCTCTTTCACACACACACACACACACACACACACACACACACACACACACACACTCCCTCCCTTTCTCTTTCTTTCTCTCTCTCTCTCCCCTCTCCCTCCTTCTCTCCCTCTTTCCCCTTCCCTTCTCTTTCTCTCCCCCCTTTCTCTCTCCCTCCCTCTCTTTCTCTCTCACTTTCTCTCTCTAGCTCTCTTCCCCCTTCCCCCTCTTTCTCTCTCTCCCCTTCCCCTTTTCTTTCTCTCCCCCCTCTTTCTCTCTCCCCTCTCCCTCCCTCTTTCTTTCTCTTTCTCTCTCTAGCTCTCTTCCCCCTTCCCTCTTTCTCTGTCTCTTTCTCACTCTCCCCCCTTCCCCTCTTTCTCTTTCTTTCTCTCGCCCTTCCCCCTTCTCTCTTTCTCCCCCCCTCTTTCTCTCTCTCTCCTCTCTTTCTCTGTCTCTTTCTCACTCTGTCCCCCTTCCCCCCCTCTCTACCTTTCTCTTCTCCTTCCCCTTCTCTTTCTCTCCCCTCCCCTCTCCCTCCCTCTCTTTCTCTCTAGCTCTCTTCCCCCCTTCTCCCTCTTTCTCTCTCCCCTCTCTCCTTTTCCCCTCTGTCTCTTTCTCTCTCTCCCCCCTTCCCCTCTCTTTTTCTCCTCCTTCCCTTTTTCTCTCTTCCCCCTTTCTCTCTCCCCCCTTCCTCCCTCTCTTCCTCCCCCCTTCTTTTCTCTCTTTTTCTCTCTCTTTCTTTGCCTCTCCTGCTCACCCCCTTTTAACTAATGACCCATAGAGAAGCAAGAACAAACTGAGCCTCTTCCATTATCCTAGAAAGCTCTCTTAGGGTTTTTTATTCTTCTTATTTATTTCATTTTAACAGTTAGAATGGCCTGCCTTACAATCTTCTGGAAATTATATCCATCATGGTCTCCCTGTAGCATGTTTGGGTAAGTAATGTGGCTTGCAAGGTTGTGACAAGGGGGCCAAAGAGCCCTTGGCAAGACAAATACCGACAAAGATGCACGTTGCAGGAATGCTTCCTTCCCCGTCTGGCTCTCCTCCTCCTCCTCCTCCTCCTTCTCCATCAATCCTTCTTCTCCTATTGCTTCTCCTTCTCCTTCAACTATTCCTCCTCCTCTTCCTCCATCAATCCTTCTTCTCCTATTGCTTTCCCTCCTCCGTCACCTATTTCTCCTCCTCCTCTCTCCTCCTCCTCCTCCTCCTCCTCCAGCAATCCTCCTTCTCCTATTGCTTCTCCTCCTTCAACTATTCCTCCTCTTCTTCCTCCAGCAATCCTTCTCTTATTGCTTCTCATCCTCCTCCAGCAATCCCTTTTCTTCTATTGCTTCCCCTCCTCCTTCACCCATTCCTCCTCCTACTCTCTCTCTCCTCCTCCGGCAATCCTTCTTCTCCTATTGATTCTCATCCTCCACCACCACCCATTCCTCCTCTTCCTCCCCTCCTCCCTAACTCTTTACAATTTAGGCAGGGAAGGGGGGATGAGAAATTCATCACATTTCAGGAGGTTTTTTTTTTTTTTTTTTTAAAAAGCCATTTATTAACCAGAAAAGGAGCTTTAACTACAATGTGGGGTAATAGCATCTTATCTGTCAGGTTGCATCAACCTTCTTGCTTTGAACCTTGTATCTTCATCCAGCTTCCTCCCTTGCAGGGCTGCTGAACTGTCCGTCCTTCTGCCTTTGTACACATTCATACATGTAACATATCTGTGGATGAGCGCTTGGTCCCCTGTCCTATCTCTCTGTGTGGATTTGCAGAGAGAAGGGAAGAGAAAAGAGGAAGAGGAGGAAAAGTGGAGGAGGAAAAGGAGAGGAAGAGGAAAAGGAGGGGAAGAGAAAGAAAGAGGAGGAAAAGGAGGAAGAAGAAAAGAGGGGGAGGAGGGGAGGAAAAGGAAGAGAAAAGACGAGGAGAAAAAGTGGAGGAGGAAGAAAAGGAGAGGAAGAGGAAAAGGAGAGGAAGAGGAGGAGGAGGTGACAGCATCTTTAAGGTCCCTTAGATTTTTTTTTTTTCATTCTTGCATGGATGCACCTACACGCCCATACAACTTTCAAATCAACCGGTCCACAATTTTTTTGGGGGGGGAATCTTCACAAGGAAGTCTGCTCTTTGGCTCTAGGGGCCATGGGACACAGAGAGGCTTCTAATTTTGCACCCCTTTCTGCCGTGAGGAGGGAGGGGCCGAAAGCTCAAAGAAGCGGAGATAACATTCTCAAGAACCTTTGCTTCCCTCTGGGTCCTCCCTGAGACCTCAGCATGCATTCAATGTTTTTCCAGAGATTCACCCAAAACAGCCAAGCCGTGGGGGGGGGGGAGCCCTGCTCTCGGTGTGTCCAATCATCAGCCGGGTCCCTGCTTTCGCCTTTGTCAACTTCCTACTTTGCAAGTGGAGCAAACTTGGTTCCCGGCAAGACGCTGCGCCGCTCGAAGGACTTTCAAGCTATTTTTCAAGGCGAAGAGCCTGCCCTGTTATGGTGTGCTAAGCAATCATAATGAGGTTGAAACTCACGGCGCAGAAGGTACACAGAGCATGCCTTCTTGCCCTAAAAGTGACAAAACAAAGCAGGCCCCATGGATGCCCTTAATATATGACCGTATTCAGGAACAGCAACGTAAAATCAAATCACCCTTTTTGTCAAACAAAAAAACAAAAAACCCTGCAATGGCTAGAGGTGCCTGCATGAAATTGCACTTTTGCCAAATGAATTTTACTCGCAGAGGATGCCCATTCCTCCATCTGCAGCCTTATTTCTAAAGACAGCACATCATTTCGAAGAAAATCTACCCCATTTCTCTGAAAATAAGGCCTCCCCGGAGAGTAAGCCCAATCGGGGTTTTGAGCGCATGCGCTTAAATAAGCCCTCCCCGAAAATATTACAACACAGCAGCAGCCGTGAGGTGACCAGGCTTGCCGCCTCCTGCACCTCAAAAATAATAAGACCTCCCCAAAAATAGGTATGCAGTGGCGCGGTGGCTAAGATGCTGAGCTTGTCGATCAGAAAGGTCGGCAGTTCGGTGGTTCGAATCCCTAGCGCTGCGTAACGGAGTGAGCTCCCGTTACTTGTTCCAGTTTCTGCCAACCTAGCAGTTCGAAAGCATGCAAAAATGCAAGTAGAAAAATAGGGACCACCTTTGGTGGGAAGGTAACAGCGCTCCATGCGCCTTCGGCATTTAGTCATGCCAGCCACATGATCACGAAGGCATCTTCAGACAGCTCTGGCTCTTCAGCTTTGAAATGGAGACGAGCACTGTCCCCTAGAGTCAGGAACGACTAGCACATATGTGCAAGGGGAACTTTTACCCTTACCCGAAAATAAGGCCAAACATTCATTTCTGCAGTCAAAAGAAAACAAGACCCTGTCTTATTTTCAGGGAAACACAGTAGTGCTGTGCTAAGTTTCCCTTAATATACGCTGATCATATTGGAGACGATGATGCGAAGTGCCTTTAAACCAAAGTTTATCACATCTCCCCCCCCCCTTTCATTTGCTGCAGTTTTATGGTGGTGAAATATGCTCATTTTCGTGGTGGGAAATCACCCTAAACAGACAGCGGAAATATCAGGCGCTGTCACAGGGTGAAACTCTATTGCCAAATGATATGCTTCAGAAGTAAAACCGTTAGACATGTTGGTTTATGTATTAAAACCGCTCCAAATGGGATTGAAAATGGCCCTCTGATGGATATTTGCAGCAGTTATGCCACATTAGACTCGATTTATCCATCGTCTCTCGTTGTGGCTATTGATTGATTTTTAAATTAGATGAAGGCAATCAGTAAATACCACCCAATCAACTCCTAAAAACATACAGGAGATTAGACAATTTAGGCTAATCAATGAAAATATTCAGTGATTTGCTACCGTCCGAGCCCCGCCATAAATTACAGCCATAACGGGCAACTTACAAAAACTATAAAACAAGAAGAATTGGACAAGGGCAAAAAAAAAAAAAACCACCAATAAGAAATGAATTATAGAGATGAAGAGCAAGTGTGCGTGTCGTTGGCTAATGAGACAAAATTACACTTTATACGTATCCTTGCGTTTCTGGCTTGTTGACAGTAATGTAAAGGTTGAGAGAGAAACTGCCCTGACTCCCTCAGCCTTTGCAGGGAAGGAAAAATTGAAGTGGGGGAAAATGTAAGTACAGAATAGAGAATAATAGAGTCAGAAGGGACCTTAGAGGTCTTCTAGTCCAACCCCTTGCTGAAGCAGGAGACCCTACTACCATCTTGGACAAATAGCTGTCCAGTCTCTTCTTAAAAGCCTCCAGCGATGGAGCACCCGCAACGTCTGGTGGCAAGCAGTTCCACTGGTTGACTGTTCTTACTGTCAGGATTCTGTAATTCTAGGCGAATGTTTTGCTGGTCCCATTCATTCCCTACAAAGCAGACAGCCAGGCAGAAATTGGGGAAGGGGCTGGAGGGAGTGGACAGAGCAAAGAGCAAAACCCTCTTCCTGATTGCCCCCAGAAATTAATATTCTTGGAGTATTTGGCCTTTTGACTGGCTGCTCATATGAAAGATACAAAGCTGGTAATCTCTGAGATTGATTATTTTCTTGCAGACATTTCATTACCCAAATAGGGAACAACTTCAGTGCTGCATAATATAGATAGATGATAGATAGATAGATAGATAGATAGATAGATAGATAGACAGACAGACAGACAGACAGACAGACAGACAGAGGTAAAGGTTCCCCTCGCACATATGTGCTAGTCGTTCCTGACTCTAGGGGCCGGTGCTCATCTCCGTTTCAAAGCTGAAGAGCCAGTGTTGTCCGAAGATGTCTCCAAGGTCATGTGGCCGCCATGACTTAATGCCGAAGGTGCATGGAGCGCTGTTACCTTCCCACCAAAGGTGGTTCCTATTTTTCTACTTGCATTTTTACATGCTTTCGAACTGCTAGGTTGGCAGAAGCTGGGACAAGTAACAGGAGCTCACTCTGTTATGCGGCACTAGGGATTCAAACTGCCGAACTGTCGACCTTTTTCATCAACAAGGTCAGCGTCTTAGCCACTGGGCCACCACATCTCTAGATAGATATATAGATAGATATAGACAATGATAAATGATAAATAGATGATAGATAGATGATTGATAGATAGATAGATAGATGATAGATAGATAGATAGATAGATAGATAGATGATAGATAGATAGATAGATAGATAGATAGATAATAGGGAAACCATGCTATTGATTGTAGCATTCAAGTGAGTGGAATGTTTTAATTCAAGTCATGACCAATAACAAAATGGTTTGCTCTCCTGCCAAAAGCACAACAACAAACAAGTGTTGTGTGCCAACCAGGTTATTGGATCTCTTAGTTGACGGGTTTGGATGAATGGATGGACAGATGGACAGACGGACAGACAGTCAGGCAGACAAAGTCTCAGGCAAGAGACTCTATACTAGTGATAGCAAACCTTTTTGGTGCTCAGTGCCCAAAGTGTGCACACTCCTAAAATGCAAGGCGAGTGCCCCTCGTGCACGTGCCCTGCCCCAGCACATGGGTGGCATAGACCCGGAGGCCAGCTGGCCAGTGGAGGCACGCTGGCATGCGCAGTGGAGCTGGGGTGGGGCAATGGCTGGCGTGCACACGGAGGAGGATCTGTGTGCCACCTGTGGCACGCGTGCCATAGTTTCACCATCACAGCTCTAAGCCATTTCAGACAAATGGTTGTCCAATCTCTCACATGCATAAAAAGTAGCTATGGATGAGTCTTGAAAATTGGTCTAATATTTTGAACTATTGGTCATAATATTTTGAAGCTCTTCATCAAAAGATATTGTTCTTTCTGACTGGCTCCATCACTGAGCATTCTTTGGCTAATTTCAACTTCTGTGAGTTATTTAGGGTGCAAAATAAACCTTCTGAATGCTCTGCACTGCATTCTAATTTCATCCATGCTTTGCGGATAATAATTTAAAGAGCTGGTCACCACTTCCAATTAAAGAGGGAGAAAATAGATCATCCCCATAATTTATGGCTGCAAAAGGTTGGGCTGGGTTTGTAATTAATGTTTGCTCCTTTTAATGAAATACTTCAAAGGTCCACAGTTCTGTCATTCATAGAGGTAATTTTTCAATTGATTGGTAAGATAATGCTTGAAAAGTAAATGAACTTCCTTTTGGCACTGGAATGTCTTTCTCAGTGGGAACAGAGACATTTCAAGGTTAAAGGTAAAGGTTCCCACTGGCTCATAAGTGCTAGCCGTTCCCTACTCTAGGGGGCGGTGCTCATCTCCGTTTCAAAGCTGAAGAGCCAGCGTTGTCCATCTCCGTGGTCATGTGCCCATGCATGTATGAAGAACAGTAAGTAAGATAGTCCCAAAGGTGCTTTTTCAGGGCGCAACTGGACTCTTTGGTTTTTCTTCTCCAAGAAGCTTCTTCAGCTCTGACATGATGGTGGGGAATGGAAGGATTTATATTCCTTGCAGGCAGCTGGTCATCTGCATCCTTTTAGAGGGTCATTGAGGCCACCTGGAGGTTTATCTGTGTCCTCAGGGCCACCTGGGTGGTGCCAATGGTTCCTGTAGTCTGCCATTTTTAGGAAGGAAATCCATTCCTACTCCCACACCATTCAAAAGGTGTTCTGAAGAAGAAGAACTGAAGTGGCTTCTTGGATGAAAAGCGAAATGACTTCAAAGAAAAACCAGAAAGTCCAGTTGCCTCTTGAAAAAGCAGCTTTGGGACAACCGTGACCTGCACGACGGAGAACCTCCATAGAAGATTTACAGAAATGCTACTTTTACCATCTCTCATTCAAAATTCAGCTTGGACTACTGTAGAAGCTTCAGGTGTTTCCTTGGGTTGAAGTCTATGCATACAGCTAATTCTTGCCTGTCATAAAACCCATTTAGCTTTATCCTTGGGGGGGAGTGGAGGGAACCCCAACAGAGTTCTCCACCCACCATGCACAGTGGAATTTAATTGGGAGGAAGCACGCAGTATTTAAACCACAGCCAGACAATGAAGAGCTGCAAGAAGAAAACATTGGACACGGTGGCTTATTGAAGGGACATGTGAGTCCCAAAGCAGATGTGCCTTTGCACCTCCTCAGCAAGTGCATGACTGCAACACTTGGTGGAAGATGCATAGCAAGTAGATAAACACTGGCATGCCTCTCAGAACATTCAACAGAGATTTAATGGGTAGGTGAAGAGTCAATGGAAAATGGGTTAGAAGAAGCAAGTCTTCTTTTGGGAGATGTTAATAACTTTCAGAGAAGCAGCGGCCTCTGGTTTCCACTCCATGTGCCTGCCTAACAATGAAATTGCATTGAAGAACGGTTGCAGGAATCAGGTATGTCTGGTCTAGTGAAAAGAAGGACTGGGGGGGGGAGATATGAGTGCAGGGTTCCCGTATTTGAGGGGCTTCCACAAAAAAGATTAACCAATTAACAGAGTTGGAAGAGACCTTGTAGGCCTGTCAGAGTTTGTTGCAGAAAGTCACATCCAGAAAGCACACACAGATTCTGCAGGACTCATTAACTTCTTTATATACATAACAACAACACATGAGTAAATGTACAATACCAATAGCAGATTCTTCCAACGTGGTAGAAAGGAGAGATTGGTTTCCAGTTTCAATTCAGAGAGCAGACTAGATTAGTTCTCTTGCACAGACAGAGCTATGTAGGTAAGCCATGCCCAAACTCCAAGCCGTCTGTGGCCGGCGTGACTAAACACCAAAGGCACACAGAGCACTGCTACCTTCCCACCAAAGGTGGTTCCTATTTTTCTACTTGTATTTTTTACATGCTTTCGAACTGCTAGGTTAGCAGAAGCTAGGACAAGTCACGGGAGCTTACTCACTAGGGATTCGAACCGCGGAACTGCCGGCCTTTCTGATAGACAAGCTCAGCGTCTTAGCCACTGAGCCACCGTGTCCCTTATAAGATTATCGGGTGACAAAATCAATTTATGGAAGTGCGAAATCATTCTAGGATTCTCATTTTCTGATCTTTGGCTCAGTGTAAATCAAGAGCAACTCCCAGAAGCCCTAAAGGTCTATATATTCTTAACAATGCACACATATAAGTTGCAGCACAGGAAAAACTTGCCAATGTTTTATCACGAGCTCTTCCCTGCCCATAAAAATGCATTTTCTCCTCGAGAGAACGCAGTGCAAATTTTCCTTAAAGAGGTGCTTTGCAAACAGGCTATTAAAATACTAAAAGAAAACATTGATTAGTTTTAAATAGCGGCTACAATTCAAACACCTACAAAGACAAGCACATTTGTGCTTTAAGTTAAACCTTTGTAGTTAACAATCGAAGGGAAGACACAATGCACGGGTTTTTTTTCCGGGGGGTGGGCAGGGGAAGCTCTGGGTAACACGTGGTTCTGCTCTGGGGGAGGGGGGGTGTCATTGCTAAATGTTCCTTGCAGGCCTCACTAAAGATAACTCTGTGAATAAGTCATGGATTTAACATAGCCACCAACCACCCAAAATGATTGTCTTCCCCAAATGCCTTGGAATGGCCATCTCATAGAATTTCCTAGCTGGTTCTTATGAACCTGCCAGCAAGTAACCCATGCATCCATCCATGAGCGTTAAGTAAGTACTGTTGTCCTAAGCTTCACAAAACCACCAAGCAGACTTCTTGTCCCAACAAAACCCCTTTTTATTAAGCTAATGTGATTTCCTCTCATTCACATCCAGCAAAGTCCCGGCAAACAGTCTTTCAAGGGTGAATTTACAGCCACAGACCTTATCAGGCTTGGAGAGCTGCCAGGCCAATACCTTCCAAACGCAACACTGTACAAGAAAATACTTGGCAAGGAGTCTCTGAGAGTCACGAACAAATCTTCACACTAATTAAGTGAACTAATTGTCAAACTCCACTCCCCTTTCGCTCCTCTTTATTCCCTCTGGGAAGGGCCATTCACCGTCCACCTGTGCTTTTACTCCCAAGTCAGCTCTATTTTCTTAGCTGCTCCCTTTTCCTAACAGCTCTGCTCATGCACACATCGGGAATAGGTGCCAGCTGTTCTTCTGCCCCACTGATCTCCACTCCAAAGGCAGCTGATAACTGTCAGACAGCCCTGATCCCATCTCTGCCACCGATGCAGAGCCTTCCCCAGACTCCAGGACTGGCCCATGTTCCTCCCCAAACTCCTCACTGTCTGAGTCTGTCATGAGCTTTGCTGGCTGCAGGCGGGCCACAACAGATACAACACCTTGTTTAGTCTTCCATTCAGTCATAGCAATAGCAGTTAGCCTTATATACTGCTTCACAGTGCTTTACAGACTTCTCGAAGCGTTTTACAGAGTCAGCCTCTTGCCCCCAACAATCTGGGTCCGCATTTTGCCGACCTGGGAAGGATGGAAGACTGAGTCAAGTTGAGTCAGTCAGGATCAAACTCCTGGGAGTTGGACAACTAGCCTGCAATACTGCATTCTAACCATGATGGCCCTATGGCTCCTTTAGTGCTTTAGCTACCCTGCATTCTAGAAGACAGGGGGAATGCTGTAGATACAGCCTATCTTGATTTCAGCAAAGCTAGTGGTGAAGCAAGATGCTTCTGGTTGAAAAGATTCGCTGGTGACATCACCGTTGCCTTGGGAACATTTGGGGGCTCCTTTCATGTCCCCATCAGGAGTTGGTGTGAAGGACGAGAACTCAACCCTGCCCACAGCAGCTCTTGGGTCTCAAACATGGGCTTGCTCACTTCCTGCCAGTGTTCCAACCACTCAAGCCATTTTTTCAATTCTTCTCCTCCTCCTCCTTTTCTTCTTCTCCTCCTCCTCCCCGCTCCTCCTCCTCCTTCTTTCTCCTCCTCCTCCTCCTCCTCCTCCTCCTAGCTTATTCCTGCAAGTGCAGGGTCCGCTTTTCAGATCATTGAATACCACTTTACACAGTCCTCTGCGTCTCCATGGCACAGGCCCATGGCTTGCATATCTTTGTTGATGGTATCTTGCCATCTCTGTTTGGGTGCCCGTGAGGTTGCCGGCCATTGACTTCTAGTTGGTAAGCTGTCTTGGCAACGGTGGAAGGTGCTGCTCTCAGGACATGTCCATATCAGCGAAGCCGGCCTTCTCTCATCTCCTCTTCTCTCATCTCCTCTTCTCTCATCTCCTCTGTAATTGGTGCAACACCATGTTTTTTTTCAATCTGTCACCCATGGATAGATATTGTTGGCCGAAACTTTTTCACATCTAGATTCCCCACCAAATCTCTCTCCCATCTCGTTCTCTTCAAAATCTAAATTTTGCAGTTATGGTGGTTGGTGGTTTATTAAAAGCTTACCCGGAAAAATCTTTTGTTTATCCAGAGGGTTCTATTTAATCATAACGGTTTACAGCGCTTAACCCTCCCGCTGTGTTGAAACGCTCAGCGTGAAAATAACATGTTCCCAATAAACTGAAATGTTAACCAATCCTATGTAACGGGATAAGGGACGTGGTGGCTCAGTGGCCAAGATGCTGAGCTTGTCGATCAGAAAGGTCAGCAGTTCAGCGGTTCGAATCACTAGCACTGTTTAATGGAGTGAGCTCCCGTTACTTGTCCCAGCTTCAGCCAGTTCGAAAGCACGTAAGAACGCAAGTAGAAAAATAGGGACCACTTTTGGTGGGAAGGTAACAGAGTTCTGTGCGCCTTCAGCATTTAGTCATGCCGGCCACAGGACCACGGAGACGTCTTCGGACAGCGCTGGCTCTTTGGCTTTGAAATGGGGATGAGCACCGCCCCCTGGAGTCGGGAATGACTAGCACATATGTGCGAGGGGGACCTTTACCTTTATGTAATGGGCCTCCAGATCCATTCAGAGCAGATTTGTTGGATCTCCTTGGGATTTCTTATCAATCGAGAAAAATATTGACAAGCGGGCTGCCTTTCGAATTACATCGTATTTGGATCAAAAGCCAAAGGGGGGGGGGAGGTAAGGAACGCTCATTATACATCCTTGACATTAATTTGAGCATTTTTATATGTGTGTCCTATTAAGTACTTTAAGTGCTTTTTGATAATTGTGCTTTGTAGTTTTTTTTTACAGCACTCCAGCCTGATTCCCCGTTCAATTTTCTCTTTTATCCGATGTTTGAAATATTGATTCCTGACAGATAAAAGCAAACCTTATAATCTCAGCAACCCTCGCTGAGTGAAAGGGAAAAAAAGCTACGAAGTGCATCGGGGGAAACGGCTGGGGGTGAAACCCCTCTGCCTTTTATTCCATTTTATTAGCCAAGTTTGCTTACCGGTGGCTGATATTTATGAGGGTCTTTTTTAAAAAAAAGAAAGTAAAAAGAAAGAAAGAAGGAAAGAAAGAAAGAAAGAAGAAAGAAAGACAGGAAGAAAGAAGAAAAAAGAAAGAAAGAAAGAAAGAAAGAAAGAAAGAAAGAAAGAAAGAAAGAAAGAAAGAAAGAAAGAAAGAAAGAAAGAAAGAAAGAAAATGTCAGCACCATTGGACATGCAGTATTGCCAGTTCCTGGCACTCTTTTTAAAAAAACTTTTTTCTTTTTACATTTAGTAAGATAAAAGAAGAAACTCCCTCTGTGACTGATGACTGCTGAAGCCTAAAGTCCTGTCAGCCAACTTAGAGTAACTGTGATTTATCTACTGCAGTGTGTGGAGGGTAGACTCTGAAAAGTCCTTTCCTTTCCCTTCCTTTTCTTTCCTTCCCTTCCCTTCCCTTCCCTTTAATTTCCTTTCCTCTATTCCATTCCATTTTCCTTTCCTTTGCTCTATTCCATTCCATTTTCCTTTCCTTTCCTCTTTCCTTTCCTTTCTGTTCCTTTCTGTTCCATTCCTTTCCTTTCTTCTTTCCATTCCTTTCCTTTCTCTTTCCTTTCTTCTTTCCTCTTTCCTTTCCTTTTCCTTCCCCCTTTCCTTTCCTCTCCTCTTCCCTCCCCTGCATTATACTTCCCCCCCCTTCCTTATTCATCCCTTCCTTTCCCTTCCTACCCTTCCCTTCCCTATCCTAACCTCCCCTCCCCTTGCCCCTCTCTGCTTCCTTTCCCTTCCCTTTGACATTTCCTAGATATACCCCGTAAAACCAGTTTAAGCATTCCCAGGAATCAATAATCATTTTATTTGCTCTGTGTGGTGTAGTGGGCTTATATCCAGGCCAAACAATTCTGAACATCCAATTTTGGTCAAGTGACACCCCCCCCCCCCTTTCTCCACCTCCTATTTGTACTTTGCTCCATGTGGAAGTATAACTGCAGAATGGACAGTCTTTTGGGTTGGGCTGCACAACTCCAATTGACCATTAGAGGGCAGAAAACTCTAACACCTTGCTGCCCTCTGGTGGTCATCTGGATTTGTGCAGCTGGTAGATCCATCCAGCGAGATATTGCAGCTAAATTCATACCTCCTAAATATGCCATGGTTAATCTTCTCAATTCCATCTCTTCTTTTTTTCTTTAATTCTTCATAGCCAAGAGCTGAAAGTAGGACTTGCTACATGCAGAATTCTACAGCTTCTGATTTTTCATCTCTGTAACAATAGTAATAATAACAATAAAACCCTCAAGACCTATTTCCATTTTATTTATTGTGCGGGCAAGTGGGTAATATTGAGTAAAGGACATTTTTCCCCCTTAATCAAAAAAAGAAGAAGAAGAAGAAGAAGCAAATCTTTGTTGTTATGGACTGGCATTCTGCCAGCCACTTTGCAATTAAAGGTTTAATTTCCCAGCAATTAAAGTTTTCATTACTAAGCAATTAGCACTTAAGGTTTTACATGATAAGCATTTAACTCATTCCCATAGCTGCGTATTGGGCGTGGGAGATGAGGACAGTAAGTGGAGGGAAAAATGGCGAAGATAGAGAAGCAGTGATAGACACAAACCCCTGGAGAACAAACAAGATGGCCTCAGGGACCATCATCCACAGCAGACCAACCCACCCAATGAATAACTGCAGAGGTCAGGAGCTGGAAGTGCCAAGTGCCCACATATAAAAACCCATTACTCACTCCTTGACTTACGACCATAACTGAGTCCAAGTTTTCATTCGTAAACAAGAACATTGCTGTTAAGTGAATTTTGCTCCATTTTACGACCCTTTTTGCCACTGTTGTTAAGTGAACCGCTGCAGTTGCTCAGTTAGTAACACAGTGAATCGGTCTCCCCCATTGACTTTGCTTGTCAGAAGGTTGCAAAAAGGGATCACACGAGCCCAGGACATTGCAACCGTCATAATTACATGCCAGTTGCCAAGCATCTGAATTTTGATCACGTGACTGTGCGGATGCTGCAAAGGTCGTAAGTGTGAAAAATGGTCATAAGTCACTTTTTTTCAGTTCCCGTGTGATTTGGAGAAGATGGGAACTAGAAGATGCTTTTGGTAGAAGGTAGCATTTCTATCAAAAAATGGATTTGTTTGATTTAGATTTTGAATTAATTGGACATTCTAGAACTTTATAAAGGGAAAGGAGAACTTTCTGGGAGGTGGGAGGGTGTAAGCCCCCGCTAATAGAATTGTGGAAAATGTGAACAAGAAACTTCCTTGCAGAAACCAAAACAACTCGTTGCAATGATGAATTGTTGTGTTTTTTGTTTGTTTGTTTTGTTTTCCAAAGAAACACAGTAATGCTTTCTTGCAATACTACATACAACAAGCTTTGGCTCTGGTCCAAAAGTTACCTGGGTCTTTAATTATCATGAAAGGGAGAAAGGGAAAGGGGGAGGAATGAGGGAGGGAGAGAGGGAGAGAAAGAGGGGGAGAGAAAGAGAGAGGGAGAGAAAGAGAGAGGGAGAGAGAGGGAGAGAAAGAGAGAGGGGGAGAAAGAGAGAGAGAATTGCAAACAAGGGTTTGTTCCTTCAAGCAGGCTCTTGAGACAGAAAAACTCAACTTTCTAGTTATGGATGATATCTTATTTTAAATTGATTTTTTAAAGAGACTTATTTACTAACCCCCAGCCCAAGCGGCCTGGAAGAGAGAAATGAAATGCTATAATTATACAAGTGAGTGGGTTACTGACCTTCGGATTGCAATATCTTGTCTCCTTTGTCCTGCCTTTGTATGATCCTGACGAAAGGATGAAATTGCATCTCTTTTTCAACGGTTGTTGTTAAGAATGAGGAGGTATTGGAAGTTAGTGAGGCATGGCGCGCCTCAGCTCTTCATTGCTTGCAATAATTTACCTATTTTTCATTTTGCTGATTTTATTAACACCCGAATGTCTTGGGAGAAGATGGAGGGGGAGGCAAGTCGTAGTGGTGTTGACTGACAGTTCCCACCTTTGGTTCGTTCGGAGGGCTTCATTGCTATCAACCTGCTGCCCCAGAATTATGTTCCAAACTGGCAGAATAACAATAATAACAATAATATTAATATCATAACAATAATAACAACAATAACAAGCTCTACAAACTAATGTCATGAAAGCGAAAATACAAAAATCTGCTGACAATCCAAACTGCCGACTTTGCAACAACAAAGTGGAAACTGTTTCACATTTAATATGGGAATGTAGCATAATTGCACAAACTGATTACAAAACTAGACACGACCGAGTTGCTAAATTAATCCACTGGTCATTATGTAGGAAATACGACTTACCTGTATCCAGAAAGTCACAGGAGCACAAAGTGGAAAAAGTTACCGAAAATGAGAAGGTGAAGAATTTGTGAGACTTTCGAATACAGACGGATTGTCATTTGGAACACAACATGCCAGATATCACAGTTGTTGAGGGCCAAAGCATACAGTTTATTGATATCGCTGTACCAGGAGATGCCAGAATCGAAGAAAAAAAACTAGAAAAAATCACGAAATATCATGACCTGGCCATCGAAACTACACGGCTATGGATGAAGCATGTCACAGTGATACCCATTGTCATCGGGGCACTTGGTACCATGTCCAAGAATTTTATAAAATACATCAAAAAATTGCAGCTTCCTGCAATAACACCAGCGGAACTGCAAAAAGCTGCGCTACTCAGAACGTCATATATTTTAACAGGGTACTTGGTTGATACCTAGGACGGTGGCAGCAACCCGTATCAGCCATTAGCACCAGTCAATGGTATTTGTGATGCATTTTTGAATGTTCAGTTGGCTGAGTTTCATGTTTAATGAATAAAGTATATAAATAATAATAATGCGGCATTTCTCTCTTTTTGTGAAGATGCCATCTCAGCGAACTGGTAGTAAACTGCTTAGGAATCCACCACTGAGTTGCTTGCAGTTCTGTTAAGTATAAATGCAACAGATAATGTATATTATCTATTCCTGCCTGTCGCTGCCCTTCCAGAAAATAGTAAAATAGCACCACCATTCCCCCCGCCCCCCAACTCCAAAATGTAATAATCAGATGAAGTTTCTGAGCTTAGTGGATCGTTTGTAAGATTGCTATTATTATGGAAAACGGAACAAAGAATGCTCAGTTTTACTGACAGTTGTGATTATAATGTGTGTGGTGTGCACATAATTCCCTTTTATGAATTTCTGTGTCTTTATGAGACATAGTCATGTAGATTGCACAGGTTGCAATGAAACCACGTGCAACATAATGGAGATGTTGTGTTTTTGATAGCAGGTTACAATATCTTAACTATGCGTGCAAATGCCGGCTTCTGGGTGCTTCTATTCATGGACCAACTGGGTTCCCATTGGATAGCTTAATCCATCACAGTCTTAAACGCCTGCTGCATAAGCTATTTATCCATCAGTAAATCAATCCCTCCTTCCGTTAATTTAAACTTCGTAAGTGGGATAGGATCTTCCGTACTGAAAATCAAGGCATACTTAAAGCTTAAGTATGGAAGACTTGTCCTGTACTTCAGTGGTGGGATTCAAAATGTTTTACTGTCAGTTCTGTGGGTGTGGCTCGGTTGGCGTGGCTTGGTGGGCATGGCAGGAGAAGGATACTGTAAAATCTCCATTTCTTCCCAATCAGCTGGGACTCAGGAGGCAAAGAATAGATGGGGGCGCGGCCAGTCGGAGGTGGTATTGGTTCTCCAAACTACTCAAAACCTCCGCTACCCGTTCTCCAGAACTGGTCAGAACCTGCTGAATGCCACCTCTGCTGTACTTCTAGAACCTGATAGCAATAGCCCTTAGACTTATATACTGCTTCACAGTGCTTTTACAGCCCTCTCTAAGCGGTCAGCCTCTTGACCCCAACAATCTGGGTCCTCATTTTACCTATCTTGGAAGGATGGAAGGCAGAGTCAACCTTGAACCTGATGAGATTCGAACGGCCACATTGCAAGCAGCCGGCAGTCAGCAGAAGTAGCCTGCAGTACTGCACTCTCACCACTGCACCACCGTGGCAGTGATGCCAGCAATAGTACTTTGATTCTCTTTGGTGTTGTTTTGTAAAAAAAATAAGAATGGTCTGCTAAAATTTGGCTTCATTTTTTTAGTGACCATGTGACGAGTACAATGCTTTTTGATGGTAGAGATGGTAGCGGTGAACATGTTGATGATGTTGCTTGGTGTCATCATGTGTTCCACTAAGACTTTGGGTAAGGAAGCCTCCCAACAGTGTTGCCTTTTGTCACATACATTCTCTGGAGTCCCCAATTGCTGTTTGAAAACTCAGCCATGGGCAATTTTGATTCCACTCATTCACTCGTCTTCTGTCATGTAGAGATGTCAAAGCTGTTTCCTCTAAATAAACGAGGCTCAAGCAAAGAGATTCTTAACAAGTTACCCAGGACACACAGTGAAACCTTCAGCATCTCTTCTTCTCCTTTATCCTACAGAGGGACTTTCTTGCCAGGACCATAATGGTGAAGTGTAGGAAAACGGCACAAATGGCAGCAAACATTTAAAGAACTTCTTTAACTAGGAAAAAAAAAAGACAATTGTAGCTTGACCTCTTACCAAGAGATAATAATAATTGAGGATTGTGGATGATTCTGATTTCAGCAGACTTCATCCACCATTACTTGCACAAGTTTGCCAGATTCTGAGAGGGAGAGGGAGGGAGGGAGAGGGGGGGAGAGAGATGCAAACACACAAATTTTTGCTAATTTCCTGCCCGTAAGGCATTCATTTCTAATCCTGAGGTGAAATAGAATTATAAGAAGGAGTCAAATATGCTTATTTCAATTTCAATTTCATGTGGTTTATTTTTAAAAGGCAAATTAAACGCAAATGAACTTTGGCAAGAACAAAACTGATTTTTGAGTGGGTGTGTGACAATTCACCACTCTATCAAGAGATGGATGGATGGATAGACAGACAGACAGACATAAGACAGACAGGCAGAAAGATGGACAGATAGCTAGATAGCTAGATAGACAGACAGACAAATAGCTAGATAGTTGAGATTTTCTGTGCAAATAATCATTTCAACAGCTTATACGTGTTTTCTTTCTCTACTCCCAATTCAGTGAGAAAAAAAATAGCACACAATTAGAGCTTCTACCCTGGCCTCCTCTCTGCCTCTGACATAAAGCCCTCATCCGAGACTTCCCCAGACTCCAGGACTGGCCCATGTTCCTCCCCAACCTCCTCACTGTCCGAATCTGCTGCCAGCTCTGCAGACCACTGGAGGGCCACAACATCCTCTTTCCTTCTTTCCTTTCCTCTTCTTTTCATGGAATGTTGTAATTGTAGGGAAAGACCTTGGGAGATGGAGCAAAGAGATGCTGCCTAGGGAACCATCAGAAAAGAGATAGCTTAGCCTTTCCCTGGATAATGGGTGGGACAAGAGGGGACTCATACTAGTCTCTCAGGCTATAAAGGAGACTTGCAAGATTCTGTTAATGTAGCTTTTCAATGAAGTCGAATTAGCTTAACTGATCGTGTTTCTATGAAGTCCTAGTGCCCACAACTTGGAGTTCGATCCTGATGACAATCAAAGTTGACTCAGCCTTCGATTCTTCGGAGGTGGCTAAAATGAGGACCCAGATTGTTGGGGGCAAGATGCTGACTCTGTAAACTGCTCAGAGAGTGCTGTAAAGCACTGTGTTGTTGTTAGATGCGAAGTTGTGTCTGACCCATCGCGACAGATGTTCCTCCAGGTCTTCCTGCTCTCTACCATCCTCTGGAGTCCATTTAAGCTCACGCTGACTGCTTTGGTGATTCCATCCAGCCACCTCATTCTCTGTCATCCCCTTCTTTTGCTCTCCATCTTTTCCAGCATTAAGGCTCTTCTCCAGTGAGTCCTTCTTCCTTCTCATTAGGAGACCAAAGTATTTGAGTTTCCTCTTCAGGATCTGGCCTTCTAAAGAGCAGTCAGGGTTGACCTCCTCTAGGACTGACTTGTTTGATCACCTTGCAGCCCAAGGGACTCACAGGACAAAGCACCGTGGAGCAATGTAGAAGCCTAAGTGGTATTGTTACTGCTGTCTGGCCTACCTGGAAAGGCGAACACAATTTAAGCTTCTCTGTTTTGCATGGGACATCCCCTGGGACATAGGTGTTTTATGTCTGCTCTGTAGGCTACAAAATGCAGATTTTTCTGCATACAAAACTCTACCTTGATGGAACGTTTGGGTAGCATTTGCATGTTCTTGATCTCCCGAGCCCTCCTGACACCACTTCTCATGGAGCTAAAGGGAGGCCAGTGAAAAACACTGCAGGACAAAATGCTTCATCAGCCTCTCTCTCTCTCTGCTTTGCTTTGCCTGGTTCAGGCAGGTAATTGAAAATCGGGAGAATCAGGACGGTTTGCCATCTCTGCAAAAGGAGACCCGTTAAAATCTATAGCCCATCACCTGTATCGGCAGGGAACCCTCCCCTGCCTTAATTACATAAATACAATCCTTCGGCTGATGCAGAGCAAACATTATGCAGAATTGCTCTTGCCAGCTATGGATTCTATCTGGAGTTTTTTTAAAGGAAATAAATAGCTCACTGCCAACCATCAGCACAAATGGCAGCAACGGTTTTGCAGGCCCTCGTTTCAGCATCAATGAAGGAGGAGATCCAGTTTCCTGAGCAAGTCATCTCCGAGGGGCATTAGCAGGAAGAAGGGAAGACTGACCAGCACTGAATCCAGTTAGGTTGTATTTATACTAGTGGTGGGTTGCTAATATTTTTACTACTGGTTTGGGCACACTCGGAATGCTTTTGTGCATGAGCAGAAGCATCTGGGCAGGTGGGTGAAGCCTCCTGCCACTGTGCCTACCAGTTTGCCCGATCCGGGCCGAACCGGGATCAACCAACCTCTGATTTATACATAGACACTTTACAGCAGGGGCATCCATCCTGGGTGAGTTCTGGGAGTTGAAGTCTTAAACTCATCCATCCTGGGTGAGTTTAAGACTTCAACTCCCAGAATTTCCCAGACAGCAATGCTGGAATTCTGGGAGCTGAAGTCCACAAGTGAAATAGAAATCACAGAATATCAGAGTTGGAAGGGACCTTGGAGGTCTTCTAGTCCAACCCCCTGCTCAAGAAGGAAGCCCTATTCCATTCCAGACAAATGGTTGTCCAATCTCTTCTTTAAAACATGAACCATGGTAGTGCAATGGTTAGAATGCAGTACTGCAGGCTACTTCTGCTGACTGCAAGCTGCCTGCAATTTGGCAGTTCAAATCTTACCAGGCTCAAGACTGACTCAGCCTTCCATTCTTCCGAGGTGGATAAAATGAGGACCCAGATTGTTGGGGGCAATAGGCTGGCTCTGTGAACTGCTTAGAGAGAGCTGTAAAGCATTTGAAGCAGTATATAAGTTTAAGGGCTATTGCCATTGCTAAAAACCTCCAGTATTGGAGCACCCACAACTTCTGGAGGCAAGTTATTCCACTGATTAATTGTTCTCACTGTCTAGAAATTTCTCCTTTATTCTAGGATGCGTCTCTACTTGATTCTAGGTTGCTTCTCTCCTTCCTTCCCCTCTTCCCCAACTTTAATAAGTCCTGAAGTTGTCAAGGTTGGACATCCCTAATGTCAGGGTTCCAAATAGCATCCAAAAGTAAATCAGAATCCAAGGCAAAGTATTGCTCAAAGTTCCAATTTATTAAGAGAGCCATGTTGGCACATCTGGGAAAACCCGAATCTGAAAGCTTCCCAGTTTTCCCTTCCTGGTTGAAAGTTCAAGATCTTGCCCACACACCCACAAGTCCATCACATGGTCCAATCTCCCACTGCCATGCTGTTCCGGTCAGGTGCAGAGGTGCAGAGACAAAGGATGACCTTGACTTTCTAGAAAGAATTTTGTTATGGCTACATCGCATCTCATTCCTACAATCCCCCCTCCCATTTTCCCACAATAGAAAATACATAGCAGAATAACAGAAAGTGTGGCAGGCAAAGATCCAAAAGAAAAGATGGCTGCAGGCCTGACACCTGCTCTACACCAACACCCACTTGGTTCTTTAGGGCTGATTTCTGTCCTGCTCCTTCTTAACCATCTCAACCGACACAAGGATACGATGTTCTCTGGGGCGCCTGGAAAACAATAGACTGCCAGGGAAGGAACCTTTTGTTCTCTCCTTTGCCCTTAACTGGAGGCCATATTGTGGAACGCTTTGCAAGAGCATTTTCTATTTGCAGTGTTGATTCCTATTAGATATCATTAGGTACACAATAATTATTATAATTATGTGCACTGCTTGGGCTGCCCTGCCAAATAACAACCACTTTTATTCACAAGTCATAATTGCTGCATCTAGACTTTAAAATGAAATCTAATTAGATGTCAGTTTAGCCTGCTAACCTCTCTCTCTGATCCCTCTCTGCCTAGCAAACTCGTTGAAGTTCTAGCCACTCCACAGTTCAGAAAAATCTCATTCCGCTGGTGTATATTAGTTGCACCTTGTTACATGGGGTAGCAGCCTTCAGATCTGTTGAGGCTACTGGTCCACCAATCACCAATCCGAATAGAGTGGAGAGGGACCTTGGAGGTCTTCTAGTCCAACAAGAGACTCCACAGTCAATCAGGAGACCGTGTACTGTTTCAGACAAATCACTGTCCAGTCTCTTCTTAAAAACTTCCAGAGATGAACCACCCACAAATTCCCAGAATTGTAAAGGCGTCGCTCCCCAAATCCCAATGGCATTCTTGGAGGCAGAATCTCAACACATCAGAAGGCTGTTTTATGATGCAATCATGTGTATTTCAGTGATGCGGTGGCTGAGTGGCTAAGATGCTGAGCATGTCATAGATTCACAATAAAATTTTATTTTCACTTTTCTCTGGTTAAGGGTATACTTCAAAGGACAATTGTATGCTTTTCTTCTTATCACTCTCTATAAACAAGCAGTGAGACCTTGGAGTGCCAAGCCAGGATAATCAGTGAGAAAAGTAAGAGTGTTTCGTTTACAATACACAAACCTCCAGCCTCCAAGTAGCAGTGTTATTGTTGCAATTTTCTTTGTTTCTTTTTGCATCTTTTTTGTATTTCAAGTTTTAAAAAAAGTCCGATTCTTGAATGAGTTAGAAGAACACCCACAGTAATGAAAGACGAGAATTTAGTCCATAGGTTACAAAGAATAATAAAAGAAAAAAATAGAAGAAAACTTAATCCATTCGTTTTAAAAGGCTTGCATAAATTCCATCAATGAAGATAACATTTAAAAAGTAAGATAACTCACTGTCCAAAACCATTCCAAACTTAATTCCGCCACTTATTTCTTCTATTCTCCAATTTAAATTAATTTTAAGTTTTTTATAGGCAGTCTCTTTTAAAACTGTAAAAATTCCTTACCAGCTGGAAACACTTTCTCTTTCCGTATCCTTCTGTTTTGGAGCCGCCCTGACTTCATCAGCCTAATGGCTGGATTTTTGTCACCGGCTTGAAGAACTTCTCTTGGATCGATCAGGGACTTTGCGATGTCCCTGAGATCAGCAAGACGTATTCTTCCTGTTCACTGTCTCTGCTGGACGGTTTAGGTCCATTTGGACCACCCAGCGGCAAAAGTATCGACGGCAATCTCATAGCATTAAGATCGCACGTCGTCTCGTCGCAACATTGGCTCCTCCTCCTTTCAACATGCTTTTTTACTCCAACTCCTTTCAGTATCATGGACATCTCTGTCTTGCAATGCATTCAAATTATTTCTATGAGACATTTATTCATGCCAAGCAAGTGTATTTCTTGTTGTTGTTGTTGTTGTTGTTGGCAAACCAAACCACAATAAAAGCATTGTTTCATCCTGTAAGCATATTATTCTTGCTATCTGTAACTGTACCTCATGTTCCCCGGCCTCAAAAGCACATAGAAGAACATAATGCAGATTGGAATCAATCTTACTCATCATCACATGCACAGTTGAGTTAATGGTGCAACAGTTTGCACAATTAAGCCACTGTGGTTGGGCAAGTAAGCCACTGCTGCTTCTTGTTGCAGATTTTGCCAAAAGTATTTTCAGTCTGGTCATCGTGGAGGCTGCTTATATGTACATATAGATCGATGAGGGAGGGAGTGTGTGTGTGTGTGTGTGTGTGTGTGTGTGTGTGTGTGAGAGAGAGAGAGAGAGAGAGAGAGACAGAGAGAGAGACAGAGAGAGAGAGAGAGAGAGAGAGAATTGGTTTTATCCAGAAAATTTAAAGAGGAAAACAAGCTTCTGGATTTTTGCAGAGTCAGAGTTCTCCAGAAAAGTTGCCGATCTGTGAAAACAATCCTTGCAAGTTCCAAGAACTAAGCAAAAATTTAGACCTGTGAATAGTTGATAATTAAGCTCATTCATGGTGGGAATGGTTGCTTCTCAAGATAATTATTAGACATTATTAAACATTTCAGATGCTAGGGAGAAAAAAAATCACCATCATCATCTCCTCCTCTTCCTTCTCCTTCTTCTCCTCCTACTCTTCCCATTCTTCTTCTTCTTCTCTTCCTCCTCCCCTGCTCCTTCTCCTATTTCTCCTTCTCCTCTTCTTCTCCTCTTCTTCCTCCTCCTCTCCTCCACCTCTCCTCCTGCTCCTCTTCTCTCCTACTCCTACTCCTTCTCCTCCTCCTCCTTCTTCTCCTCCTCCTTCTTCTTCCCTCTTCCCTTTCCTCTTCTCCTTCGTCTCTTTCTCCTTCTTCTCCTCTTCCTCTCCTTCTCCTCCTTTTTTTCTTCTCCACCTCCTCCTTCTCCTTCTTCTCCTTCTTCCTCCTCCTCCTTTTTCCTAAGGAATTCTAGCTAACCCCTGTGAGACACCCTGTGAACTTTCTGTCCTGTTGGCCAAAGTCCTCAAGGTCTTTCTTATGCTGGAAGAAATGGCTGACATCTTTATTTATTGCAAGGCAATCCGGCCCTCCAGAAATCCAAACTAATCGTCAACCCCCCTGAAATCTCTGGAACTCTCTTCAATCAGCACCATGTGCACCTTTCCTCAAAATACTTTCCCATGCCAAGATTTGTTCAGGTTCTCCCGTCAGAAAACAGCTTTTGCTTGGCTGGCAGAAGGCTCCCTTCGGTTACACTGGACCCTGCTGCCACACAGTGGAGAGTCAGCTCATTCTGCCTTCCTGATGTTTGCCGATGTGTCCCCACATCCCTGAAGATGAAATAATGAGGCTTGTTCATTCCTGTAATAATTAACGGTGCATTTGCACTCCACGTGGATCACTGTTGATGTTTACTGTTTCGTCAAGTATGATGGATGCTTTGTGTTTGCAAATTCAGATTAGCATAATTTCTTAACCAAGGGACCCATGAAAAGGTTCAATTATGAAGCAATCTCATTAATACCAGGGCTTGTTAAACTAATAGAACAAGACAACCTCAACAGCTCAGCTCTGGATGCATGGGCTTCAAATATAATTAATGGAGAAGGACTCTGGGCTTTGAAACAAGCTTTATGCTATGAAATATGACATGCTGGAATAACTGTATTAATAATGTTATCATGCTCAAAGCTCAGTGGCTCTTTCCCCACCCCTCCCCTTAGAAATTCACCCATTTGTTCTAAACACGTTCAATTCAAACGACAGGCACATGATAACGTTTGAACACCAGCCAGAAAAGTCTGGATCTCCAATTCCAGCATAAACTAGGATAAGGAATGTGGTGGTTCAGTGGCTAAGACGTTGAGCTTGTCGATCAGAAAGGTCGGCAGCTCGGCGGTTCGAATCCCTAATGGAATGAGCTCCTGTTCCTTGTCCCAGCTTCTGCCAACCTAGCAGTTCGAAAGCACATAAAAAATGCAAGTAGAAAAATAGGAACCACCTTTGGTGGGAAGGGAACAGCGTTCCATGCGCCTTTGGCGTTTAGTCATGCCGGCCACATGACCACGGAGACGTCTTCGGACAGCGCTGGCTCTTCGGCTTTGAAATGGAGATGAGCACCGCCCCCTAGAGTCAGGAACGACTAGCACATCTGTGCGAGGGGAACCTTTACCTTTTAAATTCCATATAGCGACTCCCTTCAAACATTTCATCATGCAGTTGGATTTGCTGCATTATGAAGTGGATTTGCATCAATTTTATAAGGCTTAATTGGACTCTGATCGCATGACAAATTCTGTTCATGGATATCTCTCCCCTTGACACTCGCCTACATTTCCATTTTGCTAAACGTATATGTCGACCAACACAACTGTCAACAACCAGTAATGAAAGTTTGTTATAATCTGTTTTCTTTCATAAAGAAATTGGATGGCCCTCAGATGCTGGTGGATTTTAGGAATCATTTCCCCTCCATACCTGTGAACCAGCACTAGTCACTGTTTCACTGAATAAAGTCTCCAACTAAATAAATATTCTCCCTTGTGAACAAATGGCCCAAAAGCAATAGAATCAACAATATTTTTTTTAAGAAAAGCAAAATAAGATCACTGATGCCACTTGTAAAATTGAAACAAGAGATAATTGAAAAGGTAATAAGGTTGCCTTAAGTTTTGTAAATTCAACAGCACTTTTTCATGTGGCTGTTGATAAAAATAGGATCACTAACATAATCGCCAACATCCGATGATGGATATTGAAGAAGGAGGAGGAAGGAGGGAGAAGGGAGGAGGGAGAGGAGGAGGAGGAGAAGATGATGATGATGATGATGATGTTGAAGAAGAAGAAGAAGAAGAAGAAGAAGAAGAAGAAGAAGAAGAAGAAGAAGAAGAAGAAGAAGAAGAAGAAGAAGAAGAAGAAGAAGAAGAAGAAGAAGTAGTAATTGTTGTTTAAAAGGTTTTGTCAGGTTAGTGGGATAGTTCACAACTAGAAGGAAAAAGGAGTATAGTCCAGTGGTAGGTTCTAGATATTGACATTATGAGCTAAATACTTCAAAGTTGATATAAGTTTTTTTGTCTTTGAACCAAGTCTTTACTCTCCTCTCCTTTAACTTGCCGAAAGCTGGTAGGAATTATGTGGTCTTTGCTGGACTACAAATTAATCATGCCTAGGAGTTAAGTTATACTGGCTGGAGTTGATAGTAGTTAAAGTCAACAACTTCAACTGTCAATGAAGATTCTCACTAAGCCCAGTTGCCCTGACTCAACGTTCAGACAACTTCTTGAGAAGTTTGTCATCTCACAGTAGATGCAGCATTACTACTACACTTCTAAATGTCTATGGGGATTCTCAGTCCTCCAGGTCACGGTTGTCCCAAAGATGCTTGTTCAAGAGGCAGGAGGACTTTCTGGTTTTTCTTTGAAGAGGTTTCTCACCTCATCCAAGAAGTTTCTTCAGCTCTGGCCATTCCCCAGCATCCAGTCTCCAAAGAGTTCATTTTAGTAAGATGTTTAGAGAAAATTAATTTGGGTGTATGGACTTCAGACAAGACAATCTGAATCTGTCAAGTGTGGGCAGAGTTTGGACAAATTCTTCTCAAACTGCGTTGGCCTGAAAATGTACAATCTAATAATCAAGCTAAGAAAGGGAAAGAATAAATGTGGACGTCTCTAAGTATTGTCAGCTTGGATCCCATGAGAAACCGGAAGATATTTCTTGGCAGCTTTAAGTCCTTCTCAGCAAAGTGGGTCATATGCGAAACACAATATCTTCCTAACAATTCATTGTTGAGCCTCACACTTGCTTCCTCACGCTAATGTTTGTTTCCTAGATTAATTATCTCTGTGCCGTTATGCATGCGCTTGCTGTCTCTTTCTCTTAATCAACAGGATAGGAATTTTAAAATCATGCTCTTGGGTTTTTTTTCTCCTTCCCTGCTTTTTTTTTCCTTCTCTTTTTGTATCACCAGGGACCAAAAATAGTTGAGGAAAGATGAATGATTCAGATTGCTGAATTCTGCATCTTCAGGGACGCAACACCCCACTGGAGAAAAATTGTGCCTCCCATTGCAAAAAAACAAACCAATACACTTTTTTAAAGCTCTTTTTTTTAAAAAAAAAAAAAGTGGGATTTTATGGTTCAAAGTCTTTAGAGATTCTTAGTCATCCAGGTCATGGTTGTCCCAAAGGTGCTTTTTCAGGAGGCAACTGGACTTTCTTGTCTCTCTTTGAAGACGTTTCACTTCTCATCCAAGAAGCTTCTTCAGCTCTGACAGGATGGTGGGGAATGGAAGGATTTATATTCCTTGCAGACAGCTGGTCATTTGCATCCTTTTAGAGGGTGGTTGAAGCACTTGGAGTCCTGTGTCCTCAGGGTCTCCTGAGTTAGTGCTCCTGGTTCCTGTAGTCTGCAATTTTTTCCTCTGGAAATCCATTCTATTTTATGGCGCATCACGATGAATTGAATTCATTAAAAAGTGGTTTGGTTTTTCGAAGAAGGTTTGTCCAAGTTCCGGTAAGCATCCCTATGCATCTGTGTTAAAATACTTTAAGCAGAGTAATGAAACTTAGGAAAGGAAAGCAAGTTTGTTAGATTCAATTCAATTTGTAAATGTTGATTAATTCCATGCAAGGTGGTGATGATCCAGAGGAGAGAGAGAGAAAAATGACACCGGAAATGAGGTTAAAAGAATACAGCAGCTGTGCACAAACATTCTGTAGCTTGAAGTTACAAAGGAGGGATAAATTGCTTTTAAGAATCCCTGCGTTTTTATGAAATTAGAATTAGAATCCTTTATTGGGCAAGTGCGATTGGACACAAAAGAAATTCATCTTTGGTGCAGATGCTCTCAGTGCACATAAAAAGACAAGATACAAGAATCATAAGGTACAACACTTAATGATAGTCATAGGGTACAAATAAGCAATCAGGAAACAATCAATATTAATATAAATCGTAAGGATACAAGCAACAAAGTTACAGTCCTGCAGTCATAAGTGGGAGGAGATGGGTGATATGAGAAGATTTAATAATAATAGTAATGCAGTCTTAGTGAATAGTTTGACAGCGTTGAGTGAATTACTTGTTTAGCAGAGCGATGGCATTCGGCAGCAAAGTCTTTCAAGGGAGGATTTACAGTCACAGACCTTATCTGGCTTGGAGAGCTGCCAGGCCGATATTTGCAAAACTTGGCAAGGAGTCTCAGAGAGTCATGAACCAATTAATCGAACTAATTGTCTCCTGCAAACTCCACTCTCCTTTCTCTCCTTTTTTATTTCCTCTGGAAGGGGCCATTCATCGTCTACCTGTGGCCTTACTCCTAAGTCGACCCCTGTTCTTTAGCTGTTCCCTTCGTCTGGCAATTCTGTGCATGCGCACACTGGGAACAGGCTCCAGCTGTTCATCTGCCCCACTGATGTCTGACTCTGAAGGCAGCTGATACCTGGCATACGGCTTTGACCCCCCTCTCTGCCTCCGACACAGAGCCCTCATCAGAGCCTTCCCCAGACTCCAGGACTGGCCCATGTTCCTCCCCAACCTCCTCACTGTCCGAATCTGCTGCCAGCTCTGCTGACCACTGGTGGGCCACAACAACATCAAGTGAGTCCCTTTTCCTTCTTTTTTCCCTCTCTGCACAAAAAAATACATAATGTACATTAAAGGCCTCTCATTTTGAACCTGGGAGAAGCAACTCCCGTGTTTCACAATTCTGCTGTCAAAATGTTTCCACAAGATATGTCCTTGTTTCTTTCTTTCCCTTTGCAAAACTCCATCCCATCATAAATGATCTTGAACTGGAAAAGCTGAGAGAGAAACCTGTTTGTGCTTCCTGTCCCTTTGATTCTTGTGTAGAAAGGATACTGTTTAATTAAAACTGCTGGGTTAATGGTATCATTGTTGCATTGCCATTATCACAAGTGACAAGCAGTGCGGTTCTCCCAGCTGAGCAGGGATCAGGTGGCCCAACGAGGCAACTGGGTTCCATCTGGTTCTGTAAATCTGCCAATTCTTGCTGGTCTCTTCTACCAGATCTATTCATAGATTTCCTATCCTGAGTTGGATCGACACTCTCTCCATTTTTATCTCTTAGCTATTAGCGCTGTTACAGGATTCTGCTTTGAAAACTAATTCCATTTTTGTTTTTGCCTCACTCTCTTTCTCATATTTTCTTCTTTCTCCTTTTCACATTCATCATAAATTTTTCACTCTCCCAAACTCTCTACAAGTTCAGCACAACTTCTATCAATTCTCATTCCTGTGTCATTCCTTGCACACGCTTCCTTTTCTTCAATTTTTTTGGGGGAGGGGTAGTTTCTCATAAGAGGTGAGGCGAGGTGTAAGCTAGATGGCCAGTTTGTGGCTTCAGGGACTGGTAAAGTCAGTGATCCTACCCCCAACTTTACATGAGCATCCAAAATAACATTACAGATGGGTGGCCTGACGGGTGGACAGACAGATGGATTGCCAGGTGGATGGATGGATGGACAGGCAGACAGAAGGGCGGGCAAATGGGCAGATGGACAAATCAATGGATGGCCAATGGATAGATGGCCAAATTGATGGACAAACAGATGGAGGGATGATCAGATGGATAAATGGAAAGATAGGATGGACAGATATATGGATGACTGACTGCATGGACAGAGGGACTCACTGGCCGGCAGACAGATAGATGGATGGATGATTGAATAGATGGATGGATGATTGGATGGACAGATTGCAGATGAGGGAGGAACAAAAAATGGATGGACAAATTGAAAAGATGACAAAATACTTAGGTATTCCTATGATTTTAATGAATTGTCCCTTTTTGGGAGAGGGGGCGGTTTAGAAATCTAAAGAAATAAATAAAATAAATAAATTGTACAGTGTACCAGAATACCTGCCTATTTAAATAAAAAATTATTCCAGTCAATGCAATCTCCAGGATTGATGAAGTGAGATCTTCTGGGCCTCACTGCTTGATGGAGGCAGGAGGCCTTGTTGCGTTGGGTACAATTCATCCCTCAGCAATGGCCCTCAAAACTCAAACATTGAGATAAGAAGGAAGAATGAATGAATGAAGTCTACAGACCATCAGCCTCAGTTCCAGAATTCCTTGAGCTGAGAAGACACACCTGCTTGTATCGCTGTCTGCATCTTGCTGTGCGTTTAATGCTTTTCAGCAGGTGCTTGTGCAAAACTCACAACAAATGTCTCATTAAGCAACATATAGTTTGGACTCCATTATGGAGTCGAGGACTACCTGTATATATCCAATGAAGATATTGACTGAAGTGACTCATCTGGGAATCTAAAAGATCCATTGGCCTTATTTTGGCATTCCATATCCATCTACAATCACAAAGCCTATGTTCCACAAATTGTTGAGAAGGACAGAAGGAAGAGAGGGAGGGAGGGAGGGAAGAAAGAGAGGTGGAAAGGAGGGAGGGATTGGGGTAGAAAGGAGAGGGGAAAGAAGGGAGGAAGGAAGGAAGGAAGGAAGGAAGGAAGGAAGGAAGGAAGGAAGGAAAGAAGGAAGGAAGGAAAGGAACTGAGAAGACACACCTGCTTGCCATGCGCTTAGCTCTACTCAGCAGGTACTTATGCAGATACCTGTCAAGAAAGGGGAAAAAATCATTTTACATTTCTGTCTGAAAAAAAAATCAATAATTTTGATTATACGTCAGCGAAAGTGATCTTTGAAACCATCCTTGGTGGAAATAGAAAACATAATCAAATCAGACCTCTGAAACGAGACGTGTCAACCCTAGTTGAACAGAATGCTTCACCTGATAATGGCAGGCTGGGAGGCAAAGCCAGAGAAATCATTGCAAAACAGGATATTCAGCCCTGAAACTTGGGAAGTTTCGGGAAATATTGGGAAATTGGTTAAAAATGGTCATATAACTATTTATAGCTATATAATCAAGTTTTATTTCAACTTGTGTATCATTTAGGCCTAGAAGAAACTCAGAGGTATCTAATATGCTCCTGATAATATCACCAAATTTTAGATTTTAGATCTCATAATGTAGGAGAAAAGGAGAAGATGATGGGGAGAGGAAGTCCCCCTCATTTCCTTTCCTTACAAAAAGAGCCTCATTTCTCAAAAATGCAAAAGACTTTAAAAATGTACATTTTTTCCCTCCGTTATCCTTCAAGCTGCTAGTCGAGCCAGACCTACTGACTGGAATTCAAAGAGGCCTGATTCAGCTTCACAGGTTTGTAAGCCAACAAAGCTTCATTGTGTAACTTATGCAACATTTTTTTAAAAAATCCATGACATGAAACTTAATTTCTACTGTATCTTAAAGGCAAAAAAAAACCCCAACAACAATGAAAAATAGGAATCAATAATACCTTGAAGGACGCAAAGTTATAGTCTTCCCTCTTGCCAACCTTCTCCCTCCTTCTTAATAAGAGGCAGGCATTTTCACAGGCAGATCTATGCTGAGCTTTTGACAACATGTACAGGATACGCAACGGCCAGTGAGATTAATCACAGATCTGGTGAGGTAAAGGTTCCCAGGAGGAAAATATTCAGTGTCTGGTTTCAATATCGGCTAGGTATTTGAAGTGCGACCTGGAAAATTGCTCGGTTTTGCAAATCTTTCATTTTGTCTGATAACAGAAAAATAATCTTTGAGGCAAATGAAAATGGGATTGCTTGTTGGTTTTTGCAGAAGTTGTTTGAAGTGTCACTCCCACCTGGATCTAAGAGGATGCCTAGGTCAGGAGGCGGCTACCTTAAACACTCAACTTGGAGCCATTGGAAGCTGTTTCCCACAGAACAGAAATCACCGGGAGCCCGTGCCTGACTATTTCCTGAGCAGCAACAGAATTAGAATAGGTAGTTGAATTAAACATTCTGTTTTCTTCTGAAACGTTCCTTGGATTTGCCCATGGTTGCTTTACCTGGAGTCGAAAAGCTCAATAAATCGCATGCCGGCGGGTGTCACACATTGGCGGTTGTGACACATATTTTGAGAGACAAGGAGCTGCAGCAGAGGGATGAAAGAGCCACATGCGGCTCCAGAGCTGTGGGTTGCTGCCCCCTGGCCTAGGTAATACAGGTAGTCCTGAAATTACAACAGTTTGTTTAGTGACCACTTGAGGTCACAGAGACACGGAACAAAGTGACATATGGCCGTTTTTCCACACTTACAACCATTGTAGCATCCCCATGGTCACGTGATCAAAATTCAGACGCTTGACAACTGACTCATATTTATGACGGTTGCCGTGTCCCGGGGTCACATGATCCCCCTTTTGCAAACCTCTGACAAGCAAAGTCATTGGGGACACCAGATTAATTTAACAACCATGTTACTAACTGAACAGCTGTGGTGGTTCACTTAACCACCGTGGCCAGGAAGGTGGTAAAATGGGGAAACACTCTCTTATCCACTGTCTTGCTTAGCAACGGAAATTTTGCCCCCAATTGTGGTCACAAGTCAAGGATTGCTTGTACAGAGACAAGGCCCCATCACAATCCCTTAGAGGCTCCTGAAGAAAATTCAAGTCATGCATTATCCAGTTTCTTGCAATTTCCACCCTAACGATGGAACTAGCTGCAGAAATTAATTAGGTAAAACTGACAGCGTGTCCTCCAATCAATGGTCCCCTTAGATTTGAAGGTATCCTAGCAAAACACTTTCTAGTCCATCTTCCTCCTTCTTGACTTCATTTGCACATCCAATTTTCCATATGTTATTTCTCCTCGTTTTTTGTGAGCACTTATTGTTTTACTCTGACTTATAGTTTAAACTTTGGACTGTTTGTTTGATTATGTCACAAGATACATCACAGGAAGTCCTCGGCCGATAGTAGTTGAGACCCGCAATTATGGTTGTAAGAAGCTCATGACAGTTGAGCCACAATTGAGCCGTTACTATTGCAAAGACACCTTCTTGCTATAATAGATCTTAATAGTCCAGAACTTCCACCAGAGGGACTGAATTGGAACTGTCCAAGGTCCTGATCTCTCTTCTGCTCTTTATCAGAGAGATTTTGCTTTGGTTTGGAATTAAATTACTTAAATTTACTTCAAGTAGGAATTTTGTCTGCTGGCTTCTCGGGTAGAATTGGGACTATCTTCATATTTTATTCACAGATGTCAAGATCCCAGCTGACATTCTATATCTATCTATCTATCTATCTATCTATCTATCTATCTATCTATCTATCATCTATCTATCTATCTATCTATCTATCTATCTATCATCTATCTATCTATCTATCATCTATCTATCCATCTATCTATCTATCATCTATCTCTCTCTCTCTCTCCCTCCCTCCCTCCCTCCCTCTCTCTCTCTCTCTCTCTCTCTCTCTGTATGTGTGTGTGTGTTTCAGCATAACTCTGGAACACCTCAAGCAATTTCAACCAAACTTGGTACACAGATGACTTACTCTCTGGAAACAAATACTGTAAGACACCCATAACACCCCTCGTGGTGTGAGTTCTATTATGATACAGCCTGTTGTGCCTTCAAATGGCCTCTACTGTACTGCCATAAAATGGCTTCTACTGTACAGCACAGTGGAGTTACCATGATAATGGCTTCACAGTAGTAGGGGCTCCCTCTGGTAAGGGGGAAAATCCAACATTAGAAATTACGTTTAGTCCAGACATTTTCCCCCTATAAATAAATATCCAGACAATGTCGGGTTATCAGCTGGTAAGTAAATAAAGTTGCTTCCTTTATTCAATTATTACATTCTAGGAAAATGCAGTTGGATTGTTAAACCCACTTCCAGAGAAACTGGATCCTTCAGAATATTTTTTGCTACTACTTCATCTCTCTGGGAGGAATATCTGCTAAATTGATCAACACTGCAATAACCTTTTTATATGCTCTGGCCCTTCTAAAATTCACGTCCAGTGGACTTCATGATAACAATCTGATCCTTGGTGCAGGAACCATGATTCCTACCCAAAGCAAGTTTTTGAATTACAAATAGGTAATGACAAAGAAGCAACCTGAAGCATAGTTCAGTTTATTTCAAGATAGTTCAGATCTTTCTGGAAGAATACGGTCAACTAAATTTAGCAGTAGCTTAGCAAATGTGATTCAGACTGGAATGATGTTGGATTCTGCTAAGAAAGAAATAAGGAAGGAAAGAGAGAGAGAGAGAGAGAGAGAGAGAGAGAGAGAAGGAAGGGAGAGAGAGAGAGAGAGAGAGAGAGAGAGAGAGAGAGAGAGAGAAAGAAGGAAGGGTTGACTGCAACATTGAGGCAGCTGGATTATCTCCTTGAGATAACCAAGAAGAAATGCTAGTTTCCATTTTAAAATTTTGATTGTGTTAGTTTCTCTTTTAAAGTAGCAATGCACTGTTTATGCCCATTTTACAAATGAGGCTTTAAGACTGATTCACTGGAGAACAGTGTTTCTCAACAGTACCAAATTTAAGATGAGTGGACTTCAACACCCAGCATTCCCTAGTCAGCATGGCCAGCTGGGGCATCCTGGGAATTGAAGTCCACTCATCCTCAAGGCGCTAATGGTTGAGCAACACTGCCTAGAGGGTCTAGAATTAGTCTCCGTGTTAGTGGAAGCTGTGGACAAAAAAGTTCACCTTTAGGGATGCTTGAAAGCTGACCTGATCGGCAGAGGGAAAAAAGCAGAGGGAGCTGCCATTTCAGTTCCCCCTAACACCTACGTCTCAACCTCTGCTAGGATGCACCGCAGGAAAATGAAAGGTTAATGAGACCCCTCCCACACAACCCCGATTTGGAACAGCGGCCCTAGGAAAATAAATAAAGAGGTGGGGGGGAAGGGGAGCCACGGATGTCAAATGTAGGCTGTGGACTCATCCAGGGATGACTCGGTTTCCCCAAAACCTCCCTGGAGTTTTCAGCCCCTATTGAAGGCAAACAAGCATTGATCCCTCCGCACATCAAAGCAGCTGCCGTTAAAGCCGAGCATTAGAAGAGGATTCTATCGATTCTGCTTTAAGGTTCCTGATATTGACAGGAAAGAGGGGAAAAAAAGTGCGTTCCAGCGACAGTATGGTTGGCATCGCTGGAGAGGGAACGGAGGAGAAAAAGGGGCCTCTAAATCCCTTGTCTTCTGGGTATCAATTACAGCGTTTTCACCAAAAAAAAATACTTTATTACAGAGACTGGCAAACAAGGGGGAACCATCCCGTGTCATTTGCCATGTCTCAAACCCTCTGTGTCAGAGATAACAATAGGTCCTTTCTGTACACTGACATATTTTTTGTTTTCTAATGTATTCCACCCTTTTGTGCCGGAGAGTATTCTTAAATAAGAGGCACAGATGTACCGTTTTTCCAAAGGTCTTTGACTCATCATGAGGCTACTGTCCTTCCCAATGAAATAAATTGATTACTAGCGACAATGTTAACTGTTATACAAAGACCAGAGCTCGGAGGGGGGTGTCTTTTGTTGCATTTTTAAGAGCGGGGTGGGGCAGTGTGTGTGTATGTGTGTGTGTGCGCGCGTGATTATTTGTTCCTTATGACAGTTTGCAAGATTTGCCAGATTGGGAGGGGCGGAGAAAGAAAGAAAGAAAGAAAGAAAGAAAGAAAGAAAGAAAGAAAGAAAGAAAGAAAGAAAGAAAGAAAGAAAGAGGAAGAAAGGAGAGAGAGAAAGAAAGAGAGAAGGGAGAGAGAAGGAAGGAAGGAGAAACAGAAAGAGAGAGAAGAGAAGGAGAAGGAAGGAAGGAGAAACAGAGAGAAAGATGGACAAGAGGGGGAAGGAAGGAGAAAGAGAAAGAGAGGGAGAAGGAAGGAAGGAAGAAGAGAGAAAGAGAGAGAAAAGAGGGGGAAGGAAGGAAGGACAAAAAGAGAAAGAGAGAAGGAAGAAAAGACGAAAGGTAGGTAGGAAGGAAGGAGACCAGAAGTCGGGTTCCCCCACCATAGAGTCTCCTCCTAGTGCGGTGTCCTTTTTCCTCTACTTGTCCTAACAGAAAGCCCTATCAATTGTGGGCTGACCGGCGATAGGAAGCCACAGCAGAGGGATAGAAGAGCCACATGCGGCTCCAGACCCACGGGCTGCCAACCCCTGGACTAGAAGACTTCCAAGATCCTTTCCAATCTCATTGTTCCGTATCCTGGTAATGAAAATACAATAATTGCGCATCAAAATATTTTGCTTCCTTTTCATGTCTTCCAAATTCATCAGTCTGTGGCAGCTGATTCATCTTCTCAGCAATAGGACAGGTGGCCCTGGCAATATTTCACCTCACTTTGGTTCCTATTGGCATATTTTATATAAGTCTCCAATTATTCACCGTGGCCTCTGGCATCTTTTTCCCCCCCTCCATATTTCTTCCATTAGTTTAATCTGGAAATAGTCTTAATTGCTTTATAGGGTAGGCGTCAACTCAAGAATAATTCAAGCTGGCTATGTGGCTGTAACGGGAACGGTAAGTGTAAGAATCAAACATCTTTATGGGAGAGATTGATATAAAACCATAAAACCTCCCCTATTTCAACCCACTAGGCCTAACAGCTTCCTAGATAAAGTAAATGAAAATTCATGGGAGCGTAGTGTGCCCAAGAGCCAGCTTAACTATCGGCAATATACAATTATTTATAGCTGGGAACCATCAAAGAGAATTGCTGGCCCACCTCCTTGCTCTGCGGGGTAATTGATGTGAAGTGAGGCATCACTTCCCTGGTGACCCCAGTGGAGCAAAAGTCAGATGGATTACATCTGACTCAATTATGATTGATATCATCAAAATCCACGATGAATAACATGCCATAACAAGCTTTCTCAGGATGGCTATTGATTGACTCAGCTGGAGAGGGACAAGAGGTAGGGATAGCAGGGGCCTTCCAGCTTGTGACTGCTCTGACCTAGGGCTTCCCCAAAAAGCACCGAAGCAGATTCCTGGTCCCGACAAAACCCCTTTTGTTAAATGAATGTGAATGCCTCTCATTCACATTCAGCAAAGGCCTGGTAAACAGTCTTTCAAAGGTGAATTGATGACCACAGACCTTATCTAGCTTGGAAAGCTGGCATGTAAATATTTTCCAAATGAGATGCTGTGTAAGGAAAGATTTGACACAGAGTCTCTGAGATTCACGGACAGATCTTCACACTCCTAAAACGAATTAATGAACAAACGAATGAATTGTCTCCTGCAAACTCCACTCCCCTTTTGCTCCTCTTTTATTTCCCCTGGGCGGGGCCACGCATCGTCCACCTGTGGCCTTACTCCCAGGTCGACCACTGTTCTTTAGCTGTTTCCCTTCCTCCGGCCACTCTGCACATGCTCACATTGGGAACAGGCTCCAGCTGTTCGTCTGCCTCACTGATGTCTGACTCTGAAGGCAGCTGAGAACTGTCAGATGGCCCTTGCCCCCTCTCTGCCTCCAATGCAGAGCCCCCATCCAAGCCTTCCCCAGGACTGGTGCATATTCCTCTCCAACCTCCTCACTGCCCAACTCTGCTGCCCTTCCATGCTTTGGAGAATAGGTTAACCCCCCCCTCCCCACCTTCAGAAGAAAAAGAAGGCCCCTAGAAGCATTTTTGCTTGGGATTTAATTAAGCGTGACAAACCAGGGATGCTGTAATGGCTGGCTGAGGAATTCTGCGAGTTGAAGTCCACAAGTCTTAAAGTTGCCAAGTGTGGAGACACTTTCTGTCGATCAAGGCCAAGAAGCTTATGCAATGAAAGACAAGGGCATTCACACATGCCCTTTCACCATCTCTTCCTTAAAAAGTGCAAGGACGCCATCCTCTCCACCCCCCACAAGAATTTCTATAAATCACCTTCTCTTAGACTTGACTTATTTTTCATCAAGTTGGATGAGAACTGGTAGGGATGAAATGCAGGATAATTTCCTGGAATGGCTATAATATGTGGGACTTTTTCTTCTTGTCTACGTTCTTCAAAATACTATATCTCCACTATGATACCAGGCCATACATAATATGCAAATCTGATAAAGCTGGGGTATGAATATCTAGTGTAATATGAATAGTGTTTAATACAGTCTTGTATTAAGTTTCATTCTTGACACCCAACCTATGTTTGCAAAAGTATATTGGAAGCCACTAAAAACCTTTCGATTGCAGTAAGTAAACATTCCATAGATAAATACATATCCAGAATATTTTTTTACTTATTTATTGAATTTATACGCCATCATAATGTATGGCTATGAAAGTTGGACCATAAGAAAGGCTGAGCACCAAAGAATGGAGGCCTTTGAACTCTGGTGCTGGAGAAGACTCCCGTGAGTCCCTTGGAGTGCAAGGCCATCCAACAGGTCAGTCCTAGAGGAGATCAACCTTGACTGCTCTTTAGAAGGCCAGATCCCGAAGAGGAAACTCAAATACTTTGGCCACCTAATGAGAAGGAAGGACTCACTGGAGAAGAGCCTCATGCTAGGAATGATTGAGGTCAAAAGAAGAATGGGACGACAGAGAATGAGGTGGCTGGATGGAGTCACCAAAGCAGTCAGCGTGAGCTTAAATGGACTCCAGAGAATGGTAGAGAACAGGAAGGCCTTGGAGGAACATTGTCCATGGGGTTGCGATGTGTCAGACAGGACTTGACAACTAACAACAACAACAAATCATCATCATCATTATCTTATCAGCTCAAGGTTGAATACAATAAACCAAAAATATCTGCAGTATATGATAAATATATAAATAAGACTTGCACAGTCTGAAAAAGAACATCCATACCCCAGAATTAAAGCCTCCTTATTAAGAACAAATAATGTCAACCCCATAACATCACAACACAATTAACTTATAATCAAAATCACTTTATTTGTCACACTTAAGCATAAAAGAAAAGTACACAATTAGAAATCAGCCAACTCCAAGGCAATGCCAACCACCAAAGAAAACAGTGCTCGTTTCCAATCCAGAAAAAGATCCATTGAGTTCCATTTTGTCTTTTGCTCAGAATACAAAACACCACCTCCTCCTCCATCTCCTCCTCCTTCTCCTCCTCCTCCTCCTCCTCCTCCTCCTCCTCCTCCTCCTCCTGTCTCCTCCTCCTCCTCCATCTTTTCCACCTCCTCCTCCTTCTCCACCCCTCCTCCTCGTCTCTTCCTCCTCCTTCTCCTCCTCCTTCTCCATCTCCTCCTCCTCTTCCTTCTCCTCCTCCTCCTTTTCCTCCTACTCCTTCTCCACCTCCTCCTACTCCTTCTTCTCCTCCTCCTCCTCCTTCTGCCATATCCATCATGGGACATTGGCGATCGTGTAGGCGATACTATTTTTATCAACAGCTGCATGAAAAAGTGCTGCTGAGTTTTGTCCAAACCAGTCTCTTAGGTTTTGAAGCCATGATGTTCTTCTGCCTGGACATCATTTGCCTTCAATCTTTTCTTGGGGGGCACCCCCAGAAGCATTCTGTAAGCCACCCAAAGGCTACTCATGCCTTTTTTTGAAAAAAAACGGGCCCATTTTTGAAAAAAAATGGGCCGTTTTGGGGAGATTTGCAGAATGCAAAAATGTTTTTTAAAAATGTTCCTCTTCAAAACCTTGATGCGTCTTATACTCTGAAAAATACGGTAGTCTAATCCCTCAGGATTCCTTGAGAGTTGGATCTTCCCAGCAAGTTGAGTTTCTTGTGGTACACACAGTCTTCTACAAGCAGAGGGTTCAGTGCCCGACCCACCTGTTGTAACACGGATGAAAACCAGTCTTTGAAATTCATAAATTCAGGGGGAAACCTGTTCTACCTGGACTGATAGCGCCGGTATTAGTTGCGTGAAGTTAATGAGGTCCTGTGTTTGAGTAGGACCAGATTAAAATGAAAAACGAACTACATTACATTCTGTTTCAACAATTATTATCAGTTGGTTGTAATATAAATATGCAAATTTCCCCAGCTTGAACTTTCACATCCTCCGTTGAGACCATTCATCTCTTTAAAGTATTAATTTAAGTTGGAAAAGGATCCATACATCACCGCCGTGTCATTTTGAAAACAAATATTAATCAATTTTGGAATGCGGGATTGCCAGGGTGCAAATCCGACGTCCTCTTACGTTAGCAGCACGGCGACAACGAGAACGATTTACATATTCCTCCTGGGCTTAAGAAGGGTTATGATAAATACAAGAACAATCTCCAGAAACTGAGCGGACTTAAGACCTTATCATCCTCCGGGCTAAGGGGTGGGGTGGGGGGGAGAGGGAAGCCTGGCCCCGCATCTTCAATGCAATAAGCTCCTTCTTCCTATCTCTATAACCTTGAAAGCTGGTGACACTTGATGTCCAGGTATAGGATCTTCCTTCTGGTTCGAAAAGCAAAACACACAACTTACACAAAAGCATGGAGAGGCCTTTAACTTTCTCTTTTTCTTTTTAAGAGACAGGACAAGTTTCAAAAGAGACCTTCTTGAACTGCTCTTTCTTCTGCAGCTCTTTATTATTTGTCTTATGAGATCTTCAAGGAATTGATTGCCCTATGAAAAGTTGCAACTGCTTTTTCATTCCTCCTTCTCTTCCTCCTCTCCTTCCTCCTCCTCCTCCTTTTTTTCTTCCACCTCTTCATTTTCCTCCTGCTGCTCCTCTCCCTTCCTCCTTCTTTACTTCCTCCTCCTCCTCCTTACCCCTTCTCCTTCTCTTTCTCCTCTTTTCTTCCTCCTTTTCATTCTCTTCCTCCTCTCCTTCCTCCTCCTCCTCCTTTTTTTCTTCCACCTCTTCATTTTCCTCCTGCTGCTCCTCTCCCTTCCTCCTTCTTAACTTCCTCCTCCTCCTCCTTACCCCTTCTCCTTCTCTTTCTCCTCTTTTCTTCCTCCTTTTCATTCTCTTCCTCCTCTTTCTCCTCCTCCTCCTCCTCTCTTCCTCCTCCTCCTCTCCCCACCTTCTCCTTCTCTTCCTCCTCTTCCCCCTCCTCTTTCTCTTTCTCCTCCTTTTTCCCCCTCTTCATTCTCTTCCTCCTCTTCCTCCTCCTTTCCCTCTCCTCCTTCTCTTTCTCCTCTTCTTTTCTTCCTCCTCTTCATTTTCTTCCTCCTTTCTCCTCCTCCTCTCTCCCTCCTCCTCCTCTTCTCCCCGCCTCCTCCTCCTCCTCCTCCTCCTCTCTCCTCCTCTTTCTCCTCCTTCTCTACTCTCCATCCTCCTCTTCCTCCTCCACTCCCTTTTTTGATCCTAAGCCTAAACTTCCTTCAGCCTTAACCAACAGGTTCCCCTGATAACAGCAAAGCTGCCAGAAGAGGCTACCCTTAGCAAAGTCCAAGAGAGAGCCAGGGCTTTTTAGAGAAGTCCACTCTGCTAGTTTATTAAAATGCAGCCCCCGATATTGCCAACTCAATGTGCTGGGCAGATGGCAGAGGGGAAAAGTGTTACTCCTCATTCAGAAGCACTGCCGCCATCTGCTCTTGAAAAGTCTTCAAAGGGGTGAGTTTGGGGGCAGCAGCAGAAGCAGGGGAAATAGCCCCTTTTCATGGCCAGCCATAACAGTCCGGGGGAAGGAAAGGACTTTGAGAAGTAACCTTACCATAGGCCCGTGGTGGCGAACCTTTGGCATGCATCCCACAGGTGGCATGCGGAGCCATGTTTGCCAGCACAGCAGCCCTCGATAGCCCTCAGCTCCGGGGCTACATGCGTGCACCGGCCAGCTGATTATTGGCCTTCCGGATGGCCAGGGGAGGCCGTTTCCGCCCTCGGAGATACATGCCTCAGAGTCTTGCTTGCTATGGATTTATTACTTGGAACCTTGACGGGATCAAGGGTGATATGAGAGCAGTTTTCCAATATTTGAGGGACTCCAACAAAGAAGAGGGGGATCAACCTGTTTTCCAAAGCGCCAGAAGGCAAGACAAGAAACAAAGCATGGAAAATAATCAAGGAGAGAAGCAACCTAGAAGTAAGGAGAAACTTCCTAACGGTAAAGACAATCAACCAGTGGAACAGAAGTTGCCTTCAGAAGTTGTGGATGCCCCAACACTGGAAGTCTTTTAAGCAGAAACTGGACTGCCATTTGTCTGAAATGGTGCAGGGTCTCCTCCTTGAGCTGGACTAGAAGACCTGTCCAGCTCTATTCGGTATGTATGTAGGTATGATCTGCTGAGCACAAAGGTACCTACCCGGTGGAAAGTACTATGGGAAGAACGATGAACGCATGAGTGGAAAGCAGGAGGTAGATAAGGAGCATCTGACTTTCCCCCCCCCCTCACTTCCCCGGTCTCTTCTGCAAACCCTTTGCTCCTGGATGCATATTTGGCAGCCAACCTTAAGACACCTAGAGCTCCTATCCATCCCTTCCTTGTCATGTCAACAGCTTTTTTTTTCTGCACACAGCACAACAAATATTAAAAGCCAACAGAGTCTATTAGGCAATTACCGAGGGGGGCGGGAAGCGGGATTCGCCCCTATAAAGCCAATGAAGTTATGACAGCTCCAGCCCAGGAGGAATCAAGGCAGCATCAAAGACGGCCTCTGTGCCAGACAAATGATGATAAAGTGTGCCTTTTAGTTGGCAGTCAATGGAAATTGACAGTGCCAAACCTTGGAAGAAACGAACCGGGCAGGAATCTTTGCTGCGACGCCAGCCGAGTTGGGCTGCAAACTTTCCTCTGGAGGGAAAGATCAAGTTTAAGTAATCCTGTGAGTTGTTTGCCTTGGCTTTCTTTACATCCTCTCATTCCTTCTTTTCTGTTCTTTATTAAGCATGGCATGTGTTCCAGGGTCCCCGTTTGTATTAGGAAACAAGGGGAGAAAGAAAAAGACATTTAGCAAATCCAAACTCCAGCCAAATAAAACCAGTCAGCCTCTGAAACAGTTTATCTTTGGAAAGTTTATCAGGAAAGTGAAATGGTTCACCTCCCACAACTGTTGGAGTTGAATTTCTTTCCTTCCTTCCTTCCTTCCTTCCTTCCTTCCTTCCTTCCTTCCTTCCTTCCTTCCTTTCCTCCCTCCCTCCCTTCCTCCCTCCTTCCCTCCCTCCTTCCTATCATTTCTTCCTTCCTCCCTATCTCCTCTACTCTTCCTCCCTCCCTCCCTTTCTCTTCTCCTTCCTCTTCCCTTCTTTCCTTTCTCCTATCCTTCCTTTATTCTTTCTTCCTTCCTTCCTTCTTCCCTCCTCCTTTTCTCTTATTCTTCCTTCTTTTTTCCTTCCTTCCTTCTTTCCTTCCTTTGTTCCTTCTTTCCTTTCTCCTATCCTTTCTTTCTTCCTCTATTATTCCTTCCTTCTTTTCTCCCTCCCCCCTTTTCTCTTATTCTTCCTTCCTTTTTCCTTCCTTCCTCTTCCTCCATTCTCTATTTCCCCTTCTCTTCCTTCTTTCCTTTCTCCTATACTTCCTTTCTCCCTCTATTCTTCCTTCCTTTCTCCCTCCCTCCCCCTTTTCTCTTATTTTTCCTTCCTTCCTTCCTTCCTTCATCTTCCTCCCTTCTCTATTCCCCCCCCTCCCATAAAAGGTGGCCGTATCTCCATTCGGGTCCATCTGGAGTAGAAAAAGGAGACTGGAAAATTGACAAGCCAGGCCCCACTAGAAGACAACTGAATCCTGGTTAATAAAGCGCCCCTATGCCTGAATATTTATCTGAATGAAAGGACAGATTCAATGGATGAGCGGGACTGAAGGGGGGGGAGGTATAGATTGACTTCTGCAGCATCAAATGCCTTTGAAAACTGGATCATGCCCCACCCCCCGCCCCAAGCAGCATAAAGAGGAGGTGTGGTTTTAATCAAATCACCGCGAGGCACATGCCTCGTCCCATGTTTTGCCCTGAAAAACCTCCTTCTTCCCAGTTCTTCCATTCTTGGAAACTCATCCCAACTCCAGAAGACCATTTCTCTCCCTCCCCCTTCTCCCCCAATGGACAGAGTGTGTTATATCCAACAGGCATGGAGGGTGTAGCAATCACGCACAACAAAAGGACAGCTGCACATTAATAAATATGTAATGTTTGATTTAAAAATATGGATTGTATTTCTCTCGTTTCTCTCCCCCACTCCGGACTTCCCACCCACCCACCCAAAAAACCCAGCTCCGTTGCCAACTACCCCCCCCCCCCTCCAAGGCAGGAGATGCAAACTGGCACGCAGACTTCTTGCTGGCTTTGGAAATCTAAACCTCAAATGTTTTCCTGTCCCAGCTGTTTCCCATTGTTCTCCTTTATCAGCTCAAAGGGTGAAAAGAGGAACAAAGACGCAGGGGGGGGAAAATTCCCCTTGCATTTCAAATGTGCCAGTCAGTCAGTCCATTGTTAAAAGAAGAACGCTGAATTGTCTTTCCTGCCAAACTTCTTTTTTTGGTGAATGTCCAGTTTTTAAGAAAAGCTATTCAGCTGTGCAATTTGTTTAATACATGCAGGGAGGGAGGGGGGAAGGGACAGCGCGTGAGATCACATGTTATGTAGAAGTGGGAGGGTGGGGAATTTTTTTTTTTTAAAAAACCAACCATATCTATACATTTGCAGATTTTGTAAGTTTTTGGCTGCCACGCTGAAATCGGGGCCTTGGATTAAGAGCAGTCAGGGTGGCTTAAATTATTAATTGGTCAACTTTCAGGAAGAGTTCAATCAACAGTAAAACATCCGTCAAATGACAGTTTGGTCAAGTGGATAAGGCACTAGGCTAGAAACCAGGAGATTGGGAGTTCTAGTCTGCCTTGGCCATTAAAGACGGCTGGGTGACTTTGGGCCAATCACCAGGAGACGAGGAATTCTAGTCCCATTTTAGATATGCAAGCCAACTGGGTGATTTTAAGCCAATCACCAGGAGGCAGTGAGTTCTAGTCCTGCTTTAAAATGAAATCTGGCTGGGTGACTTTGAGCCAATCACCAGGAGATGGGGAATTCTAGTCCCATTTTAAGCATGAAAGTCAACTGGGAGACTTTGGGCCAAGCATCAGGAGATATCAGTTCTAGTCCTGCCTTAGGATGAAATTTTGCTGGGTAACTTTGGGCCAATCACCAGGAGACTAAGAATTCTAGTCCCATTTTAGTCATGAAAGCCAACTGGGTGACAACCCCTTGTTGTGGGGAAAAACAGGAGGAGGACAGTGTATCAGATACGTTCTCAGTTACTTTTAAAGAAAATAAAGGCGGGATCCAAACAAATAAACAACCCTGTCCCAAAGAAATTACAGTCAGTGGTTAAAAGGGGCACTTTTTAAGCTAACCTGCATTCCCAGTTCTTAGGGATCTTCCTCTCTCAAAAATAGTTATTTCTCAAAAATAACTTTTTAAGCCTTGAAACTCAACATGAAGAAAACTAAGATCATGGCATCCGGCCCTCTCAATTCCTGGCAAATAGATGGGGAAGAAATTGAGGTAGTGACAGAGTTTATTTTCCTGGGATCCAAGATCACCGCAGAGGGGGACTTCAGCCAAGAAATTAAAAGACGTGTGCTCCTGGGGAGGAAAGCCATGGCAAATCTAGACATCCTACTAAAAAGCAGAGACATCACCTTTTCAACAAAAGTGTGTATAGTCAAGGCTACGATTTTCCCAGTTGCAATGGATGGCTGTGAAGGTTGGACCATAAGGAAGGCTGAGTGCCAAAGAATGGAGGCCTTTGAACTCTGGTGCTGGAGAAGACTCCTGCGAGTCCCTTGGACTGCAAGGCGATCAAACCGGTCAGTCCTAGAGGAGATCAACCCTAACTGCTCTTTAGAAGGCCAGATCCACAAGATGAAACTCAAATGCTTTGGCCACCTAATGAGAAGGAAGGACTCCCTGGAGAAGAGCCTCATGCTGGGAAAGATGGAGGGCAAAAGAAGAAGGGGACAGCAGAGAATGAGGTGGCTGGATGGAGTCACTGAAGCAGTCGGGGTGAGCTTCAATGGACTTCAGAGGATGGTAAAGGACAGGAAGGCCTGGAAGAACATTGTCCATGGGGTGTTGATGGGTCAGACATGACTTTGCAACTAACAACAACAACAAAGCCTGAAGGGAACTTTCAACATTATTGCTGTTGTTTATCTGAAGCAACCTGAAAGGAGAACAGTGTCCACAAGACCACTCCAGATTCCTTCATTTTGCAAACAGGGCTGGTTTTGTTTTGGGTTTTTTTTTGCAATAGCAGAGGGCGTATTTTGCTTGATATAGGAGGAGAAGTTTCTTCTCATTTCCCCCTGCCCCCCCCCCCTTCGATGTTGCCTTTTTTTGGGGTGGGGAGGGGGAGATCTTTGTCTCCTGAGCCATAAAGAGTAAATTGGCAGGTCTTGGCAAAGGCAGTGATCTTATTGAACCTGCAATTGTCTCGTGTCTTTGTTTACAAGTTGGAGAGTCAATACAATATGATTGACACCAGCTCCAGCTGCATTAATGTCATATGCAAAAACTGGGGAGGTGGGGGAAGGAATTAACGGCTCCTTTTGAAAGACCTGGAAATTTCAGCTTTGGGCTAATTAAGCAAGTGAGCAAGCAAGCAAAGAAATGCCACCAGCGGTTTGGGTGACAAGAAAAGGTCTCGCTATTGCGATCTGTCTCCTCTTCTCTGTCCTGCTTGGATCGGTCGGAATTTGTTCGCGTTTTGCTCTATTAACGTAGAACCACATTCTGGGAAGCACCAGCTGGGAAATTTGCAATTTAAAATTCTAATGTTCCAAAGGTGCAAAAAGAAAAAAAAAATAGACGAATGACTAGATTTGTAAAAGTCTCTCGAGCGCTTCCCAAAGGGGTCGTTATTTGGGATTTGGAGCTAAGTAGCGAAACTGGAAAACAAATCTGAGGATGGTACCCGGGAGTTGGGGAAGGGATGTAAGGTTCTTGAAAAAAAGTAGGAAGGCCATTAAAAACGCTTCTTTTGTAATGTGGGAGTCTTCGGCAACTGTGGGATAAGAGAGGGAGGAAAGAAAGCACTGGAGCAAAATCAGGGACAAAAGAACAGAAGAACAGAGTTGGAAGGGACTTTGGAGGTCTTCTAGTCCAGCCCCCTACTCAAGCAGGAAAGCCTATACCAGTGATGGGAAATCTTTTTGGCACCTAGTGCCCAAATTGAACACACATGCATGCATGTGCGGGCATGTGTATGTGCCAGAGCACCAGAAAACCGAAGACCATCTGGTCGGGGTGCACATGCCTGTTTTTTGGCTGTTTTTCAGGCTGTTTTCTGACTGTTTCCTGGGAATTTTTGGATTGTTTGGGGGCCATTTTCAAGTCATTTTTGAGACATTTTTTTCATGTGCGCCAGAAACCAGAAAAGCAGCTGGCAATGGTGTGTGTGCCCACAGCGAGGGCTCTGCGTTCCACCTTTGGCACACATAGGTTTGCCATCATGGCCCTATACCATGTCAGACCAATGGCTGTCCAATCTCTTTTTAAAAGCCTCCAGTGATGGAGCACCCACAACTTCTGGAGGCAACTTCTGTTCCATCGGTTGTTTTCATTGTCAGGAATATCCTCCTTACTTCTAGGTTGCTTCTCTCCTTGATTAGTTTCCACCCATTGCTTCTTGTTCTGTCCTCAGGTGCCTTGAAGAATAGCTTGACTCCCTCTTCTTTGTGGCAGCCCCTGAGATATTGGAACAATGCTATGATGTCTCCCCTAGTCCTTCTTTCTATTAAAGTAGACATACCCAGTTCCTGCAACCGTTCTTCATATGTTTTAGCCTCCAGTCCCCTCATCCTCCTTGTTGCTCTTCTCTGCACTCTTTCCAGAGTCTCCACATCTCTGACTGCAGGCCCATAAAATGAATAGTGATCATTAATTGTCACAACCAGCTTAACCCGTTCTCAAAATCTGAAACAGGGACCCCAAAATGAAGAGACCGAGTGCAACCCATGACAGCAATCAAAGGGAACGACTAGTCAAACTTTGCTATTTGATGTTATAAACATAGCTGTAGGCTGAACATGTTCAGCTGAGACCCCCGATAATCATCAGTTTAGTGCGCTAGGCGATGAAACAGTTTCTGCCATCTTCAATTGAGGATAAGAAGAATCTGAAGTGGAGCAAACGCTGCAATGATTTGGTTTCAAGGGCCCAAGGAATGTATGCGAATGTCTTGCTTGAAATTGTTGTTCTGCCATTCTCTCTCCAGCAGTCCCCCCGTCAAACACTAATTCCAAAGAGCAGGCATTGAGAACATAGAACTCTATCACAGTTGGAAGGGATCTTGGAGGTCTTCTAGTCCAACCCTGTGCTCAAACAGAAGACGTTATATCATTTCAGGCATAAATGGCTGTCCAGTCTCTTCTTAAAAGCACCCACAACTTCTGGAAGCAAGCTGTTCCACGGGTTGATTGTTCTGTTTGGAAATTTCCCCTTAGTTCTAGGTTTCTAACCAATTCCGATGTATATATGATGTACGATGACAATAAAGGCTACGCCACTAGGTTGCTTCTTGATTAGTTTCCATCCATTACTTCTTGTCCTGCCTTCAGGTGCTTTGGAGAATAGATTGACCCCCTCTTCTTTGGGACAGCCCCTCCAAGATTGGAACAGTGCTATTGTGTCACTCCCTAATCCTTCAACCATTCTCCATATGTTTTATCCTCCAGTCCCCTAATCATCCCTCTTATGCTTCTCTGCATTCCTTCCATAGTCTCGACTTTTTATATTGTGGTTGACTGAAACTGAATGCCGAACTGCAGGCATGGTCTTATCAAGGCCTTATAAAGTGGTACTAAGACTTTGCATGATCTCGATTTATCCCTTTGGTTAAAGCAGCCTCAGAGGATTGCATTGGCTTTTTTGATGGCTGCAGCACACCGCTGGCTCATATTTAAGTGAGCAACTAGGACTCCGAGATCTTCCTCCCCCCTCGTCTTCCTCTTCCTCCTCCTCCCCCCCCCATAACCCTCCTCCTCTTCCTCCTCCATTCCACACACCTCAGTCCATTCTAGCACTGATGATGTTACCTAGTTGGGTCATGAAATGTCTGCAAGAAAAAAATAACTCAGAGAACACCAAGGACTCCACAATCCTCCTCCTCCTCCTCCTCCTCCTCCTCCTCCTCCTCCTCCTCCTTCTCCTTTCCTTCCCCTCCCCACTCCCTTCTAGCACCGATGATGTTACCTAGTTGGGTCATGAAATGTCTGGAAGGAAAGAAACTCAGGGAACACCATGGACCCCACAGTCTTCCTCCCCCCTCCTCCTCCTTTAACCTCCAAGAGCAGTCTTTTTCTTAATTATAGTCCCTCCACTCCGTTCGATTCTCAAACATATTCTTATTTATTTTAGGCCTCTGGTTTCTCCCTCCACCCCAGCCCAGGTAATGAAATGTCAGAAGCCTACTTTTTCTGGTTTTGTAGTATGTTGATCAAAGTGACCTTTGAGTGCAAGCAGACACAAATCAATATCGTGCCGAGCGACGTTTGACAGATAAAGGTGCAACATATAATAAATGACAATCACTGGCGAGGAGAGGCCGAAAGCACCTGCCAACTTCGGTTCATACCGGCAATTTTCAGACAATGCCGCATGTTATGTTCAAAGCGAAAATTCATTTGTCCATCTAATAACAGAGATGGGGGTGGGTGGGTGGGTGGGATATTAAAGGACTGGTTTAGTTAAAGAAATGTTTCATCCCACAGTAATAATTCAGAGGGCAAACAGGAGCTGAGTCGCTGCTGGTAAAGTTATTAAGTCTTGAAAAGCAGCCAAAAGGAGGCATTCACAGGTAGACTCGGTCCTCGTTTACCTGTCCCCGGCCAAATAAAAGTCCTAATGAATAAGCTAAACAAGGCAGAGAGAAGACAGCCAAGGATGCAAAGAATTAGTAAAAAGGTAAAGGTTCCCCTCGCACATATGTGCTAGTCGTTCCCAACTCTAGGGGGTGGTGCTCATCTCTGTTTCAAAGCCGAAGAGCCAGCGCTGTCCGAAGACGTCTCTGTGGCCATGTGGCTGGCATGACTCAATGCTGAAGGAGCACGGAACGCTGTTACCTTCCCACCAAAGGTGGTCCCTATTTTTCTACTTGCATTTTTTACATGCTTTAGAACTGCTAGGTTGGCAGAAGCTGGGACAAGTAATGGGAGCTCACTTCGTTACGCAGCGCTAGGGATTCGAACTGTCGAACTGCCGACCTTTCTGATCGACAAGCTCAGCATTTTAGCCACTGAGCCGCCACGTCATTGAGATAGTCCTTAATTTACAATAGTTTGCCTAGTGACCACTCAAAGTTACAACCGCACAGGAAAAAAAGTGACTTACGGTCGTTTTTCACACTTACGAACACCGCAGCTTCCCCGAGGTCACGTGATCAAAATTCAAATGCTTGGCAACTGGCATGTATTTAGGATGGTTGCAATGTCCCGGGGTTCACGTGACCCATTTTTGTAACCTTTGGACAAGCAAAAGTCGTTGGGGGGAGCTGGATTCACTTCAGCAACTAACTGAACAACTGCAGTGAATTGTCTTGACACAATGGCAAGCAAGTTTGTAAAATGAGGCAAAATTTGCAACACCGGTGGCAAGAACGGTCGTAAAAGTGGGAGGGGAAATGCATTCAACAACTGTCTCGCTGAGCGACAGAAAATATAAGCTCAATTGTGGTCATAAATTGAGGATTACCTGTATTGTAGTGGGCTCCAGGATGGGATTCTTTGGGATTCTCCTCCAGTTGGAAACCTCGGGGATCCTAAGGCTGGCATCTCAACCAGTTTGCATGGATCTCTTCTTTGATGCGTTGTTGATTGGCTGCACTGCCTTTCGTCTCTCAGGGTTGGACTAGAAGACCTCCAAGGTCCTTCAACACCTTTTCCACATCCCAGGGTTGTGGAAAACACAATCTGAAGGCAGAGATCAAGTTATTAAAAGTTTGCATGCACTATTCATTCATTCATTCATTCATTCATTCATTCATTCATTCATTCATTCATTCATTCATTCATTCATCCATCCATCCATTCATCCATTCATTCGTTCGCTTTATATTTTGCCCATCTCACTATCTAGACAGGTGACGGGAACATTTCTTAGGATAATTTTTCTTGCTCGATATTTAGGATATATATGTAAACCCAAAACAGAAGTTTGACTTCTAGACTTCCCCGCTCCTTTTTTTCTTTTTTAAAACTTTGTATATTAAAATATGTTAGGCCCTTACGCAGCCCATTTGCTTTCTAAATTGTCAAAGTCTTCCGGCTGGCAAACGGTGGACGGTAAACAACAGATTTATAACCTGACATAATTAATTGCCAAGATAGTGACATTTCCCATATTATAGACAATCATGAATTATGAGGCCGGCTGGTAGCCATCTCATTCACTGAAATCGGTTGATAAATATGTTTATTCGAGGTCAGCCCAGCCTCATCCATTAGAAATATTGTTTTCTCTAAACATTACATTGATTTAATTTAGCTCTAATCAATTTAAAATGGTTCTGACAATTAACAAAAGCTTCAAATATGACCTTAAAGTAATAGGATTCATTAGCTATGTTTAGGATTAAAGTTATCCTAATAGGGCCATTTTTCTTCCAGAAACTGACCGGTGGTCAGTCAAAATGAAATCAATTATTATAAATTATACAGTTTAAGTTGATTATGTAGTTCTTGCTAATTTGTATAAATAAGGACATCAAACAATGGAAGCCATTTATTAATAATTCTCCATCGTAGAGCTTTGGTGTCATACTTCCTGCTAAAGCTTCAGGGTCATCTGTTAACTATGAAATGTTATATTCTCTGCTGCCAGGCATGTATGCTAATTAAACCTATAATTAATTGTAACAGTTATAGTTAAAGTCAAAATGCTGATAGCATTCCTTGCCCTATTATTCACGGTAATCAACTGAATCAAAGGGAATCTAATCAACAATTCATATGGTAGTCAGGGGATCACGGTACATGAAAGCAAGGACTACAGCTGGAACTCATAAGTCGTAGGACGTAATAAAATAATGATTGCAAAAAAAAAAAAAGAAAAAAAAAGAGCCACTCACGTTGCAACATACCAGCGTGAACTCGGTGCTGTCATATTGCAAAACAGCCCGCGTTAAGTCATATTGAAAAGTTCAAAGCTTTGGCAAAAATAACATGCTTTTTTTAACATACCAATAATGCAAATATATACATAAGTCAAACCATGCCTGATTGAGACGTGGCTTTATCAGAGGGCCACAAATAGCCCTCACAATTGAACTCAAAATGTCCATGGCTAGGGCAAGTCAGCCGTTCAGTGAGTTTTGCTCCCTTTTGCAACCTTGTTAAGTCAATCGCTGCGGTTATTAAGTTGGTTGTATTAAGTCAATCTGAGTTCCCCAGACTTTGCCTGTCACAAAAGGTCACAAAAGATGATCCCACGACCCCGGGACACTGCAACCGTCATAAATACATGGCAGTTATCAAGTGTCCGAATTTGGATCATGTGACCGCGGGAATGCTGCAACCGTCATGAGTCTGAAAAAAATGTTCAGTGCTGTTGTAAGTTTGTACAGTCACGAAATGAAAGGTTGTAAGTCGAAACTACCTGTACTAACCCTGGGCTGCTAGTTAGTGGTGATTTTAAATAGAATAGAATAGAATAGAATAGAATAGAATAGAATAGAATAGAATAGAATAGAATAGAATGGAATGGAATGGAATGGAATGGAATGGAATGGAATGGAATGGAATGGAATGGAATGGCATGGAATAGAATTCTTTATTGGCCAAGTATGATTGGACACACAAGGAATTTGTCTTTGGTGCAGATGCTCTCAGTGTACATAAAGAAAAATAAAATAGAATACATTCGTCAAGAATCATAAGATACAAAACTTAATGATAGTCACAGATTACTAATAAGCAATCAAATTATACTAGGAAATAAATTAAACAATATAAATTTTAAAGATTCAAGCAGCATGATCATAGTCATAAACGGGAAGATATAGGTACTAGGAAGGAAGAGAAGAATAATAGTAATATAGTCTTAGTAGGTAATATGATAGTGTTGTGGGAATTAGTTGTTCAGCAGAGTGATGGCATTTGGGGAAAAACTGTCCTTGTGTGTAATTGTGTGCACTGCCCTATAGCGTCGTTTTGAGGGTAGAAGTTGAAGCAATTTATGTCCAGGATGCGAGGGGTCTGTAAATATTTTCACGGTCCTCTTTTTGACTCTTCCATTGTACAGGTTCTCAACGGAAGGCAGGTTGGCATTGTTTTTTCTGCAGTTCTGATTGTCCTCTGAAGTTTGTTTCTGTCTTGTTGGGCTACAGCGCTAAACCAGGCAGTTATGGAGGTGCAGATGACAGACTCAATAATTCCTCTATAGAACAGAATCAGCAGCTCTTTGGGCAGGTTGAACTTTCTGAGTTGTAAGCTGAAGACGCCCCATATAATTTTTATTGCGCATCGACGTACCTGGTTGGGTGACACTGTCAGTTCCAGATTTGGGATCTAGCATAAACAACAGGCAGGGCGGGAATTGTCCTTTTGACAATTCTCAGAAATAACTCCCAATTTCTTTCGTGTCAGCTACACCTTTCCCTTCCTGGTTCTCGGAAGTTAATGACTGGCTGGAAAGTATGTCAACACAACAGCTGGAGAACAACACTTCCGTGTCGCTTTATGTGACAGCATATGCCAGCCACTCAGAACATGTGATAATTCAAAGGGGGGCTGACTGTAGGAAAAGCAGATGGGATGAAACATTATTATTCTCTCTCCGCCTCGCTCCGGCCCTTGAGGGAACCCTAAATAAAATCAAAGCAGATGGACCATTACAGGCTCATCTGTGTTCAACAACAAGCAACACCATCACCTCCAGAGATTTGATATACGGCACCTTGGTAGAAAATGACACCGGGGCGAGAAGATGACCTCATGAAAACAGCGTCCCGCTTGGAGAATTGAAGGAAGGAGGCTGGAGGAAATATATATTCACCGAGGTCTATTTATCACAAAGCAACTTTTGCCGCACAGCTAGGGAAGATCTCAGCTGCTGGTCTGGGCCTTCTGGTTCTCTCACCTCCGCCTCACCTGATGCATGCTTGGTGCAAATTCCCTCACAAGCGGAAGCGGTCGTGCAACGGAATGAGAAGAGCCACGATTGCAGAGAAGATGGTATGACTGGAAGGAGGGGTGGGATTTTCCTTTTGAGGGGGTGGGTGGGAGGATTGGAACGTGAACTGGGAGTCTTTAACTCAGAACAGTTTGTTTAGGGATTGTTCCAGGTTACGGCACTGAAAAACGTGACTTACGACTGTTTTCACCCTTATGACTCCCTGATCATGTGATCAAAATTCAAAAGCTTGGCAACCGGCTTTTATTTATGACGGTTGCGGCGTCCCGGGGTCACATGATCCCCTTTTTGTCATAGTAGAGGTAGTCCTTGACTTACAGCAGTTCATTTAGTGACCGTTCCAAGTGACATCGGGATTGAAAAAAGTGACTCATGAGCGGTTTTAACATTGATGACGGTTGTAGCATTCCCATGATCGTGTGATGTCAAAATTCAGTCGCTGGGCAACTGGCATGAATGCAATGATGGTTGCAGTGTCCTGGGTCATGTGATCACTTTTTGTGACACCCTCCCCCCATGAAAGCCAAATTTGCTTAATATTGTGACCCACCAATGGCCAGAGGAGCTGGCAGCAGATTCGGACAGTGAGGAGGTTGGGGAGGAAGATGGGCCAGTCCTTCTCTAAAACATCCTTCACCCACCTCTTTCTGCCAAATTTGCATTCCTTGTAAATCCCCTCAAGGCTGAGGTCCATGCTGCACAATTGAGCAGAAATCTCAGGAGAGCTAACTTGCTCCTGGACTTCTCTTTCAGGAGATAATCAGTTACACATTGCCACCTCTTTGCTATTCAGGGAGAAAAACCATTAGGGAAGAATCCATGTGATTGCAATAACGGGGCCTAGAGACCGGATTCCATATGATATTGGGCTTTGCTTATATTTTTAACAGCTGTTCTTCCATTTTCATGATCTTAGATCATTATCTGGTTTTGGAAAAGGTAACAGAGGGGTGGGGGAAGGAAGAAGTGGTTCATCTTTCGGCGTTTATTAATAATTATGATTGCCCAACTCATTATTACATTTAAATGCTGCATAATGCATTACCTATTCAGTGATTTATTATATAGTATAGTCTTTATTGTCATTGTACAAAATAAATATAACGAAATTGGTTAACTGTAATTTTTTTTTTGCAAATCACTTCCATGGTCCTGAGATAAAAAAAAGTAGGTAGGTAGGTGATAGATAGATAGATAGATAGATAGATAGATAGATAGATAGATAGATAGATAGATAGATAGATGATAGATAGATAGATAGAATGTGCAACAGGAATAAAAGACTGTAGCTCAGGTTTCAGTTTCGATGGAATTCTTTGTAGGGCGGAGAAAGGCCTACTTTAAACTAAAATAGTTTAAACAGAACTGCAACATAAGACACATTACTTTGGCCAGTGTCTAAGTTCACCCATCACTTGAAATCATGATGGAACACAGGGCTGCATGGTGATGATGAAGATGGTGGAATCCACCTTTATATCAGGTGAAACTCACCCATTGGGGTTTATCAACCATGATTCACACCTTAGCCCACTGATGTAAAATATTTTAACCAGCTAATGGTGTTCCTTTGGCTAACCTTACTGAAAAAGCATGACATACAAGTGCAATTGTCTCACGCACTAAAACCTTTGGACACATTATTTTTAAAATCCCAGCAATTATACGACTGCCTCAGTATGTACAACATCTGGGTATATGCGAACAAATTAATTGGCACTTAGAAAAATTAATGTGGGGCAGTTGCATTCCAAATGCTACAAAGCATTCCAGTGTTGTCCTCCCCTTTTAAGGTGTGTGTGCGTGTTAATAATCAACCAGCAGTTGTGTATTAATTCCACAAGGTGGCATCTAGAGCATTTTTTTTTTTAAAATCTAATGCAGCTGCAAACAAAACTGAACACAAGGTTGTCTTTCAAACATCAAGATATATTAAAGGATATTGTATTAAAAAGGATGCTACAAATGCACCTATGCTTAGAAACCCACAGCTGAAATTGGTGTTGAGAATGTGTAATGAGGGCATTGAAGCTTGTCAGGCAATGAAAAGACGTGCAGTTTTGTGTGTCTATGGTAGCTTTGATAGCAGGAAGCTTATAACAGGCATGAGATCATAGAAAAATGTCTTGGCTGTCAGATTTTGGACTATCCAGCTAATCGATCGGTCCACCTTACCCAAGATTACTAGAAGCAAAGTTTGCCCATCTTCCCATTCTCCACCTGATGGGATGGGCTGATGATGCTCGTTTATGAAAGGCACCAAAGCTAAAAATTGCAACTACACATGTAATATTCCACTAGGCCCGTGATGGCGAACCTATGGCATGCATGCCTGAAGTGGCACGTGTAGCCATGTTGCCTGGCAATTGCAGCATCGCCCGTTCCTCTTCCGGGCACGTGATGATCAGCTGGCCTTCGTGCGTGTGGCAGTGCCAGAAACTGGGAGAGCTGGTCTTCTGTTTTCCAGCGTGAGCATGCGTGCTGGCCAGCTGATCGTCGCGCACACATGCACACCAGTAACCAGAAGGCTAGCATGCCAGCGCGCATGTGCACACCGGAAACCGAAAGGTCATTTTCCAGTGCGCACGCTCCCCTTTGGCAGCTCCTCTTCCGTGTTGCAGACCCAACATGTGCTTGCGCTCCCTTTTTGGCACCCGGTGCCGAAAAAGTTCCCCATCGCTGCACTAGGCTATTCTGTTCTAAGGAAGAGCTTTTCAACAATTCCTTATTTTGGAGGACTCCTTCTGTGAACAGTCATTTTCCTTGCACCTTGGAGTCTTTCAAAATGCCAAGTCCAATGCACATGTCCTGTACGTGGCAGGATTCAGCATAAATAAGCTTTTAGGCTGTAATTGTCAGATCTGCATGCTTAAGTCTAAAGCTTCTCCAATTATATTATCACTCTTCCACCCCCAAAACTAGTGAGCAAAGAAAAGCGCAATATTTTTAATGTGGTCATCCTTTGCCCCTCAAACCTTGGAAACCTTTCTAGCATTCTAAATAAATGACACGGCCACAAAAATGATGAGTTTATTAAATATTAAGTACAGAAATAATATAGGGTATCATTTCTTTCCTCGTCTGAAGAAATTAAGGCTTCACACATGCAATCTGAAAAATTTCCTAAGCTCTCTGTTGAGACACTCAATAGAGGAGACAGCGGCACTCAAACCACAAAATCTTTATTTTTGTTCTTCTAAAAATTGTGCAAGCCAATGCAGAACGTTAAGTTTGTTACAATGGCAGAATAAATAAAACCCAAACCTCGAAAGAGGCAGTTCAGGTCAAGATAAAAATCCAATTCAGCTTTCATATTGATTCAAGCGCTATTATCCTTCGTGACAATCTCAGCAATCCCGGGGAAACCAAAAGACGCCACTTTATATAATGTCTTGCTTACACATCGAAGTCCGTGCGGATGTGGAAAACACGATCTCAAAACAAAACGATCTCACTTCTGTTGAGTTCCTTCCTCAGGGCAATGGCTTAAAAGTTCACTTTTCACAGTACCGCTGGAGACACCTTTTAGAGCGGGGTATCAAAATGCCAAAATCACGACGGATGAAACAGAAGAGGAAATAGAAAGGGCAAGGAAAGGGACGGACGGAGAGCGATTTGCCACGTATGTTTTATTGCCCTGCACATTCAAAAGGGAGACTCTGTCACCTGCGAAGACTTTCCCTCCAACTGCAATATTGGGAAACAAGCTGGAAAGGATCATTATATATCAAAACCACTAAAACTATGTCTCATACACCACCTCCGATGTGATTATTTTAAAAGGGAGATAGTTCCCAAGATTCAGCTGGCCACCAGCTTTCTAGACCCTGTTGTTTTATTCTCACCGCCACATAAACCTTTGTCCAAGGATTGGAGCCGCATCCTCAGATGACCTGAGAATGACTCTGGATGATGCATTCTCCACACCCCTGCAACCTGACAAAAAGACGGAGCTTGTTTTCTGATCAGTATCTCTTTCCACAAATTCTTTCGATTTCTGCTCACTACCTGCCCACATTCTTTCATCCTACTGCTCCATCAAGATTGCCATTTTCCTCTCAGTCCAAGCCAACTGGAGCATGACATGTTCTCAAACCACAATTTCCCAACCGTCTTCTGAGGCACGGAGTTCCCACGAATGTTCAAAGGAAAAGCAGGGTAAGTAGGAACAAGAAGGGCATCCAATCACAAGTTACACAAATGAGAATTAATGCAATGAGCTGGCAGCCCTGCTGTGCAATTAGAAACCATTGAAAAAAGCTTTAGATGCCTAATTACTCTCTCCATCAGTTTCTCTACAGCAAGCTGATCTTAAGAGACATTCAGCACCCACCATCCATCCTGAAGGTGTGTGTGTGTGTGTGTGTGTGTGTGTGTGTATGTTTTTGTGTTACAACCCCTGGTATGCCTGCCTGCCTGCCTGCCTGCCTGCCTCTCTCTCTCTCTCTCTCTCTCTCTCTCTCTCTCTCTCTCTCTCTCTCTCTCTCTCCCTCTCTCTCTCTCTCTCTCTCTCTCTCTCTCTCTCTCTCTCATCTATCTATCTATCTATCTATCTATCTATCTATCTATCTATCTATCTATCTAAACATACAATCCATCTCTATATCATTCATTTGGGCGGAGGGAGTTCCTCACCTCACACATGCCTTCAGCTACTGTTTTCGAAATGTACCTAAGGCAACGATAGCAGGTTTTCCTCCATACTGCAGAAAAGCTATTGCATCTACAGTTCATAAAAAATACTCAATACGACACTGAATACTTCAAACAAGCTAGTAATGTCTTGCCATGTACTGAACAGCAAGTCAAATGATTTAACTACACACTGGCTCAATATAATCCTTTGAGATGATGAATGTGTGAGCACGGTTCTAAAGCGCAGAACGGAAAAAAAAATACAACGTTCGCTTTCCATTTAATAGACAACACACTTCATTTCCGTGGCATTCCCTGAGACAAATAATAATAATAATAATAAGTGCACAATAACTAGCAACCGAGGTCTTAAACATGCTACTATTACATATGGTGTCTACGGGGTACATTTATCCCAAATGTACAATATGCTGACCATTGCCCTCACAATCCAACTTTGCAGACACTGGACTGGGACAACTTGATGAGGCCAATTTCCCATGGTCAACTCGCCATGACCAATTGGCTACGGCCAACTCACAATTCAATTGACTAAAATAATTTTAAAAAATATTTTGTTGTCAATCACATTTCATTTTGTCCCTCCTTTGGCATTCTTTCTTTAATGATTCTATTCCACTATTTCTTTGATATTAGTGTAACTCTTGTCCCACAGCAAGTGGGAAGTTGTCCTAGACCTGAAGACACTGTCAAATCCACCCAATCAACTTATAGTACCTAAAAGTCCCATTGGGCGAATCAGTTACAACCATAAAAGGCAGCCTATGCGGATAGCGAAACAGCAAAAGAATATCTTGATGAGATTAAACTTGACTCAAATTCCCTTGATTAGAACTGTGGAACAAATGTATTAAGAAGACTGGATTGCTTGCGTAATCCAAATTTTCCCTCCAGGTGCAGAAGCATGCGATCACATAAGCTATTACCTAACAGAACACAGAAAGATAATTTAATGGAGTGTTTTTGAATGATCGCTACGACGGCTCTTGAAATGATATGAACTGATCTCATCCCCTTTACTAGGCTGAATTGCAAGCTGTGTCAGAGGGTCTTTTTCCCTGTCACTGGAGGAAAGGAGAATAGCCTCAGTCCTTCTGAGTAATTGGGTACTTTCTGAAAAATTGGCCAAGAGTCACACATGCTGAAAAAGTTTCCAAAACTCATTTAGAAAAAAACAAAACAAAACAGGTTTTCGGGATTCTTCCATTATGGAAACCAAGCTTGAAGACAGCAATGGAATGGCTTTCAGGATTAGCTTTGAAGATGGGTGTGTCCATGGAAAGACATCATACTGGTTCATCCACACATTCCCAGAAATGACCTTACAAATGGCATCCAGGGCATGGAACAGGACTCAGGCAGTTGTGCAAGGGAGGCAAATCTGGCCAAGGGAGGCCACTTCTGGAGCTCCGAGTATGGCTGCAAGGTTGCAGGCTCCTTACTCTTCCTTTTCCTGGAAGGTACCCATTTGCTACGAAGAAAACGATGAGAATTCTTGGTCCAGAGCGACAAGGTGGACTGATCACGTATATCTGCATTGATGCACTCGAGATGTTTTTGGGTTTTGTGATTTAACTTATTCCAGGTCAAAATAAGGAAGCAAAAGACCTTGATGTAGCCAAGGTCGTACGGCTGGTCTTACAGACACGATGGATACAACGCTGGGAAACGTACACCCTCCAAAATATAGTCCTCTTCCATTAGCTGTGCAGGATCAGAAGCATCAGAAGGCTCCAGAGGGTGGGGGTGGGGGGTGTAATCTTCGATCTATGTAAACAGTTTCTCTGAAACACAACCTAAACATTACAATCGCTTCATTTAGACTTTTTTTATTTTTAAAAAAACCCAAACACACACACACACACACACACACACACACACACAGAGGTCCAAGAGCGAAAACATTCGAATGTTTTAGCAACACAACACCGCACCGTTCCCCCTTTCCGATAAAATAGCTTCTTCTTCTTTCTAGTTCTTTGATTTCCATACCCTTTGAGGCATCCATTGCCAGCAACAGACGCACAAGCTGAGAAAGCTCCGTTGCGCTTTCTTGGGCCACCGTCCAGTCCCTGGGAAAAGGCTCCATTCTCACGAGAGTCCTCCACGTCCTACTTGTACAAACTCATCGTAGGGCTCTGATACATGCACATGTAAGCATCGCAAAGGAGCCTCCGCGCACAGCCTTGGATTCTCCTTGAGTCCAGAGAGTGCAATTCATCGAGAGACATTTTCAGATACTCGCCAACTTCTGGGCACGGAGTCACTTGAGGGATGTTAAAACCATTTTGACCTCCTTGGGAAGAGAAAAGAAGGCAGGACACAGGATTACCCCAGCAGGACAATAAGACAGCCCAAACTACCACAGGTCTATGGAGATTCTCAGGCAGCCAAGCCACGGCTGTCCCAAAGGTGCTTTTTTCAAGAGGCAACTGGACTTTCTGGTTTTTCTATGAAGACGTTTCTCTTCTCATCCAAGAAGCTTCTTCAGCTTCTTCAGCGTTGAAGATGCTTCTTGGATGAGAAGCAAAACATCTTCAAGGAAAAATAAAGAAAGTCCAGTTGCCTCTTGAAAAAAGCACTTTTGGGAGATGATGTAATCCCAGGTAAGAAGCATTCTACTTCATGCCAACTTAAATCTCCAACTTGTAATTCCATTATGGAATAAACCACATGAGTTTCACAAAAAGAAAGAGTGCAGAGAAGAGGAATGAAGAGGATTAGGGGACTGGAGGCTAAAACACATGAAGAACGGTTGCAGGAACTGGGCATGTCTAGTTTAATGAAAAGAAGGACTAAGGGAGACATGATAGCAGTGTTCCAATATCTCAGGGGTTGCCACAAAGAAGAGGGAGTCAAACTATTCTCCAAAGCACCAGAAGACAGGACAAGAAGCAATGGGTGGAAACCAATCAAAGAGAAAACCAACCTAGAACTATCATTTCCTGGTAGTGAAAACAATTAATCGGTGGAACAATTTGCCTCCAGAAGCTGTGGATGCTCCAACACTGGAGGTTTTTAAGGAGAGATTGGAGAACCATTTGTCTGAAATGGTTTAGGGTTTCCAGCTTGAGCAAGGGGTTGGACTAGAAGACCTCCAAGGTCCTTTCCAATTCTGTTATTCTATTATATTGTCTCCTTCAACTTTCCATATCCTGCTACTGTCCACATTCACTTTGGATGTAACTTTTGGAATTCCCAAAGCTGAGCAGAGATTTGATTTTTTTAGGTCTCTGGCCTTAGCCTACAGCATTAACCTGGTTTTTCTCAACGAGGTGCCCTACAATCTGGGGAACGTTGACAGAAGTATATGCCATGGTTGAAAGACTGGGTAATTATTGCTTCAACCGTGACATTATGAGTCTCACGACAGATGTTAAGTACTAAAAAAGTTCATTCATTTAAGGGCCAGGCTAACAGTTGAGCGTTCACAAAAGAGAATACATACCATCCCGATCAGCCATGCTATCGAAAAAGAGCCAAGAGGAATCTTCCTTGCCATATTTAACAAAAGCCACATAGTGGCTCGTCTCTATACAAAGAACAGCAAAGAGCTCCATCTTCTGACAAGGTATGCAGCTATGCCTCCAATCCCAGTCCGGTAAATCTTTCGGAAGTGACACTGGGTTGAATTTGTGACTCTGCCTTTTGGGGTGAAGGTGAACCTATCATGGGACAGAGGGAAGAAACTTTTAACAAAGGGAATTACATTCTTGCCCATGCCTGAAATAACTCAGTTCTCACACAAGACAGCAATATCAAAAACGAATTCCTAGGACAGTGATGGAGAACCTTTTCGGCACCAAGTGCCTAAACTGGAATGTGCATACATGTGTGTGCATGTGCCCATGCCAGAGTGCCAGAAATCCGAAGACCAGCTGGCCGGTGCGCGCATGCCTCTTTTTTGCCATTTTTTGGGGGGCCGTTTTCAGGTTGTTTTGGGGGGCGTTTTCCAGGCTGTTTTTTGGGGCCAAAACCAGCTTGAAAAATGGCCTGAAAATGGCCTGAAAAATGGCCTGAAAGCAGCCCAAGAAACAGCCTGAAAACACCCTGGCAAATGTCCCTAAAATGGCCCAAAAATGACCTGAAAATGGCCCAAGAATGGTCTGAAAATGCCCCCCAAAACAGCCTGTTTTTTGGGCATTTTTCAGGCTGTTTTCTGGTACTCCAGTGCCCGCAAAGACCAGTTGCTGATGGCGCACGTGCCCACAGAGACTGCTCGGTGTGCCACCTCTGCAACATGTGCCATAGGTTTGCCATCCCAGTCCTAGGACATTTGGGAAAGAAAGAAAGGAAAAACATTACCTGCGTATTGCAAGTTTTGCAAAACTGCTTGATTTTACCAGAGGAAATGTCTGAATCTTCGTAACATTCCCGACATTCATACATTGCAAGTCCTCCACAGATACGACACTGCCTTGGGGCTGCATTTTACAAGAGGAAAAACACCCATTGTACTGGATGCTACCATTCTGAATAAACAGAAACCCACATCTATGATTTTTTTTTATAGACAATAAAACATTTGAGTAAAAGAAAATTAGCTCACTCCATTTGTGCACAGATATTACTAATTTAAAGAATGTGCCCTGTCATATTTGAAAGTTTAGAGTTCTAGATTTTAACCTGCCATAAAAATCTTAACAGAATAAATTAGTCAGCAGACAGGCTGGTAACAGATTATTTCCTAAAGACTTAGGATATCTGTATTCTTTATTTCCTCATGGTTAGGAACTCATTCATTTTAGGAAGCGGAGAAAAGGTATTATGATCAAAACTAGAGCAGTCTGGAAGTCAACCACTGGTTTGGTCCTGCTAAAGTCTGCAATGAAGATTTCAGACCCTGATTCTATTTGTATGTCTGCATTGAAACGAGATTTTTTGTGCTCAGCAACTCCATTCTGCATTATTTTGAAGGTGATTCATTTTATTGATGAAGTATCCAGGTTCATTCATCAAATGTCATGGAATTCATTTCAACTGAAAATTCAGTCTTATTGCACTATCATGAAGCATATTTAAACTTACTGTCTTCAAGCAGATCTGTGATATTCAATTCCAGAGAAGGGAATATTTTGTTGAACATTTTGAAGTCCTTCCCAAATCGAGGCATCTGAATTATCAGACATGATGGAGCCTAGTAAAACCAACAGAAAAAGGATGCATGTTTTAGCCAAGACACTTCATTCTCTCTGTTTCAGTTTATTAAATCCTGATGCCCCTAATGTAAAATTTAAAAATAGCTCTCTCAAAAGCAAGTAACTAAAAAAAATATTAAAGTTTGATATACATATAACCAGTCGTACAGGTTAGTCCTATCTTTCACTTAATCTAAAGCAAGGGTGTCCAACTAGGCCACTTTTAAGACTTGTGGACTTCAACTCCCAGAATTCCGCAGCCTCTTAGTCTTGAAGTTGCCAAGGTTTGATGCCCTGATCTAAAGCAAGAAGGAAACTAATGGGCCTCTGGATGATGCTGAACTAGAATTCCCAGAATCCCTTTTTCACTGGTCATTCACACAAAGCAGCGGTGAATTTAAGCTGAGGAACATCTGGATACGTTGAGTTCCCTGCCTATTCTTTAATTAATAAATCATTTGCACAAATAGCTCAAGCAAAGCGTCAAGGAAGTTCTTGTGATATCTACCGAAGAAGCAAATCCCTCATTCAAAATAATGAAGTCACCTCCTAATCAATTAAGAATGTAATGAACTACAGTGAAGACGCTTGCATGCGCCAGCTTCTCAAAAGTTGCATCACCCCACCCCACCCCAGCAAAATGTGCACTGATTGGTAAAACTATCAAAAGAGGAATCGTTCTCCAAACCTCTGCAAATTTCAAATTGCTGTTGATGAAAGACCATTCCAGTAACTGCTGTATGGTGGGCACTCCAACTTTCTCATTCTTGTCCATAAAAATCTGATAGAAATAGCAGTCTTGGACTTTTTGCCCTGCCGATCTAAGAAGAGAGACGCAAGTGTATTTGACAATGGGGACGCTTCATATTGATTTTAAAAAAGGACAATCTACTACTACTATTGCAACCAGATTTGTCTTCAGGGTTACAGCAGAATCATTTAGCAATAGATTCCTGCATCTGGAAAGAAGCCAGATCACATGGATTTTAAAATCCTTTCCAAACCTTTAGTTATAAATGTAAGAATAAATTATTATTTAGTCATATATTTATAACAAATAACACACTCTGCTAGAGAAAGGTTCCCTGAAGATAGGCTCCAACACGAGTCTAAAAACTCAGAAGACTAAACCTCTAGTCCCGATGACTGACCCAGATTTGATCCTGGAATAAATTATTCCCCAAATGGATAAAGAGATTATTTAGTTTAAAGTTAAATAGCTGATAGGTACCAGTCTGTGAACTATTACATTTATATTTATAGAGAGAGACTGAGCCCATAAGTGCTGCAAGTTGTAATTTAGGAATACTGAGCTGACCACAAGTTCTCTACACCTGATGCTATTATAGCAGATACAAGTTTGAGACATAACTGACATTTATCAGTGAAGTAAGCGGGATGAGGCAGCAATAAAAGCTTTTGAAATATCCCCAAGCTCTCAAGATAAAGGCACAGCTAAATGTTCACAGTTTACAAAACTAAACACAAATAAAAGTAATGGAGATGCTTTGCAGGGTGTTCCCAGCCATAGCTTTTTGCTGGAAATTATCCTCAAGATTATAAATTATAGATAATAAAATAACTCTTCTGGCTTTTAAAATTCCTCTTGTGCGAGCCAAGGACTGTGTTTACCTTATTTTTAAGAGTGGTTCTACTCTTAAAATATGATGAAACAAAATATTCAAAAATTCTTCTGGATCTGAAAAAAAAAGTGTGTGTTTCATCAGGGTATCAAAGCACAGGCAACCAAAAAACTAAGAGCAAAAATACAAAATTACAAAACATTGCAAGAAACCAAGTCTCAAAACTGTTAATAGCAATTAAAAATGGTAAACTCTTAACCACGTAACTGGGAAACCAATGTTTTTTAGATTATTTGGAGATGGTCTGACACTTGTCTTTAATTGTTTGAAGACTCTACAGATGTAGAACTTTGTTAATTTATCACTTTAAGCACAGTCTTTAGAACAAGGACAGGCTACCAAATGAACATAAAGTTTATTATGGTGATGGTAAGATCTGATCTCGACTTATGTTTAATAACATGCAGCATTCTTTCAGTTCTTCCTCATTAACAATATTACAGAATGAGTTTACCTTTTTCTTCCGAGGTGAATCCTGACGCTGCTTCAACTTTTTCCAGGACTTTTCTCAGCTTCATTATTTTTGTGGCACACACGTATCCATATCTAGAAGATAAAAGATGAAAAGTCTGAAAAGGAACATGGAGCCCCCAAGAGGCAGAATCTGAAGAGGCAACATGGTCTAGAATCTATCTATCTATCATCTATCTATCTATCATCTATCTATCATCTATCTATCTATCTATCTATCTATCTATCTATCTATCTATCTATCTATCTATCTATCTATCATCTATCTATCTATCTATCATCTATCTATCTATCTATCTATCTATCTATCTATCTATCTATCTATATCTATCTATCATCTATCTATCTATCTATCTATCTATCTATCTATCTATCTATCATCTATCTATCATCTATCTATCTATCATCTATCTATCTATCTATCTATCTATCTATCTATCTATCTATCTATCATCTATCTATCTATCTATCATCTATCTATCTATCTATCATCTATCTATCTATCATCTATCTATCTATCTATCTATCTATCTATCTATCTATCTATCTATCTATCTATCTATCATCTTGTTTTGTTTTCGTAGATTTTCATGGGTGTAGGTAGTCTTGTTGTATTCGGGTCTTTTCCCGTGTAAGATTGAGATTGTCTTGGCAACGTTTCAGTGAGGTCTCACTCTCTCTGGAGAAAAATACTGTGGGGGTAAGACACCCCTAAACACCCCTCGGGGTGTGTATTCTGTTAATATGCAGCGTGTTGTGCCTTTGAAAGGCTTCTACTGTACCGCCATAAAATGGCTTCCACTGTACAGCGCAGTAGAGTTGCTATGGTAATGGCTTCACAGTCCTCCACAAGGGGACTCCCTCTGGTAAGGGGGAAAATCCAACATTAGAAATTAAGTTTGGTGCGGACATTCTCCCCCTATAAATAAATACCTGGGCAATGCCGGGTTATCGGCTAGTATCATTTACAACCACTTGATATGCCACCCACAAACCAAAAGGAAAAACAAGCAAAAAGAGGTAAAAACCAGTTAAAAATTGTGGAGGGGCCCGAAGTAGTCGAACCAAAGCAGGGGTTTTCAAGCTTCTTGTTCCACCTTCCAGAAACCATTTCAAACATCTTCCTGTTTGTAGAAGACACTTTCGATATTTCCCACCAAAACTGGCATGTTTTACAGGTAGCTCATTTGTACTTACATTCGAAGGGGATTCACTATCTCTGTCCGTAGCAGTTCTTGAGTTTCGCTGTAATATTCTACATCATTCTTCTCTTTCGGCCGAAGCAAGACTGTATCCAAAACAGAACTGAATGCAAACAGGCTGAAAGAGTAGGGGAAAAAAATAAGTTTCAAATGGGAAAAAAAGGGGGCGGGGGGGGGGGGAGAAAGGAAACCACCTTCAGGTTAAGAACTGTCCCAAAATCTAACACAGAAAGAGATGCTTTTAACGGATTCTGTGAGATTCTGACAAATATCTGTTTCCAGGAACAGCGCTTACATTTTGAAAGAGTGTAATCTGAAACTTGCCAGCAGCTAAGCTCACCATGTTTAAGTCGAATTTGGGACAATTTTGCCTTAGAAAAAAGAATGTGAGCCATATCAAATACCGAAGGCTCAACCAGCAGAGAAAGAGAGAGAAAGAAATACTTGGAATGGAAAAAGAAATCCAGGACAAGAAGTAATTAATTTTGATTCTATGTCTTAAACATAATGCCTTTCCTAGACTGTAAACTAAGCTCTTACACGGTTAAAAGAAATCCCTAATATACACAGAATTCCCCTGTTTAATGACCATTCAAAGTTACGAAGGCACTGAAAAACTTTGTAGTCCTCACATATATGACTCTCACAGTATTCCCCCGTCAAGTGATCACATTTTGGGCATGTCACAAAAATAACATGCACATGCTATTAGGGTCATGTAACCTCGTTGAATTTTTAAAAATGCATATCATTGTGTTTTCTTCATCTCAGGCTTGAAATGCAGTGCGTTTTTTTTCTTTATTTACCAGAATAAGGTGGAATCTAAGTAGCAGGAGTTATAATGACCCTGGATACCCTTTTTCTTCCCGATCATTGTTTCCAATCCTTCTTTTTCCATTTTTGGAGGAGTGTTTTCTTCGACCACTTCACTGAGATAGCCTCCAAAAGCTGAAAAACAAATAGGGGAATTCAAGCTACATCTGTACTCTTTCATAATCCCACATTAGCAACAAGCACAATGGAAATATCAAAAGCCCGATACGAAGTCCAGCAAAGTCACAGGTCCACCCATTTCTCCATTCTTGTGACCAACATTGTTTTGACAGAAACACGTACACTTATTTCTCACAAACGTGCACATATATTACATGCTTACAGGCAGAAGCACACACACACATGCACAGAGACAACTTCCTTGATCGTTGGAAATGGTTGCCCCTCCTCCCCAATTCAGAACGAAAGCAAAGCTGGAGAGAGAGAGAGAGAGAGAGAGAAAGAGAGACCATACCTAAGGAATTGCAACGTTCGATCTGATTGGACACCGGCTGCAATGAAGCAAATCTGGAATCGGGTCGACAGCTCTTCAGTTTGACAAAAAGAGCTTTCTTTGGTGCGCAGGTAAAGTAACGAATCCCTTTAAAAGTCCCATCGGTGCAACCTGCACATTCATCTTCCTGGAAAAACAAATTTGCACTTTGTGGTCAATGCTCACATCTATAGAAGTTGTAGCGCTACGGGACATCCTCCTCCGTATAACCTGGCTAAATGGCAGTCACAACACTTAATCTTCCCGACCCAACCCTTGAAGAGCACACTCACATCATCAACACGATTTCTGATGAAACTACAAAGCTTAAATGTGGCTCCTGGTGAGATCACCATCTCCTTTGATAGAGTCCCTATTTACATCCGTCCCTCCCCACTTAGCACAATGGGTCACAGAACTGCAAGTCCTTGATTTACAATTACTCATTCAGTGACTGTTCAAAATTACAACAAAGACAAATGGGACTTACGACTCGGTTTTGAAGTTCCAAAGCCCAGACAAACACACACACACACACACACGACCACAATTCAGGGGTGAAATTCAGCAGGTTCTGAAAGGTTCTGGAGAACCGGTAGCGGAAATTTTGAGTAGTTCACAGAACCAGCAAATACCCTCTCTGGCTGGCCCCATAGTGGGGTGGGAATGGAGATTTTGCAGTATCCTTCCCCTGCCATGCCCACCAAGCCACGCTCACAGAACTGGTAATATAAATGTTTGAATTTCACCACTGCCACAATTTCAGACATTTTTGCCGGAAACCAGCGTTTACTTCCCCAAAAAATTGTCCCTTAGCAAATGATGGATTCACTTAACAACGGCTGCAAAAAAAAAAAATTGGGTCTGATCTGGTGGAAACCTACCGTATTTTTTGGAGTATAAGACACACCTTTTTTCCTCAAAGAGGAGGCTGAAAATCTGGGTGTGTCTTATACATTGAATACAGCGTTTTTTGCCTCCCGAAGCCCTGCCTTCTTCACCAAAATGGCCATGCGTACCCTTATGAAGGTTTTCAGAAAGCTCCTGGGGGCTGGGGAGGGCAGAAATGGACAAAAAACGGGCTGTTTTTGCCCCCCCCCCGCCCCCAGCAGCACTCTATAAGCCTTCATAAGGCTATGCATGCAATTTTTTTGACAAAAAATGGGCCGTTTTTTACTCGTTTTTGCCCCCCCTCCCCAGGAGCACTCTGCAAGCCCCCCAAGGCTATTCATGAAAAATGGGCCGTTTTGGGGAGATTTGTAGAGTGCAAAAACTTTTTTTTTCCTTTTGGAAAGCTCTTCAACTGATTGAAGAGAATTACATTGATCAAGTGCTGTGCCAGCAGAAACAAAGTCTTAGGTGCTGCAGATTGTCAGTGATTTCCTTCTCCAGCACATGGATAAATACATCTGGAAACATCTACCTATCTACCTACTCTCAATCTCTCCCTACCTACCTACTGTATTTCTCTATCTATCTATCATCTATCTATCTATCTATCTATCTATCTATCTATCTATCTATCTATCTATCTATCTATCTATCTATCATCTATCTATCTATCATCTATCTATCTATCTATCTATCTATCTATCTATCTATCTATCATCTATCTATCTATCATGTATCTATCTACTTACCTACCTACCTATCTAATCTCTCTCTCTAATCTACTGTATTCTCTCTCTATATATATATTTCTCTATCCCTCTACCTACCAACCTACCTACTCTTCCTCTCTCCCTACCTATCTACTGTATTTCTCTATCTTTCTATTTCTCTCTCTCTATCCCTCTCCCTACCTACCTATACACTCTCTCTCTCCCTACCTACCTACTGTATTTCTCTATCTCTATTTCTCTCTCTCTCTCTATCCCTTTATCTACCTACCTACCTACTTACCTACTCTTTCTCTCCCTACGTACCTACTGTATTTCTCTCTCTTTCTCTCCCTCTCTCTCCCTCTACCTACCTACTTTTTTTTAAATTTGCCTCTTCAAAACCTTGGTGCATCTTATACTTCGAAAAATACGGTACATTATGACTATCAGTCAAGCTGTAGCCAGGAAACTTAAGAGAAAAGCAATAATGAAAAGATAATGCAGGGTTAGAGGTGGGCAGGCATTGCCCCACAGTTTCTCAAATCTGACAGTAGTTACCAGTTCAAGCCCGGCTAACACTTCGTTGACCCCTGGCGGCTGCCCGATCCAACGGATTACTCCATAGAAGGGAGGGTTTTCTTTCACTTCTGCTAAAGAGCCAGCTTCGAGGCCATGCATGTTGATGGGGGCCACGGTAGCTGGGGGACTCTCTTGTGTTGGAACGGAAGTCCCTTCTCCAATGACCGACTGGACAGATAAGGAGAGCGGGCTGTGTGATATGGAACTGTTGGTGGTGCTTGACATCTTGGTTAGGCTGAAAGGCAGGGAATGGAATCTGTTTTCGGAAGATATACTATTTGACGGCGCAGGCTGGAGTGGTGGGGAAGAATTTCCAAAGCCAGAAGAGGAGTCGTTGAGTGATTTTGCAGAATCTTCAGCCACTGTTGAATTGGAGGCAAGCAAAGAAATAGGCACAGATTACAATTTTCAACTTTTATTAAGGTACCTGAACTGATATGATGCACTTCTCACATAAAATGAGTTCATTCTCTCTCTCTCTCTCTCTCTCTCTCTCTCTCTCTCTCTCTCTCTCTCCTCCCTCCCTCCCTCCCTCCCTCCCTCCCTCCCTCCCTCTCTCTCTCTCTCTCTCTCTCAACAGTTTATTGGCACTTGCTAACAGGTAGATTTTACTAATACTGTAATCAAGGACTATAACCAAGAATCTGAGCTTCTGCTGCTACACCAATCAGCAAATAGAATAAAATTTCATACATAATTATTACTAAGTTTCTCAGTGATAGATTATAGCAGGTGACAGCAATTCCAAACTTGGGTGGAAGAAACTGGGATCCTGGATTCATTCCAAGTTCATACAGAATATCATGTGATCTTAATACATGCTCCAAATAAATTGGGTATTGTTCCTTAAGTTTTCTGACTCCTACACTCTATGGCAGCTGGGCACAGCAGAAAAGCTGATGTGACAACGACAAAAAACCCTTGAACATAAAAACCTTTGAAGCCACAGTTCCATCTTATTCAACAAATTTAAGGACTATTTAATATTCAAGAGTAACTGGTCAACTTCAAACTATTTGCTTAAAACTGCTGTTCTAGACTGTGTAGGCTAGGGAATTCTGGGAGTTGAAATCTATGCATCACATAGTGGCTGAAAAACAGTGCTGAGATGTTAGTAATCTGGAAGCCAAGATTTACCAGGAAACAAAAAATGAAATCTACCCCTCTCGTGAATTCGTACAATCAGTGGCGGAGGGAGAGGCCCTAAAGGACACATTCACCACCTTGTCTCCTGAAGACACATAAATAAATCATGAGTCAAAGCTCAGTGCATGAGGTCACAAGCTGGTATAATAGCACATTACTATTTATAAGCCTCTTGAACGCTCTGCCTGCAACCCAACTGGTTTAATAAAGAGAGTAAGATCAAGCTGTCATGCAATGCTGGGCATTTTCTACCACGACTGAAAAATTACCATAAAAACCTGAAAACCGAAGAAAAAAGTCTTCAGTTATTTGACAAACTACAGCAGTGTTTCTCAAACTTGGCGACTTTAAGTCCTGTGGACTTCAACTCCCAGAATTCCCCAGCCAGCTATGCTAAGTTTGAGAAACACTGAACTACAGCCATGAACTAAGGAACTGGAAATTAACCAAAGGAGATTTAGATTTTTCCCCACCCTCTTAAAGCCATGTGACTGCTACTACAAGGAATTGCTTAAAAAAAAAAAGTCAAGGGCAACTTTCAAAAGCTGTTTGTGATAGGTTGTTGGATCAAATGAGAGTGTAAAATAATTCCTCTGAGGTCGTGGAAGTAAGTAGGGGATGATGGGCCATGCTCATCTTGACTCAAAGCAGCAAAACAAGGAAAGCTGCAGTTTGGGGGGGGGGGATGCATCAAAGCGCATCCAAAAATATAGGTCAATACAGTTGTCAGAATTCTCTGCATCATTACAGTCATATTTTGTTACTACATCTGTGATCAAAATCCAGTTTGTTACCTTCATCAATATACCATGTATTTTTTGATTTTGACTGAGAATCTACTGAGGAGCCATTTAAAGCGTAGAAAAATTCTGTTCTGTTTCTGTTTCCAGGATCAGAGAGTGCACCTGAAAAACAGGCCATGTCAGAAAGGAAGAACATATACAAGTAAGCTTTGATGTTCTTAGAAAAGTCTGCATCAGAACTGTATGGCTTTTATGGAAGAAAGTTGTCTGGTCCAATCACTTCAACACTGCATGATCTCATGCGGTCCCAACCCTTTAAACCGAACAATTCTGTTCTCAGCTTACATCTCAAACTATGCACATAGTACCTTTTAGAAAACAAAGCTGTATCAGGTAAACATTCTGTTTAAGCTTAATGAAACTGTTTTCTCAATAATGTCCGTAAAATTAATACCACATACGGATCACTGATTTTAGACTTAGAAGTAATGAACATCAGTAGATTACTTAAAATTACATGCCACCAAATCCCAAAAACTCTTGACTCATACATCCTTTGAACATGTGAAATATGGACTGTTAAACTGTAGTCGTTGTAATCTTAATATGCAAGGGAGAAACTGTCTTAAATTGTCTTGTTCAGTAGATTAGAAAGATCCATGGATTGAGAATGGTGCAACCAAAATTTCTTCACAGATTGCTCCACATAAATTGGGATAATCCTAGAAATATGCACCTATGCAAAGGTTCTTATGATTCCTGCTGAAATTTGGACATCCCTTTACAATACATCTAACCCTTCGACGTAAACCCCTCTTTCTTGCTATTTTACAGATCACATTTGCAATTTGGCTCCTTATATTCCACCTGAAGGATCAAGCACAGGAAATTCAAGCAGTGAATCCAGAGGGTTCAATGGAAAATGAATTTATCCATTTCCATTCTTCTCTCTCTCTCTGTCTTTGTCTGTCTGTCTGTCTATCTCTCTCTCCCTCCCTCCTCTATCTTTCCTCTCTGTCTTCCCTCTCTATCTGTTTATATCTATCTCACTTATCCAACCATCCTAGGAAGTCCTTTAAGTATCACTCAAAGAGCTCCAATCATAATTGGTGCAATAACACATATATTTTCCATATATATGGATAGCAATTAAAGATGCTGATATGTTCAAATCTTTATAAGGAATACAATAAAGTACACATTAAATATCTTCACTGACGTTAATGGAGAGACCGTTTTAGTAGTCACACTTGCTTTTGAATAGCAACATGAGGAGATTGCACTGTGGCAATCCTTATTTAACACTCTAAGTTTCACTGAAATGTCGAGTCAAAGTACCTGTAGATTTTGGTTTGCTATGACCAAAAGCTTTCTCACCACCACCTCTGGAAGTATAAGCGAGTTTGGGAGCTCTCCTGTCCTGAGACACGGCCTCTAAAATAGAGCAGAGTTTAGATATTTCACAAAGGATAAGAGCACCCTATACAACAATGCAATGTATTAGTTTCAAAACATTAATCAAAAATAGGAGACACATTAGACATTCCTCAGGAGGGCTGAAAGTCCTGACATACAAGATTTTACATGTAAGAGATAAGCCGAATAGTAACATGATGCCTCAATTATAATACCTGTCATAATGAAACTATAATATGAACTACCATTATCCAGGAACGATGTGTAAGTTTTTTTTTTTTAACGGTTAATGATTAAATATTAAATAAGAACTTTCTCAGTTGGCCATTGTTGGAACAGTTTGCCAGTCTAAATAAATCTTTATATTAATCCAGCCGAGCAAGGTGCTTTCTTACACCTATCTGCATCTCATGCTTCAACACTGGCAGTTTTTAAGATGCTGGGTAACCCTTTGTCTGAAGTGGTGTAGGGTTTCCTGTCTAAGCAGGGGGTTGGAGTAGAAGACCTTCAAGGTCCCTTCCAACTCTGTTATTCTGTTTTCACCTCTCTTAAATTCCGCCAAAGGTTCAATTTACACCTACAAAGCTTCTGTCTTTGTCCTGACCAAGCCAAAAGGTAAGTCTCCTCATCCAGCTGTACTTTCCCTAGAAATGTATGAGCTGCTGGTTCCAAAGGCTGCTCGCATATTTCAGTTTCCTTGGCAATGCAGCCAACTAAATAGTTTCATCGCCAATGTCAAGTTTAAAAAAAACATAAAAGAGCCGTCTAGTAACATAAGATTCCATGGTTTCTTGCTAAGCAAGTCAGCTAATCTCAGTAGATCCTGTTCGTCACTATATTCCTCCAGTGCAAGTGGTTGACTCATGCATGCAGCATAGGGGTTAGAGTATTATTAAAGCTTTGTGAATAGAAAAACTGGCACTCTAATAATATGGAGAAAAGAACAGATTGTCTGTGGTTCCGAGCCCTTCTCACAAACACCAATCCTTTGATCAGAGCATATGTGGGCATCATTTGAACATATTCTTTTTAAAGAAAGTGTAAGAAAACAATCCCATCATCTAATACACAAACGCTGTAAAAAAAAAAAAAAGAATCACCTGGAGAGACCTTATGCATTATTTCTTACAGGTTTTTTAAGTGTTCTTAACTAGCCTTTAAATCATTATGCATAATTATTCACGAATGTGAACTGCAGCCGTATCATTTCCATTCAACGCTGTTCCAGTTCCCTAGCCCACACACTATCCTACTAAACAAAGCCAATTTCTGAAGTAGAAAATTCACTGCCAGATAATGGGACTTTCAGTCCTCAAGCTTTATCATCTACAAAAAATTGTGAAGGCCAGCATCTTAAGACAAATATAATTGGCTTACGAACAGCTCCTTTAGTGACTGTTCAAAGTTACAAGGGCACTAAAAAAAAAAGATGGTTTTTCACTAACTGTTGCAGCATCCCTATGGTCACGTGATCAAAATCCAGTGTCCCAGGGTCATGTGATCCACCCTTTGTGATTTTCTGACAAGCAAAGTCAATTGATTCACTTAACAACCATGATACTAACTTAGCAACTGCAGTGATCACTTAATAACTGTGTGGCAAGAAAGGATGTAAAAAGGGGCAGGACTCACTTAACATCTGGAACATACATTTTGGGGTCAATTGTGGTCATAAGTCACAGACTACCTGTAATGCATTGTTGTAGCACTTCTTAATGAGTTTATGAAACAAAATACATGATATTTTAATGATTCTGAAAACATTTCCAGAATCAGAAGGAAATGCACATTACCCCCCAAAAAACCAATGCCAAGTAATATAGTAGATACTGAAACATCTACTTTAAGAATGAACTGCAAAGGGCCAAATTTTAAGCAAATCTAAAACTAGAACCAGACATTAATCAACCTGCTAAAATCTGGAAAACTCTTCTCAAAATCAAAATAAAATATTACCTGGGATAACATCATTGATATGCAAAAGAAGCGTGCTTTCAACACTTGCAAAACTACAGAGCTGTTGTCCATTGTATCTTCCATCCCAATTTCCAATTGGATTATCCTAAAAAGCATTTTATAACATGTTTATCCTTATAGCCCAAGAGAACAGCTGAATGCATTCAAGAAAACCAGGATGTTACTAAAATTTGCAAAGGCTATGCAAAGCTAAGGTTGAAAGCACAAACCATCACACAAAAAAGGCAGATTCTTGTAATGCTGGCAACCCACCTCTCACAGACAGAAACACAATTTGTCTAGTAATAATCATATGTCAGAGTTAAGAAAAAACTGCCAATTACTGAGGTAGAAAGCCCAGTTTGTAAGCAATTAGAGAACTCACACAAATATAGCCATTCTCATTGGTTACTGAGAAAATAGAAAGGTTGAGGAGAAAGTTAACTGTTTTGATCTTTCATAGTTCTAAGTGGAACCAAGTGAGGCTATGCAAGCACAACCCATTATATTCAATGTGCAAACAGCATTTTGCCACATCAAATACCTATGCATATTTCACCAAGTAGAACATTTGATTTCAGTACTTCAAAGCTATTGTATGTCTTCCAATTATAGAAACAAATTTCAGGACAAAGGTGAGGAACAGCAAGTATTATTGAAGTGCTCTTGAGCATTACAAATTAAGAGGTGCAATTCAAATTCATACCGAAATGTCTTTTTATATAGCCCTTAAAGAGACTAACACTGACATACATCACCATTTTTTTCAGAAAAGAACGGAGTTCAATAAAACATGCTTATCATTAGAATCAAGGACAATATTTTTTTTAACTTGGCAAGTCATTTTGAACAATAAGTAAAGCCTGTTAAACTCATATGTAATCTTGTTCATTGTCTGTTGTCCAACAAGTAATACTGTACTGTAAGATTCAAACGCCCTAGAGAAGATTCTCTGTTACTATGCTGTAATCCAAGAAGCATGATTATCCTCCCCAAAAGCAAATTAATATACATTTTATCTGATACTAAAAAATATACTAGAGTGATTTGCAGATGGCAACAACCGCCATAAGTAGCTTTCAAGGATTCCACCCACCAGCAATATTGCATGTACTACTTTAAACACACATGCAAAAAATCATAAAAATCTTGATTTCTTACCATGTCCACTCCAACAATGTATCCTAAACTCTCGTTTCCTGGTATGACATCACAGAATATAACTGTCCCATACTCTATATTCTTCCCTATCTTCACAGAAACCCTGGAGTTGAGCTCCAAAGGAGGAAGGTCTACCTGCATTGAGTCAACTGGAGCTGCATAGTCATTCTCCAGTTCATTGTCATCATCTTCCATCAGTTCTAGTTTGTCTAGTGCAACAAACACTCCACAGTCCTCATCGCATCTGAACAGCTGTTTGCCTTGGTACTGTCCATCAGTAAAGCCCTGACCACGACCTTCTTCCTGTATTTACAAAAAGGAAAAGATAAAAATGAATTGTGAGGTTCAGCCAAATGTTCGGCTGAGGAAGGATCCAAGTTTCATAACCTTCACAGAAATTACAACTCACGGGAATATCTTAGATTAGGGAGGCCTGTTTCACAGCAGTATGCTGAACTGCCATAAATCAGTTTATTTTTAGCTCAACAAACTGCAGGAATCCAGCAAATGATAAATTGAAATTTATGCAAAGATGTTCATAATAAAAGCAACTCATGTCTGGCATGTAGAGACATTCTCTCAACGCAACCTACTTTAGCTACGTTGCAAGGATAAAATGGTGTGGATAAAACATCCCCCACAATCCTTCAATCTTAAAAGGAAGGCAGGGATACAAATGTAATGAACGAATTAAAACTAACGCTTTGCTGGTTTTCAGAATGGCCCATACCCCAACCATACCAGAAAGCATGCTTCACCAATGTACATTAAAAAAGAAAGAGAATCCTTACCAGAAGCTCCACCCCGAAAAATATACCCGACAGAGATCTCTCTTGTATTAAGGGTCCTCTAAAGCGAACTATTCCAGGGTATTTCTCTTCTCCTGATCTCAGCTGCACTTTCACTGGGGAACCAACATCGATGTGGAGGCCCTTACGCAGCCTGCTTCTGCTTTTAAATATACTGTATCTTTCCTCGCAATTGGTGATTGCCAGTAGCAGCTCGGCTCGTTTTTCATCTATATCAACGAGCTCTTTCTCGTCAACGTACAGGACCACGTGGGGCTGTTCCAAAATCTTGATTCCTATTTGTAGCTTCTTGCTTTTGGACGAAGGGTTGTTCCTGATGTGGCCACCGGAAGACCTGTCTTGAATAAACTGACCAATACTACCTTTAGGTATTTTTAATAGCTTTTGAGTCTGCTTGTCTATAATGCTACATTCCTGGAGAAGTAAATAAAATATACGCTCTTCCCAATATGGAGAGCTCGCTTTTTCTTGACTCCACAAACCCGAAGTCATTGTGGTTCAAGCTTTGTATAAAGGTGAAAAAGAAGAATCTTCAAAAGAAACTTAAGTTGGCAGCATAGCTGTAAATGAGGGTGGTTCTTTTTTTTAAGTGCCAGCTCCAATGACTTAATTTTCTTCATTCATGTCCTACTGAGCTAAATCCAGAATAGATGACCTGAAGCATAAAAATAAAGGAAAACATCATTAGAGGCTAAAGGAGTGAAGGACAGGAAAACAAGACACTTTTGAAAGCAAGTATCATCACTGATTTTTTTATAGACCTATGACAACATCCAGCTGGCAAGAATGAGGACATGTTTAGATAGCTACAAAGGTCATGCTGAAGAATTTCTCAGCACAATAAAATTGACTGACTAACAGATTCATCATCACACCACCGCCACCACAAAACTGACCATGTAGATTTTATCTTTGCAATCCTTATTAATATCTTGAACTGAGTGGACAGCTGCTCTCACAAATAAGAGTCCCCCCCCTTTTAGTTGAATTTTCGGGGGCGGGGGGAATAAAGGTAAGGCAAGCGTTTTGTTAATCTCACAATCTGACTATAGAGAAAACAAAGTTTTACCTTTAGTGTGGGGAAAGCTACAGCTCATTCCTAACTTTGTAGTTCAGTATTACTTATGCAAAGAGACTCCATATGATCATAAGGCTTGCATATACATATTTAAGCTCACTAAGTTAAGACATGAACCACTTCATCCTGAAGTTTCAGTCTGAGCAAACCAGTGACCCCATCCTGACTTATGTTGCAGAAACAGATTCTAGTCCACAATGGCTTCTGCCACAACACAGCTGCCGTTTTTGTGCAGGCTAGCTCACAATGAAGCACGACTGAACTTAATAGTCTTTATTCCAGAACAGGCGTGATCGTGATTCCCCTATAAATCTCTTTCTGTTATGTGATAGTGTGACCTCAGTATTTGTTTTCTGATTGCAAAAGACAAACCCAAGAACTCTGGCTGAAGTAATGTAAGTACTATAAGAAGAAATATTTTTATAATAGATATAGACATGCACACACAAAAACCTCCACTGTTCTATAGAGTAAACAAAACCACAGAACCTTTGTCTGTTTTTAAGTATAAGATATCCATAGAAAAGTTAACAGCTTTCTGAGTGAAAAATCTTAAGCCTGCCTAGAAGTAAACAAGACCCCTTTTTTGTTAAGAAAACAAATGAAAAATGATGCGTGTTTGGCTGGCATACATACATACACACAGAAACACACGCACACATATATACATATTCTACATACATACACATATATTTCATGTATTATGTTTTATCATACATATATGATACACATATGGACGAATACAGACACACGGACACATATACACATATATACACACAAACATTAGGCAAGTTTGTCAACCTGCCCAACACAAAAGGTGGCTCCCTAAATGAGAAAGTGAAACCAGAAAGGGGAAGAGGCAGAAAACTTTCTCTGAAATTGTACACAAAGCATATCCCAAACATTTTAAGGCGCTCCCTCTATGTCTCAAGCACAGAAAGGTGTGTGTAGGTGTGTGTTTATATAATGGGGAAGCCAACCTAAAGGAAACGAGTCAATGAGGAGGGGGAGCAGCTGCCAGCACCATCAAAACTATGTGAAGAGTAGCTTTGCCAACTAATTGCAAGAAGGCGAAAATTCAACATGAAACGAAGGACAGCAAACAGTCGTCTTTGTAGTGAAAAGGATAAAACAATTGACTGTTTGATCAGAGGCTGCAGAACAATTTCACAAACTAACCTCAAGCAACCACATGACCAAGTTGCAGAATTATTCATTGGAAACTTTGCCAAAAGTATGAATTTGAATGTAGCTAAAAAAAAATAACTTCATGGGACCCTCAAGCAGGGAAAGGTTTGGAGAAACAACAGGTTAAGATCTTAGGGGACTTTTAAAATCCAACCGCAATCTTTGTTCAATACATGCCTGATAGAACAGTTACTGAAAAGAAGAAGGCCTGGTTCTGGGTGATGCTAGAAATTTGTCATTATACCAATTATGATTAGAGCCCTCCCAGCGATACTTAAAGGACTTCCTAGCATGATTGGATGATAGATAAGTGAAATAGATATAGACAGGCAGAGAGGTAAGATAGAGAAGATGGATGGGTGGGTGGATGGGTGGATGGGTGGGCGAGTAGGCAGGCAGGCAAGCAGGCAGACAGACAAGAGACAGACATAGAGAGAGAGAGAAAATATAGCTAGAGACAGACAGACAGACAAGATAAGAGAGAGAGATGAGAGATTGATAATGACAGATGATAGCAGATAGATAGATAGATAGATAGATAGATAGATAGATAGATAGATAGACAGAGAGACAGACAAAAACTGATAGACAGAGATGAATAGCTATAGAAATACATAGATGATAGATAGCTCTAATTTATTAAGTAGCCTGCCTTTATTGCTTTTTATAAATAACTGAAAGGTGACAAACATAGCTAATATTTCCTTTTCCTCGCCACAACAACCCTGTGAAGAGGACTGGCCCAAAGTCACCCATGAATTCATCAGACATATACATCCTAAATTTACATAAAAACCCAAAACCCCGCCTTGAACTATCCCTGTCCTCAAACCTTAACCATCCTTAGTTCCTTGGTTAGAACTTGACTTACTAAATTTCCCACCAGTCTCAAGACTGTGACTCTAACTACAGGCAACAACAACAATAGTCAATGGTATTTGTGAGACATTTTTGAATGTTCAGTTGACTGTTCCATGTTTAATGAATAAAATATAATAATAATAATAGTAGTAGTAGTAGTCAATGGTATTTGTGAGACATTTTTGAATGTTCAGTTGACTGAGTTTCATGTTTAATGAATAAAAGATAATAATAATAGTAATAATAGTAATAATTTCCTATTTTCAATGTTCAGTTGACTGAGTTTCATGTTTAACGAATAAGAGAATGATGATGATGATAATAATAATTGTACATATGCACTGACAAAATAAATAATTCTAATTCTAATAAAATAGCAGAAGCCCCGTTTGAGACACCACCAACTCCCGTCTCTCCCTCCCTCCCCCCGCGAGCGAGTCTGGGCCGGCCGCTTTTCCACTCAGGCCAGCCTACCTCGCAGGGCTGTTGTGCAGCGACCTCAAAGGGGCGCTTCGCCGGCCGCCGCGGTCTTTCCTGAGGGGGAACCGTGACCCACGGAGGACCCCGAAGAAAGGAGGGCGAAGGGACCGAACCCACCGCGACGCTTCCCCCCCCACCCCCAGCGCAATGGCCCGGCTGCCATTCCGGCCGCTTCCCGCCATTTACCGTTTTCTCCTCCCTTCGCAGGCGGCCGCAGCGGAGCTTCTTGGCCTCCCGGCGCCCCGTGGGGGAAGACGGGGAGCGACGGCGACGACCGCCACCATCCCCATCCCCTCAGGAGCTTCGCCGAGCGCACCCTAACCCCCCCCCGGTCTGGGTTGCCCGCTCCGACCCACCCCGTCCCCGCGCTTCGCCAATCAGAACACGGGGCAGCAGGCGTCGCTCCTTGCGATTGGTTTTCTCTCCCTTTCGCTCTCGCTTTCTGTCAGGCAGAGGGAATTTCCATCTTTTTCCCTCACCAGCATGCTAGGTTGAACAGTAGCGACGAGTCGTTGGATTGGCTGGCCGGCTTCGTTTCTGTTCGAGGAGTGGCTAGAAAGGGAAGAAAGCCCCCCCCCCCGATGCCTCTCCCCCACCCACCTCCTTCGTACGCGCCGTGATCGGTTGATTTGATTGGGCGGGTTTTCCCAGGACTCGCCTATCTTTCTTTCTATTGGATAAAAAGCGAAAGAGCGGAGGGAAAAGTGGGCGGGAGCTCTAAAAGGTAAAACGTTACCATTCCTCCTCTTCTTCCTGCCCCCGCCCCCAGATTGATGACGTCATTCGGAGGAGGGCGGGGCCATGTTGTCTGTGCTGGTATTGCATATTAATCCGTAATCGGCGCTTATAATTATTTGCAGTGGAATTTGGGGGGGGGGGGGATTCTTTGATTTCTGTTCTTTCACCCCAAAATAATAATAATAAAAATAACAAGGCACAGTTGAAAAGCAAAGAATAAAAATGGAGGAACACCTGTTGAGAGAGTGCGTGCAAATGCGTATGAATGCATAAAGAGAGGGAAAATCCTTTTAAAATAGGTGGTTTCTTTTTAAATCTTTGCAGATCTTTAGATTTTCGTATAGATTCTTCAAAAATGTATTAAATTCTTTGCATAGAAGATGCACTATGTTTAAACGTTGAGAGACAGGAAATGCACACACACACACACAAACGTACTTATATAATATAATGGACATAAAATTGTGTGTTTGGGTGGATGGAGAGAGATAATGAAAATAGATGTAATTTATGTCAGACTAAGTCTTTGACGTTGAATAACTATTGTCACTTCGAAGGTACACTAATCGGCAAACATTAAAATGACATTTTGTTGTATGCAGCTCTCAAAGGCTCACCACCTCCAATATACATTACATTTCTGTTTTTAATGGGATATTTTTAAACCAAGGATTTATTTATTAATTTGATAGATACAGGTGGCTACCTATCTCATATGCATGGCACTGGGTAGCTAATAATTTAAATTATTAAGGTTCTACATTTAGGCAAGAAGAATAAAATGCAAAGGTACAGTATATGTGGTACCTTGCTCAATAATAGTAACTGTGAGAGGGATCTTGGAGTGGACAACCATTTAAATAGGAGCCAGCAGTGTGCAGCAGCTGCCAAAAAAGCCAACACAGTTCTAGGCTGCATCAACAGAGGGATAGAATAAAGATCACATGAAGTGTTAATACCACTTTATAATGCCTTTGGTAAGGCCACACCTGGAATACGGCATACAGTTTTGGTCGGCACAATGTAAAAAAGATGTGGAGACTCTGGAAAGAATGCAAAGAGCAACAAAGAGGATTAGGGGACTGGAGGCTAAAACACATGAAGAATGGTTGCAGGAACTGGGTATGTCTAGTTTAATGAAAAGAAGGACTAGGGGAGACATGATAGCAGTCTTCCAATATCTCAGGGGTTCCTACAAAGCAGAGGGAGTCAAACTATTCTCCAAAGCACCTGAGGGTAGAACAAGAAGCAATGGGTGGAAACTAGTCAAGGAGAGAAGCAATTTAGAACTAAGGAGAAATTTCCTGACAACAATAACTGGAACGACTTGCCTCCAGAAGTTGTGAATGCTCCAACATTGGAGGTTTTTAAGAAGATGTTGGACAACCATTTGTCTGAAGTGGTGTAGAGTTTCCTACATAAGTAGGAGGTTGGACTAGAAGACCTCCAAGGTCCCTTCCAATTCTGTTATTATATTATATAAATTACAAATAAACACAACCAATGCAGACAGGGACTTCTGGGAGTTGAAGTCCACATGGTAGAGAAAGACTGATCTAGACCAGGGGGTTCCAATTTGCTGCCGAACCCTTTGGAAACTGGGCCACCAAAGCACACAAAGCTTCATTTGTGTATGTATGGGATTTGGGTTGTGTGAGAAACCATTCCCGGCGCCGAAATCACCATTGCTGGTCCGCGGAACCAAAAAGATTGGGGACCCCTGACCTAGAGTTTGCACAAGTCACTCTCTGTCCTTCCTTCAATGAAATTGACCTATGGCAGAGGACCCAAGAACTCTCAGTCAATCACGGTTCGCTTCCTGCTGACTTAATTGCTGAGTATCTCCACATAAGTGAGAGAAGGTATTCTTTTCTTCCCATGCATCATGCATTTTTGCGTCTGCAGTTGGGTCCCTGAGTCTGTTGGTTCTTCTCCCCAAAACTGTTCCAACCTAGGCTTCCCCAAAAACCACAAAGCAGACTCCTGGTCCTGACAAAACCCCTTTTGTTAAACGAATGTGAATTCCTCTGATTCACATTCAGCAAAGGCTTGGTAAACAGTCTTTCAAAGGTGAAGTTATGGCCACAGTCCTTATCTAGCTTGGAAAGCTGCCATATAAATATTTTCCAAATGCAGTGCTGTTCAAGGAAAGACTTGGCACAGAGTCTCTGAGATTCACGGACAGATTTTCACACTCCTAAAACAAACAAACGAATTGTTTCCTGCAAAAGCCCACTCCGCTTTCACTCCTCTTTTATTTCCTATGGGTGGGGCCATTCACCATCCACCTGTGGCTTTACTCCAAAGTCGACCCTGATTTCTTAGCTGTTCTTTTCTTCTGGCAGCTCTGCGCATACGCACACTGGGAACAGGCTCCAGCTGTTCCTCTGCTTCACTGCTGTCTAGCAGCTGAGAACTGCCAGACAGCCTTGGCCCCATCTCTGCCTCCAACGCAGAGCTTTCGTCCAAGCCTTCCCCAGCCTCCAGGACCAACCCATGTTCCTCCCCAACCTCCTCACTGTCCAACTCTGCTGTCAGCTCCTCTTCAACCCTAGCTTTAGAAAGATGCTACTTTGCTGGCACTTCTGCACCAATGTGATGCCAGTATGCAAATTATTTGGAACAATGCACACAGAAAGCATGAGCTGAAAGGTGTCACAAAGGCAACACCAGGCAGTCCAAGGTCATAGAGGTGGGGCATTCACTCAGGTATCTCCATCCAAGCCAAGAGGGAGCTTTGGGAGGGTAGGGTCTGGTGTTAGGACTTAGTAGACTTGACTGCAAGGTGCAGACGTCTTGTTCCCAGGTGTCTTTTCCAAGAGGTCTTGGTTGCCACCTCAAAAGCGCAAACAAATGAGGACAGCAAAGTGCTGGAGATGCTTCCATGGAACTATTTTATGTTGCCTTTGCTGTTTTAGGACGAGGAGAAGGTACTTCTCGTTCTTATTTCTGTTCTTTGGCTTGCTAAAACAGTGTTGACAAGTAGGAACAATTTGGAGAAACCTGTATCCAATATTATTTTTGGATTCTAGATGAAAGAATCATACAGTTTCGGTTCTTGACCAACCTGTATGATATTGTTCGAACAGTTGTTAACTGATTTCCAAACAATCCATCAAGCAATGATACTTGGGAAGAACATCAGTAAAAGAAGTAATATTGCAAAACACTGTCAGATGAAGTGTTTGCTTGATGCCCAAAGTAAATGTGAGGATTTTCTTAAGTGTTATGCAAACAAAAATCAAAATATAAAGTTCCAAAAATGCTTTCAGAGTTTTAAATAGACTAACTCCGTTACCACTTTTTATGAAATGGTAATATGCAAATATTTCATTTTGTTTTGCTTTGTTTAGAGAAGCAATCAAGGATACTATATTCTTATAGCCTATAGAACAATCCAGAATATTTCTTATTCTACTTCAGGATATTTCTTTTCTTTTTTTTTTGTAAACATTTTTATTTTTCCATTTTCACAACATATAATCACATTACATAACCAACATCATTTTGTATTATTAAGTTTTTACATCAATTCATCTTACCATCAACTCCCCAAACACAATTCTTGGCTCTTCGGCTCTCCATACACCATATTTATCCTTATCCATCACTTTCTTCTCCCTCTCTCTCCTCCCCCTCCCTCCCTCCTTTCTTCCCTCTGTCATCCTACCCTACTCTACTTCCCCTTCCTCTCTCCTTCTCCTCTCCCCCCCTCTCCACTCCTCGTTTCTCTCCTCTCCCCCTCCTTGCCCTCTCTCCTATTTCATTCTCCTTTCCCTGCCTCCCCTCTTTTCTTCTCACTCTTATCATTTACTTCGTGTATTTCAGCTTCTGAGTAAACTCCGTTTTATATTGATGGTATTTATAATTCCTTTCCAATATACATTTTTCATTTTAGCACCCTTTCTTGGAGAAAAAAACAAAAACGAAAAAAAGTATACATATATAGTCATTGTACTTTTAAGCCCCTCCCCACCAGCTAATTTTGTCCAAGATGTAGACCCGGTTACAATTCGTAGCTAGTCTCATCAGTATCTTTATATAATTATACATCTTTACGCGCCCCCAACTTGTGATTCTATCTTAAAATCATAATAATTTCCCATTGTAGATATATTCCATGTTCTCTCTCTATTTTTCTATAACTTGGATCAAATTATACTTCAGGATATTTCGAAGGGTTTATCCCCGTGATGGCAAACCTATGGCCAGCAAAGCCTTCTCTCTGTGGGCACAAGCGCGATCACCACCTGGTCTTTTGGTTTCCAGCACTCCAGCATGCGCGAAGTCCAGCTAGCCGGCGCACATCACACGCCAGAAACCCAAAGATCAGCTGGCCAGCGCACGTGCACATGCCAGAAACCCAAAGATCAGCTGGCCAGTGCACATGCAGCTGGTCTTTGAGTTTTCAGTGCTCCAGCGCACGCTCGCACCTGTGCGCACATGCAGGTGTCACAGTTTGGGCACTCATTTGCCAAAAAGGTTCTCCATGACTGGTTTATCCCATCCTCTGTGGGCCACTGGCCAATCTGTGTTGAGCAGCCTGAAAATCAGTTCTCCATCTGATGACATTATTTGCTTTTCCCTGCAGTTCAGTGGAAAAAATCCTGGAGTTTTCTGGAGCCAAGTGGTACACGCCTGGTCTGGAACCAGTGATAGTCCATGACATCTTATCGGACAGCATTCCCGATCTCAGGGACGACGATAGCATGGAAATCACTGCGATGATGCACGAGGCGAAAGAAGACGGCGATCTTTTGAATAGCACTTCTGACCTAAATCTAGATGATGACCCAGATCTGAGCAACATGCCCGTCGATCTCCAAGACTACCTGGATGAATGGAAAGGCTATAGTACATTTCCAGGCCGTGGCTTCAAAGCCTACGAGGCAATAGTGAACCCAATGGATCAGATTATGCCAGAAGAATCTAAAGAAATAGCAGAAGAAACTAGAAGTCATTCTGGGACACCTGGAGAAGGATAAGAAATGAGGGGTGAAGAAGGACAAATCTGCATGTAGTGTCGGGCCTTGGAGAAGATTCTTATGCAAGCGATTTCCTTTGATTCTGAGATGAAGGAATCTTGGCTTATAAACGAGCGAGCGTTACTTCAGGGTCCGAAATCCTGGTTGATTAAGATCGAGAAAGTCTTCAGATCTTCAACCTAGAGCAAATCCCAACAAATTATTTATTTGATTATATTAGCAAGGCATTTTCCATATCTTTTTTCCCCCCTTAACACTGAAGCTAGAGCAGGGATGGGTGACCTTTTCTGCAGAAGGTCCCGTGAGGGTAGAACTTAGTCAGTGGGTGAAATTAACTATGGTCTCCTTGCACTTCCTTTCCTTTCCGACATTCGTTTTCTCTGTTCCTTCAGACCAGACTAGTACGGAGCACTCTCTTCAGAAGTCTAAACTTGGGCTTGTAGGCAGCTTTGGGAAAAGGTAGCATTCAAGGTGCAGGTTATGCACCCTTAAAATATACGTCTTCTTTGCCGATTCTGGATTTCTTCGGTTTCACAAAACCTTGTTGACTGATGATGGTGTCATACTGCATTTCTACCCTGTTTATTTCCTTTTTTAAAAAATAAACGCTTTAAAAATCCTCGAATCTGTCTAGTTCTTTGAAATGCAAGGAAGATAAGTAAACGCAAACATGCTGAAGAATTCCACAAGAAAAGGAAGGGAGGAAATATAACGCTCCATTGTCCTCGTAGAAAATATCGATAAGGGCAATAGGCTTCCATTCTAAACTGGATTCTGTATTCTCGAAACTGTATTCTTTAAATCTGGCTGGATGTTCACCTCATCTCACACTGTATATTAAAAAAAAAATCAAGCATCTTTTAAAATGTGAATCTGTTTTCCAACTTGAGGTGGGAAGGGTGTTTTATTAGATTTTATTTATAAAAAGTTGAATTGCTCTATGCCTGTAAACAGTGACACAAAATAGAAGAATGTATCTTGGTTCATACGCAATGATAGTTTATCATTTTAGTTCATTGTTAACTGGGGCAATCCATACATATTCCAGCTTCACTATTACACGCAGACAGTTGAAGACTGCTCTTCTCAACACTGACCAGATTATTGGGAGTGTGCCGAGACCATATATTTCAAAAAAAAAAAAAACATTAAGAGAACTCATGCCTTTCGTAGTAACCACCTTCTTAAAACAGCACAGATGAGATTAAAAATGAGGAAGCTCAGCTACACTTCCTTCGCCAGAATAAAATAGAGAAGTTGACCAAGATATCTAAAGTGAAACTCAATGTTTGTTTGTCTCTGGAGAGCTCAAAAGAAAGCCAGAAGCGTTTTAGAGGCAAGAGCTTCGCAACACATCAAATCATTTCCAAGGTTCTATCAGGGCAGGATTTTGTCTGTCTTCATTAAGAGTAAGTTTCCAACTGGTGGGATGTGCTTGCTTGTGATTTTTGCTTAGGGCTATGTCTGTTCCTAACTGTATTGTTTGGTCCTGTTACAGAGTCAGTAGGCTAGGCATGGTTGTAAGAGAGTTCCATCCATTGTGTGTTTTGTGTGAACCCAATCTACTGCACTTTATTCAACAAAATGATAACTGCACCTTATTTAACATGGTGAAAACATGTCCAAAATGCTTCCTGTAATATACTGCAAGCTGTCTCAGGTACAGCAAACAAGAAACATGTCAAGATGAGCTCATTCTACATTATTGTAAGGCTATATTAACTAAACCTTGCAAGTCTGATAGGAGAAATCTCCCGCCATCTCTTTGATAAATCGGAGAGGTATTTTTCTCTGCCTGTTATGCATCTGTGGGCCGTGTCCTCTCTTATCTGATCATTCCCTAGACAGCATCTCTTCTCTCCACCTTTCAAGGCCATTCCCACCTACTATTATACGTACCGGTTACATTTGTTTCTGGAAGCTGTACGATGGATGAAAACCAGTCCTACTCAGGAGCGGAAGAAGGACAGGAAGATGCTGCAGAGACATCCAAACTTCCTAGAGTCACCCATTCCAGTGAAGAGGACGATTATGAAAACATGGATTCATGTCAAGCAACCCAAGAAGCAAAAGAAGCCATCAATCAACCAGGTAAGCCAATTTGTAGGATAGGCAACTTGCTGCCCTCCAGATGTTTTGCATCCCAAATCCCATCAGCCCCACCATTGGGAAGGCACGGCTAAGAATTGTGATCCAACACAACTACCTACCTGTGGTTCTGAATTCAGTGGCTCTTATTGGTTCATTCCTATTCTGAATTGGATTTTGAATCCCTTTTTACAGGGATTGAAGTCCATGTATACACTCCAGAAAGCTCGGATTATGGTGAATGGGGCTTTGACAGAACTGAATAAATCCAGAAAGGAACAAGATAGGGTGTCTTTTATCCCCATTATTATTTAGCTTTGTGTTGGAACGGCTAAACTGGGACCTTAGAGAAGATAACAGAGTAAAAGGAGTACAAATTAAAGCACATCAAGTATAAACTTCGTGGTTTTGTTGATGACTTGGTTTTGGCTTTGCAAGACCTGCTAGAGAATATTAAAATATTTGGAGAAATGGCAAGTTTGAAAATAAATAAAAGATGACAATTCTGCTCGGTTTACTGCATGCATTCAGCAAGCATGGTTTGTAAACTGTGACTTAACTAGATGTAGTCTATAAAAACTTCCCCTAGAATTCCAAGTTAAAGTTATTTCAGTGCTCTAAAGATAGTATCGAATATCTTTATTACAGTCTTTGACTCAGTTTTGCAATAAGAGTACAGTAAAAAGGAGAGTTAGTTTAATACAGCAGTTATTAAGGAAGAGGCAAAATAGTCATAGGACAATAGAACAGCCTAGCTAGAGAAAACTTTTCCATAGTTGTGTAACTGGGGGGAAATATTTGGCCTTCTGATATGTGAGTATAGGGTTAGCATCCCTCCAAAAATAATAAGCAGAACTCAGAATAACTTTATTTTCACTTTGAATGTACACTAAACGGCATACATTAAAATGAAATTTCATTGCATACAGCTCTCAAAGGGTCACCACCTCTAATATACACTACATAAACATGACCAAAAAAAATTACGCATATACCCACATGCGCACATATACTATATGTCATGGAGAAACATCACAGTGTCAGGGTTCCAAGTAACTCTCCCAACGAAAGAAGACTCCGAGGCTTGAGGTTCCTCAAAGTTCCACTTTATTAGAGATGTCATATTGGCACATCTGGGAAAACCCGAATCTGAAAGTTTCCAGGTTTTCCCCACCCAAATGAAATTCCAAGTCCCTGCCCAGCACCCACATGTCCATCCCATGGCCCAATCAGGCACCGTCCCAACTGGAGATGCCTCCCAGTCACACCCCTCCAAGTGCAGGGCAAGATGTCCTTGACTCTTTGATAAAGGAATGTTATTTTGACTATATCTCTCAGACTCCATATAATCCCTCCTCCCAATTTCCCACAGCATTAAATGTGGCAGACCTGATGGTCCAATACAAAAGACGGTTTCCAGGCCTGACACGCGGTCTATCTCGGGTGTATATATGTACATGGCAAGAAAAACTAATCTTGCGAGTTTACCAGACGGATGGCATAGGAAACAAAGCTGCTATAGAATCTGGTAGTCCTACTGGAAATACTTCAAAACCTCCTCCCAGAGAGGACCATAAAAGCATAAAATTTATCTGCATGATCCTTCTATTTGGAAATGTTTGGGGCAGTGGTGGGATTCAAAGATTTTTACTACCGCTTCTGTGGACGTGGCTTGGTGGGCGTGACAGGGGAAGGATACTGCAAAATCCCTATTCCCTCCCGATCAGCTGGGACTCGGGAGGCAGAGACTAGATGGGGGTGGGGCCAGCCAGAGGTGGTATTTACCGGTTTTCCCAACTGCTCAAAACTTCTGCTACCGGTTCTCCAGAACTGGTCAGAACCTACTGAATACTACCTCTGGTTTGGGGTGATCAGAGCAGATCTTGGAGCATCATAGAAAGAACACTATATGGGAATATAAGATAGAGTTTCTACTTCCTGAGTACAACATAGGCAAAGTCTTGTGAATAAGGGATGCTATAAAATCTTTCCCCCAGTGCAACTGATGATAAGGGGTCAAATCAAAATCTGGAAAAGGCCCGTCTCTATTTGATTGGTATTAAACTGTATGAATCCTCCATGCGATCTAAAGGTGGTATAAAATTTACCAACCACACCATTATTCTAAATCAGCACATTGTCTATAACCCATGATTCTAATTTTAGATGAAAAAAATCCCAACTCTTCCATGACAACTAAAGAACTTCAGGAATACTGGCGGAATGAGAAACGAAACTGCCGAGAAGTCAAGGTGCTTTTTGAAATCCCATCAGCCAAAATTGTAGAGAAGCCTTTCTCGAAATATGTGGTAAGCTAATAAGCTAACAAAAGGATGATGATGAAGAAGAAAATGAGGATGGTGGTGCTGGTGAAGATGATGATGAAGCAGACTAGGGCTTGAACAACCTGTGTTGACCTAACATGTCTCAGATCTCTATCTGAATAAATCCTATTTCATCAGTTGAGTCAATCACAACTCTAATAACTTCATTAGGACGAGATAGTTTTATTTGTTGTACTAAATCATGGTTAAGAATACAATGGTTAGCTTAACGCCACATTATAAGCCATAAATATAATGATTATAGCAATTACTGGATTAAGCTACCTTGCACCTTCGCACAAGCATCGTGGTTTTGAATAGGGTGGTACCCCAGTTGTAAACTATAGGTTGCAGCATAATGTGTGAGCCAGTAATTCGCACAAAGTACTAAGCCATAAGTACTTGGATCATGGGTTGTTGAATAAACCACGGGATGTAAATCAACACATAAGATTAAACCATCCACCATGGCGAAAAACCAGCATATTGTGCTAAACTAAAACTGCAAATATTCAAAGTAATACAGCCCATATTCAGGGTAACTTGAAAAAGAGACCCAGATGACTGGGTCTCCTTTTCCATCTGACATTCCTAAAATATTTTGCTTGTGTATCCCTTCTAGAAGTACCAAATCATCATCATCCAGACTGGCAGCTTTGACAGCAACGTATCAATGATCGAACGACGGTATTCTGATTTTGAAAAGCTGCACACGAGCCTATTTAGGGAGTTTTATGACGAAATGGAAGACCTCGTCTTTCCCAAAAAGCTCCTGACTGGCAATTTCATGGACGAAGTCATCCTGGAGAGAAAACTAGCTTTCCAGGATTATTTGCGAATTTTATACTCCATGGAGTTCATCAGGACATCACGGCTGTTCATTGACTTCTTAACAAGGCCTGAGCTGGAGGAGGCCTATAGCTGCCTTCGGGGAGGACAATACACTAGAGCTTTGCAAGGTCTTCTGGAGGGCATCGCTTTGCAAGAGAAGCTCACAAAGCACAGACCCATTCTGCTGGTTCCCACCCTCTGTGCCATCCTTGTATGTCACAAAGATCTGGAGAACTTCAAAAGTGCCTTCGAATTTGGAGAAAAAGCCCTACAGCGGTTAGAAAGACACCCTGGTCACCGGTACTACCTGCCATTGCTAGAAACGATGATCTCCTTAGCCTATGAGCTCGGGAGAGACTTCTTGTTCTTCCAAAAGAAGATGGAAGAGAGGAAGACCAAAAAGCTCCCACAGAAAATGTTGACCCTGAAGGAACTGACAGTACAGGAATATGTGCAATGAGGAGAAGAAAGGGAGAGAAATATAATGTAGGTTTTGACGAGACAGGAACATTTCCCTAAAGACTGAAAGATATTGGGAACTTAGAGTGGGGGAAATATATATACACGAGGGAACAGTTTAATACACAATTTGTTGTGTGGAGAAAGCAAAACTTCTTGCTCGTTCTTCTTATGATAACATTCAGAGATCACCCAGTGGAAACATTGCAGAAAGATCCAAAACTGTTTTGTAAAAGTGATCCCTCGGACATCGCCTAATAAATGTGCAGAACGTGATGTTGACAGTTTCATTCTTCCAGGACGGTAGAGTTGAAATGAAAGGCATCCCAACTCTGCAGCTGAGAGCTATCGTCTATACCCTTATGCAGGATTGGACTTCAAAAACTTCAGCAATGGGTTCTCTGACCAGTTGCTCGGTGGATGACCTTGGTGGATGTGGCCTAGTCGGCTTCCTGCACCATGGAGGGGGAGCGTTTTGCCTTCCCCAAGCTCCAGAAATTTTCCTCGAGCCTCTGGGAGGGTGAAAACTGCCTCCCCTGGGTTCCGGAACTTCCAGGAGGCCTGTTTTTCCCAAGCCTCCATGGCGGGCACTGCATCTACCTCACATTCAAAACGGGCCACGTGGAGACTCCTGAGAGGCGCGGAGTGGGTGGGAAGAGCCAGCCAGGCGTGGGATTTGGAGGTTCTCCAAACTGGCCATAATGTTAGCTACAGGTTCTCCCACCCCTGCCCTTATGGCAGGGGGACTCCACCTAAAAGTCCAGGAATGTAAGTGGCCCCTGGCAACTTGGGGTGCAACTCGCAGGGTCCTTGCAAAAATTTGCCCTCAAATTGTACATTTTTAATCCAACAGGCGGAGGGATAATTGAAGACACGAGGGGCAATCTAGACTGAATCGATCTCATATGTTTGTAACCCCATTTAAGTGTTACGTCAAATTAAATCAGGTTTAGGTTTGGGTGTTGGCTTGAAGACCAAGGACAGAGGTGTGTAAAAAAATTGTGGCGGGCTCAGACAGCATGATGGTGTACCTCCCTTGTAGGTAGCTCCACTATAGGATGGTGTACCTCCATTGTACCCAGTCCCAGGTACAGATCTAAAAACTATACGATGTCCACATGGTTAATTTATGATTCACCGAAACCTAGAAAATGTCCCATATTAGCAATGGAGTTAATTGTGCTTGGTTATATCAGGATAAGCAGTAAAGGACCAAGTATACTAATATAGAGATAAACTGTTCACTTTGATTAGGTTTTTTGTTTTTTGTTTGGGGTTGGCACTTCAAAAGCTTCTGTGAGCTTTTGTAAAGAAACTAATCATGGGTGACAGACCAAATGCAAATCCTACGCTATTTCATCTCAGAAGAGACAGGAGATGGCTAAAATCTGCCTGATGTTTTATAGAAACCTCCAATGACACCATCATGAGCGTGTAACATCTGGGTTGGAACAGTTTGAACGTCCTCTGGGATCCGTGTAACAAGTTATTCATGTTTGAGCGAATTTTCCCATCCGTTAAAATTACTGGGAATTGAGATGTTTACCTTTGATGGGAAAGATGTTGAGCATGCCGTGTGAATACGGTTAAATAAGATGAAACACTAAGCCAGAAATCAAGGCTAACAAGTCTAGAGTAACCCAAGATGCTAGGACAGTATTTCTTGACCTTGGTGACTTTAACTCCCAGAATTCCCCAGCCAGCGTAAATACATTTTCTCAATAGAATTAGAAAAGATGCCCATCCTTCTCAAAGTGAAGCCACCGCTGGATTATCTGTTCTGAAAGTCAGGGGGACAAATAGCAATAGCCCTTAGCCCTTATATACTGATTCACAGTGCTTTACAGCCCCCTCTAAGCAATTTATAGAGTCAGCCTATTGCCCCCAACAACCTACCCCCTCCCAAAGGTGCTTTTTTCAAGAGGCAACTGGACTTTCCAGTTTCTCTTTGAAGACGTTTCGCTTCTCATCCAAGAAGCTTCTTCAGCTCCGATTGGATAGAGGGGAATGGAAGGATTGATACCCCTTGCGGACAACTGGTCATTTGCATCCTTTTAGAGGGTCCTTGAAGCACTTGGAGGTTTGTCTGTGTCCTCAGGGTCACTTGAGTGGTGCAAATGGTTCCTGTAGTGTGCAATTTTTCGCTCTGGAAATCCATTCCTACGTCCACACCATTCCAAGGGTCTTCATCGCAAATTGTATAGCTGAAAGTCTTTAGGGATTCTCAGTCATCCAGGTCATGGTTGTCCCAAAGGTGCTTTTTTCAGGAAGCAACTGGACTTTCTTGTTTTTTTCTTTGAAGACATCTCGCTTCTCCTCCAAGAAGCTTCTTCAGCTCCGACTGGATGGTGGGGAATGGAAGGATTTATATTCCTTGCAGACAGCTGGTCCTTTGCATTCTTTTAGAAGGTCATTGAGACCACTTGGAGGATTGTCTGTGTCCTCAGGGTCACCTGGGTAGTGCAAGTGGGTGTGGAAGCTTCTTGCAAATGCCCAGCTGTCTGTAAGGAGTATAAATCCTTTTGTTCCCTACCATCTAGTCAGAGCTGAAGAAGCTTCTTGGACGAGAAGCGAAACGTCTTCAAAGAAAAAACATGCAAGTCCAGTTGCCTCTTGAAAAAAAGCACATTTGGGACAAGCCCGACCTGGATGACTGAGAATGACCGTAGGCAAATCAGGATCCTCATTTTACCGACCTCAGAAGGATGGAAGGTTGAGTCAACCTTGAGTTGGTTATGAACTTATGGCGCCACTAGATGGTGCTGCCACATTAAATGCCATCTGTAGTTCTAGACGCCTGCGGTAAAGCCAGCCTCTTTCTTCTTTTGGGGGGGGGGGAAGCTAAACTTTTTATTTTTCCAAAAAAGGGGGAAGAAAAAAACAAAAAACAATTGGAATTGAAACCTGCAATTCAAAAAAAAAAAAAGAAAAAGAAAAAAGAAACCAGGCCATTTACCTTATTAAGGATTTAAATTTGAAAGCCAAAAAAGAAAACTACACACCCAAAACAATTCCACTGTGAGCTTTGGATTGAAGAATTTACTTTTCTAGTAATCCTGGTGGACAATTTAATATCTCCCTTTATCACGAGGCTGCGTGAGCGAGGCTGCAGCGAGCTGAAAGGGGGAAAAGAAAAAATTCTTGCAGACTTTTAAACCTGGTGAGTTCAAAGCCAGAGGCACAGCTGTGCTTCCTTCCCCACGCTGCCATTTCCTCCTGATCAAAAGGAGGCAAAGTAAAACTTGAAACTCTTTAAAGAACTATCAGATAATGAGGGGAGGAGAAGAACAAAAGCGAACTCTCTCTGTCTTTCTCTTTTTCTCTTTCTCTTTGCACGATTCAGAGGGCAGTTGCAATTCAAGTGTCTTGGCTGACTTTTCTTGTTTTTTGTTTTGCTGGAATCAGAAGATGCCTGAGATTGTTTAACCTCACTGAACGTTGAGAATCCAGAAAGTCTAGATCAGGGAGGGCTAACCTTTTTCTAAAATTGTGCCAAAACGCCACCTATGCACACAACTCCCTCACCAGCACATGCACGGACAAAGTCGGGAACCAACATCTGATTTGCCAGGTGGGCTGTTTTTCACCCTCCCCAGGCTTCAGGAAAGCCTCTAGAACCTGGAAAGGGTGAAAAACCCTGACCCTCCGGAAGGCCGAAAATAAGCCTGCTGGCGCGTACATGCGCTCCAGAGCTGAGGGTTGCTTTGCCAGCAAATATGGCTCTCCGTGCCACCTGTGGCACGCATGCAATAAGTTCTCCATCACATGTCTAGATACAATGGATGTCCAACCTTGGCAACTTTTAAGACATATGGACTTCAACTCCCAGAATTCCCCAGCATGAGAGCCTAGGGAATTCTGGGAGTTAAAGTCCACAAGTCTTAAAAAGTTGCCAAGGTTGGGCCACTTCATGGATTACTGCCTTGTCGTGGCAAAGGGGCTTGCGTAGCTCAGTGAAGGTGTGAGCTATGGTCCGTGCAGGGCCACCCAAGATGGACAGGTCATAGCAGAGGGCTCTGACAAAACATGATCCACTGGAGAAGGAAAGGGCAACCCACTCCAGTATCTTTGCCATGAAAACCCCATGGACAGTATCAAAAGACAAAAAGATATGATGCTGGATGATGAGCTCCCTCAGGTCGGAAAGTGTCCCATATGCTACTGGGGAAGAGCAGAGGGCTAGTAATAATAGTGCCAGAAAGAGTGAAGCAACTGGGCCAAAGCTGAAAGGACAAAAGGCTGAGCGCCAAAGAATGGAGGCCTTTGAACTCTGGTGCTGGAGAAGACTCCTGCGAGTCCCTTGGACTGCAAGGCCATCCAACCGGTCAGTCCTAGAGGAGATCAACCCTGACTGCTCTTTAGAAGGCCAGATCCTGAAGAGGAAACTCAAGTGTTTTGGCCACCTAATGAGAAGGAAGGACTCCCTGGAGAAGAGCCTCATGCTGGGAGCGATTGAGGGCAAAAGAAGAAGGGGACGGCGGAGAAGGAGGGGGCTGGATGGAGTCACTGAAGCAGTCGGCATGAGCTTAAATGGACTCCAGAGGATGGTAGAGGACAGGAAGGCCTGGAGGAACATTGTCCATACAACAACAACAAGGTTGGACACCCTTAATTCAGATAAAAGCAGCATCAATCTGTCACAGCATGGAGGTTCTATCTGCACTTGACTGACCTTTCTTGGCTCAACAAGGCGGAACCTGGTTAATATTGTGGAGGGGAAAACTGTAGAAAATAACAGGGTCATATTGGGAAATCCAAATAAATCCCAACAGACATTGACAAACCACTTCTAAAATGAGATGAAGTCAACTTCAGGGATGTGGCTGTACAGTCACCGGAAACCAAGATTGATTAGAAGGGGAAAGGGTATTTATTATTATTATTATTATTATTATTATTATTATTATTATTATTATTATTATTATTATTATTATTATTATTATTATTATTATTATTATTATTATTATTATTATTATTATGCACTCATGAGGCCAGATTCATAAGTCACTCTTACGCCATGATTTGTTGAGTATGAGGCAATTGGCTGACTTTACATGAAATGCTAAGGGCGCACTACACCACAGTGGCTGAACAAGCCACATTATGGGGTGGTGCAATATGGAAACTTAGCTTGGCTTTTTCTTTGACCCAGCACATCATTTTCTTATTTCCCTGGGAGAACCTCTTACGGGAATCTGACAGGCTTCCACACCCAAACCATTCATGGTTCTAAGCTGAAGAGATTGCAGAACCTACTATGAATGTATGGGTTTGTGGTAGCTTTTAGCTGGCTCTTTCTAGAATCTCCACATCTTTTTTATAGTGTGGTGACCAAAACTGGATGCAGTACTTTAGGTGTGGTCTTACTAAGGCTTAATGGAGTGCTATTAGTATCTCCCTTGATCTTGATTGGATCCTGATTGATGGGCCTGAAGCAAGGGTGAAATTCAGCAGGTTCTGACAGGTTCTGGAGAACCAGTAGTGGAAATTTTGAATAGTTCAGAAAACCGGCAAATACCACCACTGGCTGGCCCCAGAGTGGGATGGGAATGGAGATTTTGCAGTATCCTTTCCCAGGAGTGGAGAGGGAATGGAGATTTTGCAGTATCCTTTCCCCGGAGTGGGGAGGGAATGGAGTTTATGCAGTATCCTTCCTTCCCATGCCCACCAAGCCATGCCCACAGAACCGGTAGTAAAAAAAATGAATTTCACCACTGACCTGAAGAGATGGATAGGAATGGGTAGATGTTGAAAGAAAAGTAGAGAAGATCCCTCAAGTCACCGGATCGCATACCGTGATTAATTTTGCAAAACAAGAAAGAAAGAAAGAAAGAAAGAAAGAAAGAAAGAGAGAGAGAGAGAGAGAGAGAGAGAGAGAGAGAGAGAGAGAGAGAGAGAAAGAAAGAAAGAAAGAAAGAAAGAAAGAAAGAAAGAAAGAAAGAAAGAAAGAAAGAAAGAAAGAAAAGAGACACCACTTTCCCTCAAAGGAAAGAACACTACGGAGCTTTAGTCTCCCAGGAGCCCAATCTGACATGCCAATCTTATCTCCTCCTTTTGTTTTCCAGCCCTCTCCCCACTTACATCTTCCTAATTCCCTTGAAACCCACCTCCCAAGGTTTATTCGTCCTCCCTCTTCCAGCTCTGGTTGATCACCTGCCCTTCCCGTGGATGAATTCCTGTTTGCCCGTTTCAAAAAAGAAAATTAAAAAAAAGAAAAACCAAAGGAGGAGGATGGGAGGGAGGGAAATGAGAACCAAGCACAAGCTGGAGCAGTTGGATATGTTGCTTCATCTACAGTTCTTTAATATGTACAAGCAAATCTGGCAACTTTCAATCCTGTTTCTTCCTTTGAAACATGCCTCAGTCTGTCTCTCCCGGTTTCTACTTAGCAGCTCTTCATAGGGTTTTTAATACTCTTTCTCCTTTTGCCGTGATCAAAGGAATCAGCTCTCCGTTTGCTTGTTCCTCTGATAAGTGATAAAAGGTGGCACTGAGACTAATGAGAACTGTCTCCAGCCTTCTTAATAAAACCCCTGTAGAAAAAAAAGGAGAAGAAGAAGAGGGGAGCGAGAAATCACAATGCATCATCAACTCTTTTAGGGGAAGAAGTGAGGGGGAGTGAAAGAAAATGCTAGGTACAAAGGCTGTGGGCCTCCAAGTATTGGAGGGCTGGGGTTTGGGGGCAGGAAAAATGAAAGCAGCAGGACAATAGCAGAAGCGGCTCCAAAAGTCCCATCTGAGATTCCCCAAACTCTACAGCTCCATCATTAAAAAAAAAAGATGTTGAGACGCTAGAAAGAGTGCAGAGAAGAGCAACCAGGATGATTAGGGGACTGGAGGCTAACAATGAACTGCAACTGGGCACATGGCTAGTCTAGTGAAGAGAAGGACCAGGGGAGACATGATAGCAGTCTTCAAATACTTGAGGGGCTGCCACAGAGAGGAGGGGGTCAAGTTATTTTCCAAGGCACCTGAAGGCCAGACAAGGAATAATGGATGGAAGCTGATCAAGGAGAGATTCAACCTGGAAATAAGGAGGAACTTTCTGACAGTGAGAACTATCAACCCATGGAACAGAGGTTGCCTTCAGAGGTTGTGGGAGCTTCATCACCAGAGGCTTTCAAGAAGAGATTGGACTGGCTTCTGTCAGAAATGGTGTGTAGGGTCTGCTGCTTGGGCGGGGTGGTGGTGGACTAGATGACCTACAGGGATCCTTCCAACTGTTAATCAGGAAGATGCCTTCATGATCACTGATCCTCAAACATTGCAAAAATAATTTAAGAAATGTGGCTTTAATAGGACCACGAATAGCGATAACAATATTGGATGGTCTCCTCAACTTTTGGGGTTGATACTGAGCTCTTGGGGAACCTTGATCTAGAGAGACAACCAACCAACAAGAGTCGTGGCCAAATTATTCCTGAGGATGTCATAGTTGTACATAGTTTTTATTTTACACAACGTTCCTTAGGCAACGTCTTATATTAGGAAAACAACCAGGTTTAATAGCAGAAAGGAGATGTTACTCCAGTCCAGAAGTCCTATCAGGGGTCCCCAAACTCTTCAACTCCTTCAGACATCCCCCCTACTCCCTTCTAGCATTGATGATGTTACCTAGTTTGGGTAATGAGATGTCTGCAAGAAAACAACGAAGCTCAGAGGGCACCAAAGGACCTTAAACTCACTTGTCCTGGGCTGTGATATTATGAGTGGCCACTAGATGGCAGAAAAGAGATTCAGGACATGCCAACACTCTGCTGCCACCTAGAGCCATCTGTGATTTTCACAGCACAAATCCAGCAGCTTCATTCCACCACCACCCCACCACCTCATGCGGTAAAGAACTCCTTCAGTGGATTTCCTCTGTTCTAATTGCTGGAGAGAAAAAAAGGAGAAAATCCATCCCCTTTCACAAAATAGCCTTTCAAAGGATCTATTAAGAGGAAATCCCTCCTTCCCAAACTTAATGTAGTGCGGTGGAGAACTTGAAGCAATTTGGAGCAAGAAGAACCATTAGAGATTTTAAGCTCATTATAACAAGCACAGCTTTTGTATTAAATGTGGGGGAATTTTTATAAGGAAACCTATTAGAGTAGCAGAAGAGAGCAAATGACTATGGATTGGGAACAGATGTAAGGGAAAAGAAACCTCAGACCAGAGCCTGATTTAATGCTCTCATTTTCCCAAGCAGCTTGGAAATAAGAGCAGAGCATTAAATCCAAATTTCAACCAAAGCACTTAATTTTGTAAACTTCAAATACAGGGCAGTCTTTATCAAAAGTTCATACACATTCCTTCTGAAGCTCTTTTTCTGTGCTGTACTTTCATTCACATGTCAAGCTAAGTCTGTCTGCTTAAAGGTGGTTTATAGAATAAACCACAATTAAATTTACACCATGTCCCAAAGCAGCAGAGCCCATTTTGATATAGGTGTTTGCTTCAGTCCAGTCTACAAGGGAGCTTGCTAAGGTCTGTTTAATCTCGGGGTTGTTAGCTGTTGTTAGTTGCGGAAGCTGTGTCCGACCCATCGCAACCCCATGGACAATGTTCCTCCAGGCCTACCATCCTCTGGAGTCCATTGAAGCTCACGCCGACTGCTTCGGTGACTCCATCCAGCCACCTCATTCTCTGCCGTCCCCTTCTTCTTTTGCCCTCCATGGTACCCAGCATGAGGCTCTTCTCCAGTGAGTCTTTCCTTCTCATTAGTATTTGAGTTTCCTCTTCAGGATCTGGCCTTTTAAAGATCTGGCCTTCTCTCTCATTTATCCTTTCTGTCTGTCTGTCTGTGCCTATATGTCTGTCTGTCTGTCTGTCTGTCTGTCTGTCTGTCTGTCTGTCTATCATGTGACATCCCCCTCTCTATCATCTATCTATCATCTATCTGTCTATATGAAATATCTATCTAGCAGATAGATTATCCATCTATCCATCTATCCATCCGTCCGTCCATCTGTCTGTCTGTCTGTCTGTCTGTCTGTCTGTCTGTCATATGTCATATCTGTCTATCTATCTATCTGTCTATCATGTGACATCTCTCTCCCTCTCTATCATCTATCTATCATCTATCTGTCTACATGTAATATCTATCTATGAGATAGATTATCTATCTGTCTGTCTGTCCGTCCGTCCATCCGTCTCTCCATCCATCCATCTATCCATCCAACTATCCATCTATCTATCTTGGCTATCTCTCATATTTCTCTCATATATCTATCATTTCTGTCTATCTATCATCTATCTATCTATCTGTCTGTCTATCTGTCTATCTGTCTATCTGTCTATCTGTCTATCTGTCTATCTGTCTATCTGTCTATCTGTCTATCTGTCTATCTGTCTATCTGTCTATCTGTCTATCTGTCTATCTTGGCTATCTCTCATATTTGTCTGTCTGTCTGTCTATCAATCAATCAATCATCTAGCTGACCTTTCTTTTGCCAATTGGGCCCACAATACTTGCTGATGTTATCAATCCATCATGTTAGGTCTCTTTCATGGACACTTTTTATCAAGTCGGATCCTTTCTGTGAACATGCGGAAAAAGCTTTCCTCCTGCTGTGGATAGACAATGGCTAAAATGGTGTACCGGTATATATATATACCATGCTTTCAAAGAAAGGAGGAAGGAATGTGTTTGATACAAGATAGGAACTAATTCCAGGGGTGGGTACAGATGCCTGCTGATTTGCAAGCTCATGGGTTTTTGTTTTTTTTCCAAATCTCCTTAGCTGTTGCTGCTTCTGCTGCTGCTGCTGGCACCTCTTGTAAGCTACTGACGGGAAGATCTTTCTCTCTGAAGGGCAATTTGCACAGTGGGAGATCGGCAGAGCGACTGCCTGCCATGGTACCATAAAAATATATACGAGAGTCAAATCGTACCACAAAAAAAAAGGAAGTGAAAGGAAGAAGAGGGAATAAAATAAGAGGTTGTAGGAGGGTGAAGAGAGAATGCAGAAAAAGAACCGAGAAATTTTTAAAAATTACAAAAAGAAATCTAATTAACTAAACTTTCTTGTCATGATCATTTATTTATTTATTTATTATTTTGTCGAACAGGTACGAGATAACAGGTATAAGTATAAACCTGGACATGAACAAAGGAAATGAGCACAAATTAAAAGGGGAGAGTAGGACAGGGACGGTAGGGACATTGGTGCGCTTATGCACGCCTCCTTTATGGACCTCTTAGGAATGGGGAGAGGTCCATGGTAGACAGTTTAAGGTTGAAGCTGTGGGGGTTAGAGGATGTAACAACGGAGTCGGGTAGAGCATTCCAGGCGTTGACAAACTTCTTATTGACATCTAGTGGTTGCTAGATTTTAGCCCTGGTTTACTAGCCCTACCCATAATGCCCTTAACTTAAACGGGAAAGAATGAAAATAAATACAAAAGCGCAGAATTAACCAGAGGGGAAAAATATACAATAGATTTGTATATAAAAATAGTACGCAATAAGGAATATAAGAGAAAAGCCAAGTGGGAGGTTGAGCATCGTAACTGTTGGGGTTTATCGATGGCTTGAGACCCAGGGGTGTAGATAAACAGTGCCCTAAGCCCAAAAGAATCCACATTATAACGAGTGCAACTTGTGAACTCAATTGGGGAGGGACTAGTCCAAAGTCTCTTGGGTGGGCTTGATGGTTAGGTGGATATTTAATCTCCAAGCCCTAGAAATGAACTCTAACCACAATGAAACGCTGGCACCAACCAGTCCTCCTCTTTAAACCACGACTTGTTCTTTCTGCAAGAGATACGGGTTGAAGCAAGCAGCGAGCCATGAGTGGGCCCTCACTCCATTGCAAATGAATCTTTGATTTCCACTCTGGTGTCTTTCCATAGCTCGCCTGTCTATTTAATCTTCTGAAGCACTACCAATAAATGCTGGATGGGATTTCCCTTCATTAAGTATGTTAGTAAAAAAGAAAAAAGAAAAGCATCTCCACTGAATGTTTTTTTGCCCTTGTCACTCCTTTCACAAAGGCATAAAAATCTGGGCTAGTGTTCCAGCGTTCTTTTTTTAAAAAAGGAAAAAGCTTTTTTAGAAAGATCTGTTTTCATCCCCAAGCCTGCCAGTTCTGAGCAACTATTTCCCCAAACCGCATTTCTTCGAAAACAAATTTCCATCTGTTGTAAGAACAACACTGATCAACTTCACAGGTTTCCTTTCCAGGTGACCAAAAAAAACCCACAACCTTACAGCACAGTGTGAAGTCTTATTCTGCACAAAGGGAAGGAAGGAAGGAAGGAAGGAAGGAAGGAAGGAAGGAAGGAAGGAAGGAAGGAAGGAAGGAAGGAAGGAAGGAAATAGTGAAAAAGAGAGGGAGGGAGAGAGGAAATAAAGCAGAAGGAAGGAAGGAGGAAGGGGGATGAGAAAGAGGGAGGGAGGGAGGGAGGAAATAGTGAGAGGGAGGGAGAGTGGAAATAAAGCAAAATAAAGGAAAGAAGGAAGGAAGGAAATAGTGAAGAAAAGAGGGAGGGAGGAAATAAAGCAAAGGGAAGGAAGGAAGGAAGGAAGGAAAGAAGGAAGGAAGGAAGGAAGGAAGGAAGGAAGGAAGGAAGCAAGCAAGCAAGCAAGCAAGCAAATAGTCAAGAAGAGATGGAGGCAGGAAAGAAATAAAACAAAAGGAAGGAAGGAGGAAGGGAGGAAGGAAGAAAAAAGGAAATAGTGAAAAAGAGAGGGAGGGAGGAAGGAAGGAAATAAAGCAGAAGGAGGGAGATGAGAGAGAAGGAGGGAGGGAGGAATGAAATAATGAAAAGAGAGGGAGGGAGGGTGGAATAAAGCAAAAGGGAGGAAGGAAGGAAGGAAGGAAGGAAGGAAGGAAATAGTGAAGAAGAGATGGAGGTAGGAAGGAAATAAAACAAAAGGAAGGAAGGAAGGGAGGAAGGAAGGAAGGAAGGAAGGAGGGAGGGAGGGAAGGGGAATTTAAAATAATTCTTTTCAACAGTTTATGTCCCCATGAGGTTCTAGAAAATTCAAGAATTCTTTTCTGCAAAGGTTATTATTTTCCTATTTCAGCTCTGGGACGTATTGGTTTTTTTTCAACTGCAAGCTACAATCCCTTTCCAGATTTTATTGAAGTTGATAAGACAATAACAACCAAGTAAAAGGAAAATGTTTTTTCTGGGCTGGTGGGACAAGGCTTGGGGGATCTACAGATACCTTTGTTGTAGAACTCCAGAGCTTCTTCACTTGATGTTGGATAGAAATAAAACATCACAATTGTTGTCGGCAAGCATGAACCAGACCCAACACCAGACATTGCCTGGGACATGCATAAAATATATATTTATGTTATGTATATATAAATATACATATAAAGAGAGCAGAAAAGAGCAAAAAAGATGATAATAAAGGGTCTGGAAGCTAAACTATATGAAGAACAATTGAGAGAACTAGGTATGTGTACTTTAACAAAGAGAAGGACTAGGGGTGATATGATGGCTGTCTTAGAATAGAATAGAATAGAATAGAATAGAATAACAGAATTGGAAAAGACCTTGGAGGTCTTCTAGTCCAACCCCATGTCTAGGCAGGAAACCCTACACCACTTCAGACATATGGCTATCCAACATCTTCTTAAAGACTTCCAGTGTTGGAGCATTCACAACTTCTGGAGGCAAGTTGTTCCACTGACTAATTGTTCTAATTGTCAGGAAATTTCTCCTTAGTTCTAGGTTGCTTCTCTTCTTGATTAGTTTCCACCCATTGCTTCTTGTCCTGCCCTCAGGTGCTTTGGAGAATAGCTTGTCACCCTCTTCTTTGTAGCAACCCCTGAGATATTGGAAGACTGCTATCATGTCTCCCCTAGTCCTTCTTTTCATTAAACTAGACATACCCAGTTCCTGCAACCGTTCTTTGTATGTTTTAGCCTCCAGTCCCCTAATCATCTTTGTTGCTCTTCTCTGCACTCTTTCTAGAGTCCCCCCTAGTACTTGAGGCGCGATCACAGAGAAGAAGAGGTCTACATGTTCTTCAAAGCACCTGAGGGCAAGACAAGAAGCAATAGATGGAAGAACATTCAAGAGAGATCCAACCTAGAACTAAGGAGAAATGTCCTGACAGTTAGAACAAGTAATCAATGGAATGGCTTGCCTCCAGAAGTCATGGGTCCTCCATCACTGGAGGCTTTCAAGAAAATATTAGATGACCATTTGTCTGGAATCATAGGGGGTTTCCTGCTTGAGGAGGAGGCTGGATTAGATGACCCAAAAGGTCTCTTTCAACCCTATTATTCTATAGTCTTTAGTCTAGGCTCTATATCTACTTATATATCAGAATCCAGGTTTCAATGGGAAAAAAATGCCATGGCTGTTTAAAGTAGATCTCCATGGAACTGTATCTGGAATATAAGAATCTAGGTAAAGTTCTGCACCACGTTGTGAAGTTGTCGTAATTAAAAGTCATAAGTATACTTAATTTGAGGGATGTGGTGGCTCAGTGTCTGGCCTCTAAAGAGCAGTCAGGGTTGATCTCCTCTAGGACTGACCGGTTGGATGGCCTTGCAGTCCAAGGGACTCGCAGGAGTCTTCTCCACCACCATCGTTCAAAGGCCTCCATTCTTTGGTGTTCAGCCTTCCTTATGGTCTAACTTTCACAGCCATACATTGCAACTGGGAAATCCTCCACTTGTTTTTATCCTGAGATCATACAGAAGAGGGTGAATCAGCCAGCAAGAAGCTTCTATTATTGCTATTTAAAGTAGGAAGGTGGGAAGGTAACAGCGTTCCGTGCGCTTTTGGCATTTGGTCATGCCGGCCACATGACCACGGAGACATCCTCGGACAGCACTAGCTCTTCGGCTTTGAAATGGAGAGGAGCACTGCCCCCTAGAGTTGGGAACGACTAGCACATATGTGCGAGGGGAACCTTTACCTTTATACTTAGTTTAACTGAACTGTAGCTATTTAATAACTTGGGGTGCATGTAGGGTTAAATTAAAATCAAATTTTCTGATGACTTCTTCTCTAGAACATCTGGCATTCTGTGACTGCTCCAGAGGTTTTTAAACCAATTTGTACCCTGAGAATTCTTACTCCATCCAAATGTGATCTGAACCATACTTTGAAAACATTGTTTAAAACAAATGACCCTGCCAAATATCTTCTCCAGAGAAAACCACACAGTGTAAATTATGATATTCCTATCTGGAAGGTTATAAGGCAATGGCTGTGAGGGATCTCTTTTCTCTAAGAAAGACTACAGCTAGTGCAACAGATGGAGTTTGGTAGTATGTTTAGTTCCCTAATTTAATTTGTATCCTGCCTTTCTTTTCAATTTAATACACAAGGCAATTCATAAATAATCCTTTGTTGTTGTTAGTTGTAAAGTCGTGTCCGACCCATCGCAATCCCATGGACAATGTTCCTCCAGGCCTTCCTGTCCTTTACCATCCTTTGGAGTCCACTTAAGCTCACTCCGACTGCTTCGGTGACTCCATCCAGCCACCTCATTCTCTGTTGTCCTCCTCTTCTTTTGTCCTCCATTGTTCCCAGCATTCGGCTCTTTTCCAGGGAGTCTTTCTTCCTTCTCATTAGGTGGCAAAAGTATTTGAGTTTCCTCTTCAGGCTCTGACCTGCTAAAGAGCAGTCAGGGTTGATCTCCTCTAGGACTGACCAGTTGGATGGCCTTGCAGTCCAAGGGATTCGCAGGAGTCTTCTCCAGCACCAGACTTCAAAGGCCTCCATTCTTTGGCTCTCAGCCTTTCTTATGGTCCAACTTTCACAGCCATCTATTGCAACTGGGAAATCCTACCCTTGCTTTTATCCTGAAGTCATACAAAAGAGGGTGGATCAGCCAGTAAGAAGCTTCTATTATCGCTGTTTAAAGTAAAAAGGTGGGAAGGTAACAGCGCTCCGTACGCCTTCGGCGTTTAGTCATGCTGGCCACATGGCCACAGAGACGTCTTCGGACAGCGCTGGCTCTTCGGCTTTGAAACGGAGATGAGGACCGCCCCCTAGAGTCGAGAACGACTAGCACAGATGAGAGAGGGGAACCTTTACCTATGAAGCTTGGAGGTTTTACGTCTTAAAAAGCCATTTATTATTAAATCTCACGCATCAGTATTTTTCAGGGAATTGCACATGGATGGTACTACTAGGGTGATTAGATTGTTATCAGTTTTTTTAAAAATATTCACCAGAATTTCTTAAGGCACCCAAGTTTTACCTTTAAAAATGCTTAACGTGTTAGAACTAAAACAACCACAACTGCTTTGCTTTTGTGCTAAAAGGTCCCTGCTTTGTTTAGTAACAGTACTTCACCCCGCCACCATTCTTCACCCTGCCAAAAACATATTTGGGTTAACTGGAGACCTCCGCAAGCTTTCTATTACTGCTATTTTTTATTATTATCACCCTTCCTGGGAAAGAAGGCCATCCAAAACAGGTTAACTGATATTTTAATGCTTTCCGCTTAGGAAAGAATCAAACGGTGAAGGCTCAGAAAGAAATCCCAAACGTTTCATCGGTTTTATCTGCAACTTTTTTCCTCTGGTGTTTGCAACAGAAAAGGGGATGGGGGGGGGGGGGGGGAGCAGATAGGAAGGCAAAGAAAAGAAAGGGAAAAGAGAGAGAGAGAAATGTGTTGCATTTTGTTTGGGCAGCTGTCAGGAAATACCTTGAGGATACTGTGGCTTGCTATCCCTTTTCTGCTGCTGATCTGAAGGGGGGGTGTGATTTTACACATTTGCTTGCTATAAAAAGAAAAAGAAAAGCAAGCGAAATAGAACAATGAGCGAGAAAGGCTGCGAGACCCTGGAAGAGTCAAAAGTCTTTGTTATACCCTTGCAAGAGGGCTAAGATAGCATGTCAGATGTTTTAGCTTTCTCTTCCTGGCAAACGTGACCCATGGCAAGAAACGGTAACGATTAGTAGAGAATAATATTTCTAACTCAGGGTTCAGCGGCGGCATCCTTGGCGCTCTCTGAGCTTAGTTGTTTTCTTGTGGATCATTCATTACCACAACTAGGTAACACAGAACATAGAATAACAGAAGTTGGAAGGGACTCTGGGGGGGGGTGTCTTCTAATCCAAGGCTCCCCAACCTTTTGGACCTCAGGGACCATGAGATTCATAATCTTAAATCCCACGGACCATTAATATGATCTGCCTAATGACTGGTTGGGGAGGCCGTGGCTAGGTGGTCATGTGACTGGGTGGGCATGGCCAACTCGATGTCACTCACATCGAAGGGCACCTCGCTGGCCACTCCTCTCCTGCCCGCCCGTGTTCCATAGGGCCCCAACAGGAAGCATTTCCTGGAGCTAAGCAGCCACCATGAGAAAGAGTTGGCAAAACAGCTCAGTTCAAATTGGATCTGACCGAGAAGTAGGCTCAACAGAAGCACCTCCCTGAGGACTATGAGCATAGGCTTTCCAAGTAGAGGGGAGACCTGTGGGAGTGCAAGGCCAGGTGCCGGCGCCTGGAGGCTCAGCAGGCTGAGATGGTCAGCCAGTTCCAGGCTATGATGCAGTCCCACTGGAATGAAGCCCTCCAGTTCTTCACCACCAGAGGCCCTTCCCTCCAGCCTTAACCCAAAGCTCCACACCAGGAGACTGAAGCAGACCCCAAGTTGGAATTTCTGCCCCCCACAAAAGGACCCCTAAGGGGGAGACTCTCTGCAGCAACACAAACGTAATCTGATTTTCAAGGTTCATCCTAGCTCACCCAGATGGGCTTCCACAGCCAGCTAGTTTAAAATGGGTGTGGCCAGCTGGTGGCCCAGTATGTCCTGGGCCCCTATTTGAAATCTGTGCTATAAAGGAAGGGGGTGGAGAAACGGGAGTCTTTGTCTGAGCGGAAAGTTTGAAGCGAACGTGTTTTTCAACTCTACTGAAGTTGGCCATAAAAACCCACAAACCAGCAAGAGATATTTCTGCAGTCCCTCCATAAGGAGAGGCTCAAAGGCTCACTCTAGCCAGAAGCTCTGATCCAGAGACTTTAGATGTTGCTTAAAAAGCTTCTATTATCAGCAGGGCAACAGCAGAGCCATTAGAAACATGATACTAAGATGCTGATTAAATATCAGGAGGGGGTTTTAATCAGCCAAAGCCATATGCTATTTAACTTAAGATGAAAGTATAAATGATAATCATTATTTCAGAAAGGATGTGTTTAAAAGAAGAGCAGAACAGCAAGTAGCATCTTTTTATCATCCGAGTTCTTGATACATGCTCCATCTCTCTCTTTTTTTTTCTTTTTTCTAAAAAAAAGTGCTTTATAAGCTTTTATGAACATCTGGATCATTTCTTCATTATACAAGCTTCCAATGGCATCACGTTTGATGTTTTCCCTCTGTTATTATTAGTATTAGCAGAGCTCGGCTAAGTTTCTAAATAAACAATTAATTCCTATTAATTATAGTTTTCAAACTGGCAAAATTATCCTTCATTAACTTAATCACTTGCATTTTATCTGCAAATTATATTCACTCTTTCATAATCCCTTACATCTAAAGACCTTCCCCCTCCCACTCTCCCTGTGCCAGGCTTTTTTTCTGATGTAGACATGCTGTTTGCAGCAAACACTTTGATTTTGATTTTATTTTCTAAAGCAGCCATTTCTTATTTTCCTCCCGAACTGCAGAGACGAATCACCCTGCATCTCCCACCAACTCTCTCTTTTTTTTCTTCCCCACCCCCTCCCCATTTTCAAAAGGGCAACACAATTCAAACTTGTTTGTTTTTAGCTAAGCTAAACTTCAAAGGAATTGTATCCCTATGCATACCTTATCAGGATCTATAGATTGCCAGCATGTTGAATTCTACCCTTTTTAAGAATGTCAGACCACGGGCTTCTTAGCAAGGCAGGGAAGCAATTTTTCGGTCCATTTGATCCATGATGGCTTATCCTGACCAGCAACCCTTCCGACAGATTTATTTCAACCATACCTGCTCAGGCTATCAGTCTTTGATCAGTAGATGGCCCTCTCCTCTTCATCATGCATTAAAAAACAGAACAGAACAGAACAGAGTTGGAAGGAGTCTTGTTGTTGTTGTTAGTTGCAAAGTTGTGTCCGATCCATCCTGACCCCATGGACAACGTTCTTCCAGGCCTTCTTGTCCTCTACCATCCTCTAGAGTTCATTTAAGCTCATGCCTACTACTTCAGTGATTCCCTCCAGCCACCTCATTCTCTGTCGTCCCCCTTTTCTCTTGCCCTCCATCTTTCCCAGCATGAGGCTCTTCTCCAGTGAGTCCTTCCTTCTCATTAAGTGGCCAAAGTATTTGAGTTTCCTCTTTGGGATCTGGCCTTCTAAAGAGCAGTCAGGGTTGATCTCCTCTAGGACTGACCGGTTGGATCGCCTTGCAGTCCAAGTGACTTGCAGGATGCTTTTATTTGGGATCCTGAACAAAACATCTTCTTCCATCTCTATGTACCGTATTTTTCAGACTATAAGATGCACCAGAGTATGACCCACTTTGATCACCTTACAGTCCAAGGGACTTGCAGAAGTCTTCTCCAGCACCAAAGTTCAAAGGCTTCCATTCTTTGGCGCTCAGCCTTTCTTATGGTCCAGCTTTCACAGCCATACATTGCAACTGGGATAACCAGGGACCTTGGAGGTCTTCTAATCCAATCCCCTGGTGAGGCAGGAAACCCTACACCACTTCAGACAAATGGTTGTCCAATCTCTTCTTAAAAACTTCCATAGTTGGAGTACCCACAACTTCTGGAGGCAAGTCATTCCACTGATTAATTGTTCTAACTGTGAGGACGTTTCTCCTTTGTTCTAGGTTACTTCTCTCCTTGATTAGTTTCCACCTGTTGCTTCTTGTCCTGCCTTCAGGTGCCTTGGAGAATAGCTTGACTCCCTCTTCTTTGTGGCAACCCCTGAGATATTGGAAGACTGCTATCATGTCGCCCCTGGTCCTTCTTTTCATTAAACATACCCAATTCCAGCATCCGTTCTTCATATGTTTTAGCCCCCAGGACTCTAATCAGCTTTGTTGCTCTTCTCTGCACTCTTTCTAGAGTCTCAACAATTTTTTTTTACATTGCGGTGACCAAAAGTGAATACCGGATTCCAAGTGTAGCCTTGCAAACTCATTATAAAGCAGTATTAACACTTGACGTGATCTTGATTCTATCCCTCTGTTAATGCAGCCTAGGATTGTGTAGGCTTGTTTGGCAGCTGCAGCACATGGCTGCCTTATATTTAAGCGACTGTCCACTAGGACTCCAAGATCCCCCAAACGAAATGATGACTAGGGTTCCTGCCAATCTAGCAAGCTGAAAGCATGCTAATGCGAGTAGATGAATAGGTACCACTTTGGTTGAAAGGTAACAACACTCCAACAACAACAACAACAACAACAACAACACTGCTGGGGGTTCGCAGGGGGTCGGGAGAACCTCTAGCTAAGATTCTGTGCCGTTCAGAGAACCCCCAAATCCCACTCCTGGCTGGCCTTGCCCACCCACCCCGTACCTCCCAGGAGAGCTCATGCAGCCCGTTTTGAATGCAGATAAGTGCAGGGCACGGAGGGAGACTTGGGGAGGGTGAAAAATGGGTCTACCAGAAGTTTGGGAAGGGTCCATTTCCAGCTTCCAGAGGGCCTCTGGAACCTGGAGAGGCCGTTTTTGCACTCCTGGGGCTCGAGGAAAGCCTTTGTACCTGGGGAGGACAAAAACGCCCCCCCCCCTGTGGTGCAGGAGACCCACAAGGCCACGCCTGCCATGGCACAGCCCACCCAGCAACTGGGCAGAGAACCCCCTGCTGAAAATTTTGAAGCCCACCCCTGAATAGAACTTAGTCAAATGGCAAAGCTGAAATGCTTCCAAAAACCTAGCACCAAGAAGTAAAAGTTTCCTATTTTAAGAAAAGAAAAGAAAAAGAAAAAAGAGAGAGAGAGATGAATTTCCTCCCCTCTCATTCTCCCCTCCCCTTTTCACTTCCATCTTCTTCTTCTTCTTCGGTGTTACATTTTGATGTGGTTTTTTCTTTTCTTTTTCTTTTTGCTGCAAACACCCTTGTCAGGCAATGCTTATTCTTTACCTAATACCTGTCAGGAGTTTTCCCTTAGCTGACATGCTAAGGACTTGACACTTGAAAGCAGATCTTATTCAATAGTTATATTTCCCTACAAATATTTGGAGCCCTATTAGATAAGCAAGGCAACCCATGGCTTTTCTCTCTCTTTCTCTCTCAACTCCTCAGCAACAATGTGATGGATGATTAAAAAAAAATATATAAGAGTGACTAATTAGACCCAGCAATAGCATTTCAGAAAAAGGAATTGAATCAGGGTTGGCATGCAGGAAGGAAGGAAGGAAGGAAGGAAGGACTGTCTTTCTTTTGTGTCAGAAAAAGCAGGGAAGAAACAAAAGGTCCAGTTTTGAAGAGAGGGAGAGAGAGAAAAGAAAGAGAAAAATTCCACTTCTGGGGAAAAAAAAACTTCCTTTGATCCGGTCCAGAGAAGAAGAGTTGTTGATGTAAAGGAAGTTTTATGGTTTGGCCTTTCTTGGGAAGAGTCAAGATCCAAAGATAAAATATCTGTTCAGAATCAATCCTTGAGCTGCATTGAAAATCTCCTTTGTGGTATCCATAACCAATGAGGTGTCCAAGAATATTTCCCTTGGTTCTAATTTTATCGGTATTGTTTGGAATAGAAAAAGTAATTTTCCTGTCATAGTAACCGTATTTTTCGGACTATAAGACGAATCTTTTTATCTCCCAAAAGGGGATAAAAATGTTTGTGCGTCTTATAGACCGAATATTGCCGAAACCCCACCTTACCCACTGGGCATTTTTTTTGGCCTCCGTACACCTCTTTTTCAGGCCATTTTTCGGCGATTTTTGAGCCTTTTTTCGGCCCGTTTTGGAGGCTTTTCTTTGCATGTTTTTGAGGCTTTTTAAAGGCTGTTTTTGATGCTTTTTTGGCTTTGTTAGGCTTTTTTCAGGGCATTTTTGCGGCTTTTTTCAGGCCATTCCTGAGACTTTTTTCAGCCCATTTTCGAGGCTTTTCTTGGTGTGTTTTTGAGGCTTTCTTCAGATTGCTTTTGAGACTTTTGGGGATTGTTTCTGAGGCTTTTGGGGGGGGCATTTTTGAGGCTTTTTTCAGGCTGTTTTGAGGATTTTTTCAGGCCGTTTTGAGGCTTTTTCGGGCTGTTTTTAGTCTAAGTCCTATTGCTATATTGCAACAGTCATGTGTGAAAAGGGGCACATTTTCAGTGCCCTTTGAATTGTCACTAAACAAATGGTTAAAAGTTAGAACTACCTGTATTCTGATCTTCCCAGAGATTCGGAGACCATATTCAACCTCCTTTAAATGCTGGTTGATCCTTACTGCCTCCTATAATAATCCTCTGCTTCCTAAACCATCTAGCTCATCATTATCCCAAATGGGGTCTGAATGCCTTCATTTACCTTTAATCTGGATACAACTCTTCTTCCCGCTTCCCCTTCTGAATCCAAAGAAATAAAATATGACATCACAGGTCATGTAAGTTTGGCATTTCCCTCGCCCTTCAGTTGGGACGCGGTGGCTCAGTGGCTAAGACGCTGAGCTTGTCGATCCAAAAGGTCGGCAGTTCAGCGGTTCGAATCCCTAGTGCTGCATAACGGAGTGAGCTCCTGTTACTTGTCCCAGCTTCTGCCAACCTAGCAGTTTGAAAGCACATAAAAAATGCAAGTAGAAAAATAGGAACCGTTCCATGCACCTTCGGCGTTTAGTCATGCCGGTCACATGACTATGGAGACGTCTTTGGACAGCGCTGGCTCTTCGGCTTTGAAATGGAGATGAACACCGCCCCCTAGAGTCGGGAATGACTAGCACACATATGTGCGAGGGGAACCTGTACCTCAATTGGGCCCTCCTGAATGAAGGATCAAAATGAAATAAAAGATAAAAAAGATAAAATGCAAGAACGAATGTTCAAAGTCTTGAATGGCTTTCCGGGCATCCTCTTCAGTTTTATTTTCATCTTTTCATGGGCTAAGCCTCACATCTTAAAAGTAGAAAAAGTCAAAGAAGAAACGATACCCCTGTTCCTTTCTATTAGAGTTACTCATCTTCCTTCGATGACTCAGCGTCTCAAGTTGGGATTCTTGAAAGAGCTTTCTTCTCTGGCAGGCAGAATCCTCTCTCGGGCCAGCTAAACAACCCCCCCCCCCAAAAAAAACAGTTCCACCTTCATCTTTGCTCTTATCTACCTTAAGATCCCTTTGAAGGCAGAAAGACTTGATTAAGGTTAAACATCAGGAAGAATTTCCCTTAACCATCCGAATAATTAGGCCATTGAACAAATGTACCCTGGGGGACGAAAAATAAAGCACACTCCCCCATTATTCCAAGTTATTAAAAGATAGGTGAAATCTCTCTCGGGAGGGATGATAATTTATCAGAAAACTGGCACAGCTTCAAGAATGCCAAGGGCTGCTGGTTCGACTCTGGTTTCAGGGCAGGGAGCGATTGAAATTCCATTCAGAGTCATCCAGCTGAAATTCCATTTAGAGTCATCCGGCTATCCGGTGAGCCGAAGAAATATCAGGAGTTGGAATCTGGATGAATGCTTGCAGAATTAGAGAGCGTGATCAGACGAAGAGAGAGTTTAGTGGAATCCAAGCAGGGACGGGGCAGGGCGAATGAAGCATTGAAGGAAACAGAAGTTAAAAGGAAGTTGCTATAAGAATGACAGCAATGTTTCTCAACCTTAGCAACTTGAAGACGGCTGGACTTCAACTCCCAGAATTCCCTGGGCAGCATGGATGAAACACAGTACAGCGGTCCTCAACGTATGGCCACAATTAAGCCCAAAATTTATGTTGCTCAGTGAAAAGTTTGTGTTCTGACCTAGGCTTCCCAAAAGCACGAAGCCAACTCCTTGTCCTGATAAAAAACCCTTTTATTTAGTTTAAGGGGCTTGGAGAGCTGCCAGGCGATATCTTCCAAACGCCAAGCTGTAGCAGCAATTACTTGGCAAAAAGTCAGGAACAGATTTTCACCCTAATGAATTGAACTAATTGTCTCCTGCAAACTCCTCTCCCCTTTTGGTCCTCTTCATTCCCTATGGGAGGGGCCATTCACTGTTCACCTGTGGCTTTACTCCTGAGTCGACCCTTGTTCCTTAGCTGTTCCCTTCCCCTGGGAGCTCTGCGCATGTGCACACTGGGAACAGGCTCCAATTGTTCTTCTGCCCCATTGATGTCCGATTCTGAAGGCAGCTGATAACTGGCATATTGCTGTTCTACCCCCCCCCCCCTCTGCCTCCGACACAGAGCCTTCCACAGACTCCAGGATAGGGCCATGTTCCTCTCCAACCTCCTTACTGTCCACCACAAGTTGCCCCATTTTACAAATTTTCTTGCCACGTTTTGTATCACTGCAGTTGTTAAATGTAATAATACCGTTGTTAAGTGAATCTGGTTTCCCCATTGCTTGTCAGAAGGTCGCAAAAGGAGATCACATGACCTCGGGACACTGCAACCGTCATAAATGTTGAGTCAGTCGTCAAGCATCCCAAAGTAAAGCACGTGACCAACATGCAACAGTCATAAGTGTGAAAAATGCTCATTAGTCACTTTTTTCACTGCTGCTGTAACTTCGGATGGTCACTAAGCAAACTGCTGTAAGCCGAGGACTACCTCTACAGAGGTCATTGACATACGGCCACAATTGAGCCACAAAAATTTCCATCGGTCAGCCAGATGGCTGTTAAGTGAGTTTGATCCCAATTTACGTCCTTTCTTGCCACAGTTATTGAGTGAATTGCCCCAGTTAGTAACACAGTCATTAAGTGGATCCAGCGTCCTCATTGATGTTGTTTGTCGGAAGGTTGCAAAAGTTTAGATATATAGATAGATGATAGATAGATAGATAGATAGATAGATAGATAGATAGATAGATAGATAGATAGATAGATAGATAGATAGATAGATAGATATTTGTGTCTTTGTGTTACGAGCCCTGGTATGCCCTAATATGGGAGGGAGCTCACTACTCCCCCTTTCTGTCCTTCGGCTCATTACAGAAGACCATCCAGGCAGAAAACCATATTTTTATTTTTTAATGTTGCCTTTGCTATGTTTGTGTTGTATTTGTGCTGATAAATAAATAAAGGGAGACTAGGATAGATCTATTTCAAGCTATTTAGCTCTCATCAGCTAGCCATACCCTTACTGGGATTTAAACCTGGGCTCTCTATATATATAGAAAACAAGAAACTGCACGCCATACTTTTCTACCGACTTTCCTCACATTAAAAAAAAAAAAAGCAAACTTTTTAATCTCTTAAACTTGAGCTAAGTAGAGTTTTTAAGGTTTGCCGAGCGATTCTCCAGCTGAGTGCGTCTTTTAGATATGCACACCTCCTTGTTGGACATTCATTATCAGTCCTCGTGTTCGTCTTTTATCTATAAGTCCTCTTCAGTGTTCAGCATAAACTACACGGACACCTTGCAGATTGACATTTCTTCATTCATGCTTTACCTTAAACAGCATGCAGGGACATCAAAGAAGCAGAGCTGGCTTTGATGTTACAAAATGAAAAAAAAAAAAAAAAACCAGGGGGGAAAAAACCCCGGCTCATGATTTGCAAAGACTAGGGGAACTTCTGCCTTTGCTCTCTTTCCCTCTCTCTTCTCTCAAAGTCTAGAAATGGGAGAGAGAGAGAGAGAGAAAAAAAACCTTACAGACGTGTGAAAAGGATAAACTTCCTAACAGGGAGGACAATTAACCCAGTGGAACAAAAGTTGCCTTCAGAAGTTGTGGCAGGAAAGGTGGTAAAACGGGGCAAAACTCCAAAACCAATGTCTCGCTTAACAACAGATATTTTGGGGCTCAGTTGTGGTCGTACGTCGAGGGCTGTTCTGGAAACATATTGTCATCTGGTCCCAAAAGGGCTTCTTGTGAAGAAGGTGTGTCTGTTCTCAGGCGATTGTCATGATGGGCGTGGAGAGGTGTAACATAACAGAGGTGGAAGGGACCTTGGAGGTCTTCTAGTCCAACCTCTTGCTCAAGCTGGAGACCCTATACCAGTGATGGCAAACCTTTTCGGCACCGAGTGGCCAAAATGTGCACACTGGAAACCCAAAGATCAGGTGGCCGGCACGCACATGCGCACAGGGCATGCATGCGCACTGGCCAGCTGGCCTTCACATGCGCTGGAGTGCCGGCAACTCGAAGACCAAGTGTCCAGTGTTTGCATGCAACGGGGGTGGGTTCCAGCAGCCACTACTGCCCGTTTGTTCATGGGTGCGTACATGCGCAGTACAATAAAAATTGTTCTGCGCATGCACAGAAGCCCAAAATAAGATGGCAGTGCCTACGGTGCTGCCAGGAGAACTGGTTCGTGTATGTGTGTGTCAGGCCTTGGTTGCTGCTGGTTCCAGCAACCCAGGCCGCCAAACCACTACCACTGTGGCCAAAGCGGTCTGAACTGGTAGGAACCCACCACTGGCATGCGCGCTGGCCATCTGGTCTTTGTATTTCCAGCGCTCCAGTGTGTGCAAAGACCAGCTGGCCAGCGTGCATGCATGCACTGAAAACCCAAAAGCCAGGAGACTGGCGCACTCATGCGCACTGGCCTGGCATTTTGGCACGCACAAAGACCAGCTGGCTGGTGCGCATGTGCGTGCTGGAAACCAGAAGAGCAGCTGGCAAAGGCACGCGTGCCCACAGAGAGGGCTCTGAATGCCACGTCTGCATGCCGTAGGTTTCACCATCATGGCCATTGACAAAGGACAATCTCTTCTTGAAAACCTCCCAGCCACAACTGAAGTTGAATGACTGCGCAGCATGAGCCCTTGCTTAATTTAAAAGGAGAGCTTAGGCACCCAGGAGACTCGTACCTGACGAGGTTTTGAAGCCGAGCTGGCTGTGCTCCTTCCGACCATCCCAGGGGCATCATCTGGAAACGCATTCGAAGTTGATTACAGGCACTAAATCTATATGCCCCCTGGGAAACAAGAGGGGATGTGCCCAAATATTTATGTCTGAGGATCTAAAGGACTCGTTCTCAGAGTTATCCCAGGAATGCAAAATCTGAACACTGGAAGCAGTCAGGGAGGGAAAGTTCAGATAAACATCTACCAGGGACAATGTCTGTCCAGGGAAATCCTATTCAACCCCCACCGAAAAGAGGACAAAAAGCAGACTTGGATAGGCCTCCTTCCAGCTCCATGCTTCTTTCAAAGGCCAAAGGAAACAAAAGACGATCTTTATAATACAATACAATACAATACAATAGTAGAGTTGGAAGGGACCTTGGAGGTCTTCTAGTCCAACCCCCTGCCTAGGCAGGAAACCCTATACCGTTTCAGACAAATGGCTATCCAACATCTTCTTAAAGACTTCCAGTGTTGGGGCATTCACAACTTCTGGAGGGAAGTAGTTCCATTGATTAATTGTTCTAACTCTCAGGAAGTTTCTCCTCAGTTCTAAGTTGCTTCTCTCCTTGATTAGTTTCCACCCATTGCTTCTTGTCCTACCCTCAGGTGCTTTGGAGAATAGTTTGACTCCCTCTTCTTTCGGGCAGCCCCTGAGATATTGGAAGACTGCTGTCATGTCTCCCCTACTCCTTCTTTTCATCAAACTAGACATACCCAGTTCCTGAAACTGTTCTTCACATGTTTTAGTCTCCAGTCCCCTAATCATTTTTGTCGTTCTTCTCTGCACTCTTTCTAGAGTCTCCACATCATTTTTACATCGTGGCGACCAAAACTGAATGCATCTTAAAAAAACCAAAAAACTAAATTTCGGGAGGAGTTTGAAACTGTAACAAAACATCCACCTGGCTCAATGCCTATGGATTAAAGATCAGCCTGTTGGAGTGTGACTACAGTCACCGTCCTTGATTTAAAATCACAGTTATAATAGAAACTTTCTTCTGCTAAGCAAGAGATTTGTTAAATAAGCTTTGCCCCATTTTATGACCTTGTTTGCCATAGTTCTTAAGTGAATCACTTCAGTTCTTAAGTTAGTATCACGGTTGTTAAGTGAATCTGGTGTCAGATGTTTGCAAAAGGAGGTCACATGATCCTGGGGGCATGGCAATCATCATAAGTCCATGCCCAGCGTCCAAATTTCGATCATGTACCCAAGGGGATGCTGCAAGAGTCGCAAAGGTTAAAAACGATCGTAAGCCACTTTTTTCAGTGCCACAATAACTTCGAAAGGTCACTAAACAAACTGTTGTAAGTCGAGGACTCCCTGAATAAGGAACTGCTTTATAACAGGGGAGCTGACTCAAAATATTGTCTACTGTGGCTACCATCAGTCCTTCAAGGTGATCAGTTCTTTTATGACTTGATGAAGATTTGGGGCCAAGGATGTTGGTGTAGGGCCTCCTACTTGGGTGGGGGTAAGGGGTGGCATTGGACTAGATGACCTACAAGGTCCCATCCAACTCTCTTAATCTGTAATCTGATTATGGGTCGACCCAGCTCTCTCCTTTGAAGGATCACTGCATTTTGTCAGAAATTTGAATTCTAGTTAAGCTATTGCCCGCTCTCAACAGCCACCCGTCGTGTTGGTGTTGTCTCATGGAAATGACTCCAAATCAGGGTTGAAATTCAGCAGGTTCTGGAGAACTGGTAGCAGAAATTTTGAGTAGTTCAGAGAACCAGCAAATACCACCTCTGGCTGGTCCCAGAGTGTGGTAGGAGTGGAGATTTTGCAGTATCCTTCCCCTGGAGTGGGGAGGGAATGGAGACTTTGCAGTATCCTGCCCCTGGAGTGGGGATTTTGCAGTATCTTTCCCCTGCCATGCCCACCAAGCCACGCCCACAGAAGCGGTAGTAAAAAAAAAAAGAATTTCACCACTGTCCCAAACTGTGTCCTGGGCAACCGTTTTCTCCTATCCACCTACCCCATTCTCTCCTCCCCAATCTATGAATAAAACATGTCTTTAAAGACAAAGGCTGGGATGTCACTTCTCTTTCCCTCTGATGAGAATCAGTCTCATTTTAACAAGTTTGGAGTTTTGGCAGGTATTTCGCGCACCGTGAAAAAATGCCATGTCTTTTTCTCCCTCTCCCTCTTTATTCTGATGGATTTTTTTTTTTTTTTAAAAAGGATGACAGCGGTTGGGAAAGACGGTCGTTGAAGTTCAGGTGTCTCTGACAGGTTTGGCAGCTTGTTCGCTGTGACTTTTTATTCTGAGGAGATATGCACGGGTGACTCAGCCGCTTCCTTCTTTTTGCCTCTCGCAATTCCGGTTTCCTAGATCTCCCAGGCTTTTTGCATTCAAACCTTTGACAGGGTTTTCGTTCCTGACATCCCATAAGGAGTTTTCAAGTGGTGGAGTAAAGTGCTGATTCTACTCAGTTTTTTTCTGGGATGGAGAATAACTCAAAAATTGTGTGGAGGTCACAAATACTTGAGGTTTACTTCATTGTATTAGACTTGCTTTCTCTCTCTCACATGCTAGTTTTGAGAATTGGTGCAGAGCAGTAATTAAGTAATTGGTATGCGGTAAGGCCTTGCCGTGTGATGAAGCACCTATAACTTCTAAAGGTAACCCATTCCGTTAGTTCATTGTTTTCACTGTCAGAGAATTTCTCCTTAGTTCTAAGTTGCTTCTCTTCTTCATTAGTTTTCACACATTGCTTCTTGTCCTGACTTCTGGTGCTTTGGAGAATAGCTTGACTCCCTCTTCTTTGTAGCAACCCCTGAGATATTGGAAGACTGCTATCATGTCACCCCTAATCCTTCTTTTCATTAAACTAGACATACCCAGTTCCTGCAACCGTTCTTCATATGTTTTAGCCTCCAGTCCCCTAATCATCTTTGTTGCCCTTCCCTGGGCTCTTTCTAGAGTCTCCACATCTTTTTTAGATTGTGGCAACCAAAACTGAATGCAGTATTCCAGGTGTGGCCTTACCAAAGGCATTATAAAGTGGTATTAACACTTCATGTGATCTTGATTCTATCCCTCTGTAGATGCAACCTAGAACTGTGTTGGCTTTTTTGACAGCTGCAGCACACGGTTGGCTCCTATTTAAATGGTTGTCCACTAGGACTCCAAGATCCCTCTCACAGTCACTACTATTGAGCAAGGCACCACCTATATTGTACCTGTGCATTTGGTTTTTCTTGCCGAAATGTAGAATCTTACTTTTTTCACCATTGAATATGTGGCCAAGTCACTTTCATAAAAAAGAACAAGAAGAAATAAATCTATCTCTTATTCAGGGCTTCATTTCAGGAGGGGGAAAAAAAGGTTAATTTGTCACACATTCTATGAACTTGTTACTTCTGTCCTGTTCTGATTAGTTTGGCTTGTTCTCATGAACAGAATATTTTTCTTTTCTCTCTCCAAGAAAAATCCTCCGGGATGGAAGATGTCTGATGCCATTTTGAAGTCCATGCCAGACATTTGTATTAGGCCAGGGTGGAGAGGAGAGCTTACGAAAGGACTGCAATGAGGGCTCCAGAATCCATTTCAAAAAGATGAGTTCTGGCACTGTCTTTTTCACAAACTGTGTGTACCCTGGGAGCCAAATACTTTAGGGTTGTTCTCTTTTTTTTAAATAAAAAAAGGGAGAGTTTACAAAATCAGAATCAAAGGGCAGCATCCATCAAAGCCTTGCAGTAACTAAATCCAACCGAAAGCAATGGAACAGGACCAGGAGCAGATCAATTTTCTAACACGATTTCACTCCGTCGTCTTCTTGGTTTTTGTTTCTGTTCAAATGAGGTTTTCTTCTTGTTGGAATTTACTTTGGTATCCCCTGCCCCCCAAGAAAAATCTATATAGAATTGTTAGACATTTTGTATATATTTTTCCTAGCATGCCTAAGGTGAATGCATGTTTTCGACAGATAGGGGAAAGCCTTCCCTGCCGTTATTCATGAGTTTTGCTGATATGTTCATTTTTGTACATAGATTTCCCGTGTTTGAGCATGCATTGTTGTTGTTTTTTGGTCACCATTTAAATATTTTACACTGCAAAAATTGGAAAAATGGCATGTAACCAAGTTCCAGATGAAATACTGGTTTTTCCCCCCCACCAACCCTAAATGACAATGAAATATATAATTGTTCCAATAATGTTAGGAGGACATCCAGGAATCTAGTAAAGACCCACAATGGCAATGTGACAAGAACATTCAAAAGAACAGAAGAATTTTCCTGGAACAGGCCAAAGATCAATTGGACTCAGCATAGAATATAGAATAACAGAGTTGGAAGGGACCTTGGAGGTCTTCTAGTCCAACCCCCTGCTTAGGCAGGAAACCCTACACCATTTCAGACCAATGGTTATCCAATCTCTTCTTAAAAACTTCCAGTGTTGGAGCATTCACAACTTCTGGAGGCAAGTCGTTCCACTGGTCAATGGCTCTCACTGTCAGGAAATTTCTTCTTAGTTCTAGGTTGCTTCCCTCTTTGATAAGTTTCCACCCAATGCTTCTTGTCCTGCCCTCAGGTGCTTTGGACTAGGGGTCCCCAATCTTTTGGACCTCAGAGACCTCTAAACTCATAATTTTAAATCCTGCCGAGCACTAATATGATCTGCCTAATTACTGGCTGGGTGGGCGTGGCTGGGTGTGTGTGTGTCATGTGACTGGATGGGCATGGCCAACTCGATGTCACTCATGTCAAGAGGCACCTCGCCGGCCTCTACTCACCCCTCCCCTCCCAGCCCCTCCTCGCCTGCCCACCAGGCTCCTTAGGGCCCCAACAGGAAGGAGATGTCCGAGCTAGGGGAGACATGATAGCAGTGTTCTGATATCTAAGGGGCTGCCACAAAGAAGAGGGAGTCAAGCTATTCTCGAAAGTACTTGAAGGCAAGAAAAGAAGTAACTGATGGAAACTGTCGCAGCTCATTCTCCTACCACCCCAAAGAGAGAAGCAACCTAGAACTAAGGAGGAATTTCCTGACAGTGAGAACAATTAATCAGTGGAATGAATTGGGTGGATGCTCTAACATTGTGGGGTTGGAGATTGGACAACTCTTTCTTGGTCTGAAATGCTAGAGGGTTTCCTGCTTGAGCAGGGGGTTGGACTAGAAGACCTCAAAGGTCCCTTCCAACTCTGTTATCCTGTTCAACGGTACCGCATTAGATTTGCAACTTGGTGAAGCCCTGCTGAGGTCAACGGGCCTTAGCTGCAAACAGATGTGGCCAGATTGCAGCCCAGATGTTCCACATCCAAGACTAATTGCCAAAGGGATAGAGGAGGAGGAGGAGGAGGAGGAGGAGGACAGAGTGAACTGCCTCCTTCTCGGAAAAAATAACACTGGGATTGCACTTGGAAACTTGGAGCCCATCGGAATTTGGACTTACAACTGGGAAGCAGAAGCAATGCTATCATCATTACAGCCAGCGGAAAGATGAAGGTGGCAGCAGAGGGGGATGGGGGCCCTCCTTTGTGAGCCGACCGCTTTGATCTCTGCAACCTAAGTCTGGCCAGCTTGACAAACACAGAACAAAAATCAATTACAGCGCTCCATCCAGCAGTGTTTATAACTCGTGACACAGGCTTGGAGGCCTTTCTCTAGGCGCCCCCCACTCCCCGTTCCAAAGGGACGCTTGTCCCAGTTCCAGGCAGAATTCCTGTCTCCTGCCATGTAATCAACGCCGTTCCAAAACGTCTTCGTTCCGTGCAGGGCTGGAAGGATTTGCACGGTGTTTTTGGTTTTTTTTTTAAACAAGTTTTATATAGCACTCCGAATGTAAATAAGAAGGGGCATCGTTCGGCTGAGTTTGAGAGATTTGCTGCAGGGAGTTTGATGATCCCTGTGCAGAGACAGCTTCCACACACCCTCCCCCCTCCCACCTCATTCGGGCTCTAAATAATCTTCAAAGGATCTTTTTGGCTTTATGGAAACTCAGCGCTGGAAGGGGGCTTTGAGTCCAAGCTCCTTTTTCCGTGCAGAAATCCACATTAACGGTTTTCTGGGTAATTGGTCCTTCGTTGAAATGTTCTTGTTTTGATGGGGCAGTTCCCTAATTTTCGGTCGGACCCTGGTTTCCTGTAACTTCACCACTTTCTTGATCCAGGCACTTTGGGGTGGTGGGAGAATGAGCTGCGACAGTCTTTCGTGCTTATTGATCTTTTATTTATCCTCGTTGTTCCTTGGGTGGGAGGTGGGGTGTGTGTGTCTGGAAGCTGCATCTTCTTGGCTCCACAATATATGCCAGAATCAGATGAATACTGGACTTTTTCAAGACAAGATAGGACAGCCTTTTTTCACAGATGTTATAAGGTCTCCTACCTTGTGCAGCGTGTTCGATTAGAAGACCTCCAAGGTGTTGGGGCCTGCCAGCAGAGCTGGTGGCAGATTCGGACAGTGAGGAGGTTGGGGAGGAACGTGGGCCAGTCCTGGAGTCTGGGGAAGGCTCTGATGAGGGCTCTGTGTTGGAGGCAGAGAGGGGGCCAGAGCTGTATGCCAGTTGTCAGCTGCCTTCAGAGTCAGACATCAGTGAGGCAGAAGAACAGCTGGAGCCTGTTCCTAGTGTGTGCATATGCAGAGCTGCCAGATAAGGACCAAAGGCTGACTTGGGAGTAAGGCCACAGGTGGACGGTGAATGGCCCCTCCCATTTGGAATAAAGAGGAGCGAAAGGGGAATGGAGTTTGCAGGAGACAATAGTTCAATTCACTAGAGTAAAGATCAGTTCCTGACTTCTTGCCAAGTAATTGCTGCTACAGAATGGCGTTTGGAAGATATCGGCCTGGCAGCTCTCCAAGCCTGATAAAGGTCTGTAGTTGTGAAATCTCATGAAAGTCTGTTGGCCGGGACTTTGCTGGAGAGGAATTCCCTTTAAGCCAAATAAAAGAGGTTTTATCAGGATGAGGAGTCTGCTTCATGATCTTGGGAAGCCTAGGTCAAAACACAAGGTCTCTTCCAGTCCCGTGATTCTATGCTTGTATGGTTTCCTTGGCCTTTGACAGCCAAACTATTTTGTATACCAACTCATCACCCATTTTCCGTCTGTCATCTTTGCCCTACGAGACCTAGTTAAATTCTAGACTAGAGTGGTTCAGTTGCCACGGGTTGACTTAGATTGCGTAACTGTCCTTAGAAGGCTTCCCCACGTTCAACCAGCCTCGAGTCAATGTCAAAGGCCTACTAAGGGGTTGGAGGGCAGTTCTCCTCTTTCCTGACCTTCTGATGGTATCTTAGAATTGTACGGTTTCTTCAGTCGTTGGTTTTAGCTTAACTGCAGAGAGGCCAATGGTCAGAATAACAAGAGCTGGAAGGGACCTTGGAGGTCTTCTACTCCAACTCCCTGCTCAAGACAATTCAGACAGATGGTAGCCATGGTGGCACAGTGGTTAGAATGCAGTACTGCAGACTAATTCTGCTGACTGCCAGCAGTTCAATCCTGACTGGCTCAGCCGTTCGAGGTCAGTAAAATGAGGACCCAGATTGTTGAGGACAATATAGTGACTCTGTAAAGGATTGTTAAGCATGGTAAAGCAGTATATACATTTAAGTGCCACTGCTAGTCCTAAAGGGTTGTCCAATCTCTTCTTAAAACCCTCCAATGATGGAGCACCATACAGCTTCTGGAGGGCAAGCCGTTCCGCTGATTAATTGTTCTGACTGGTCAGGAAATTTCTCCTTAGTTCTAGGTTGCTTCTCTCCTTGATTCATTTCCACCCATTGCTTCTTGTTCTACCCTGAGGTGCTTTGGAGAATAGCTTGACTCCCTCTTCTTTGTGGCAGCCCCTCAAATATTGGAACACTGCTATCATGTCTCCCCAAGTCCTTCATTTCATTAAACAGGGCACCAAGTTAGTTATCGCCATTTGATAATATAAGTCAAAGTACTATCTCCGTCAACTTTTCAGCTGATCATAAGGATGAAATGAATAATCCATTGAAGCTGGACAAATTACTCCGTGCTTCCTGTCACATTTCTTTTAGCGTCCTGGAGGCCTCTATTAGCACCAACAGCTTTGCCACGATGGTTCATTTCTGCCACCTAACTTCTGCCTCAAACATTCCTGATCCAACTAAAATCTTCACATGCAAAAAAAAAGAAAGGGGGGGAGACATTTTAATGTAGTCTCTTTCCCCCGCTGCATCGCTGCCGTTACATTTCTGACCCCCCTAAAATCAATTTTTGTCAAGTTTCTGCACTGCTCCAGAAAGACTGTGGCATCAATTAGCCTTAATTCTGTCCTCTTTTGCTATCCAACTCCCCCCACCCCCTGCTCCCCGGCTCTTTCCAAATTTTCTGTGTGTGTGTGTGTGTGTGTGTGTGTGTGTGAAAAAAAAACCCTGCCTTTGTAAGAAAATCTCATATTTCAGCAATTTGCATTATCCACCCAATCTCCTTTGAAGTTCTAAGTTATGGTAAGAAAAGGATCCACTTATCAGCACATAAAAAATGTTCAAAGCTTATAAAGTCGCTGAAACAGATGTACATTATCACTAGATTTGCCTCTCTCTCTCTGCTGTTGCATGGTTAATAGACTTTCACATGGCCTTCTCTCCTCTCTCCTAGCATCTTTTTCTCTATAGAAGCATGCCCCCCACTGAGCCAATCCACACTTCAAAGATTTCTGCCTATCTATTAGAAACAAAGCACAAAGTGAGAACATATGGACCCTTTTAAATTCCTCACATTTAAGTCAATATCGTTTCTTTTCTCCTTTGGCAAAAGAAACCTAATAAGGTTTATCTCCGACACCCTCCCCACATTGTCTCTTTCTCTCTTCTTCTCTCCCTCTCTCCCTCTCCTTCCCTCCCTCCCCCTTCCCAAAATCTGTTACTCCTTTAAATTGCTCTTGCCAATTGCTCTACAAATATGTGTGTCACATCAGAGTCAGCAGCACAAGGCACAGAGGGGAGAGGGTGGGAGGGAAACACCCATAAATATAAGCAGAAAAAACACAGTTGCTTTTTTAAAAAAGAAAAAAAAAATAGAATAACAGAGTTGGAAGGGACCTTGGAGGTCTTCTAGTCCAACCTCTTGCCTAGGTAGGAAACCCTACACCACTTCAGACAAATGGTTATCCAGCATCTTCTTAAAAACTTTCAGTGTGGGAGCATTCACAACTTCTGGAGGCAAGTTGTTCCACTGATTAATTGTTCTGTCAGGAAATTTCTCCTTAGTTCTAAGGTGCTTCTCTCCTTGATTATGGTAGTTTCCACCCATTGCTTCTTGCCCTCAGGTGCTTTGGAGAATAGCTTGACTCCCTCTTCTTTGTGGCAGCCCCTGAGATATTGGAACACTGCTATCATTTCACCCGTAGTCCTTATTTCCATCAAAACTAGGCATACCCAGTTCCTGCAACTGTTCCTTATATATTTTAGTCTCCAGTCCCTTAATCATCTTTGTTGCTCTTCTCTGCACTCTTTCTAGAGTCTCCACATCTTTTTTATATTGTAGCGACCACAACTGACTGCAGTATTCCAAGTGTGGCATTACTCAGGCATTATGAAGTGGTATTTTTGAAATTATAAATGGGGTTTGGGCTACCACGGAAGAAGTAGATGGTTTTCATGGATGGCGTAAAGAGAAGAGAAGACATTCTTCGAATCTCCAGTGGAAGTGGGTTTTGAAAGTTAATGGTGGATGGGCTTTGTCATCGGTACACACATCACAGTAAGCAATGCTGTGGCTGCTCGAAATTCATTTATAGGGTTGTGTGGAGCTTTTGTGGTTTGTACAAAGAAGTTGCTGAATTAGAAAGGGTGTCATTGCCCCATCAATGAAAATTGCTCTTGATCCTCCTGATGATGATACCATGCCACTTGGAGGCTCACAATCCTTGATGAATGCTCCTCTCTAGAATAAGACAAAGAAATAAGAAAAAAAAAGGGGGGGGGAGTTGAAACATCACAACACCTCAAAGCAATACTGTAAAAAAGGGAGGAGGGGCAAGGGTGGAGAAGGAGAAGGAGAAGGAGGAGAAAGGGAAGGAGGAGGAAAAAGAGAAGGAGGAGAAAGGGAAGAAGGAGGAGGAGAAAGGGAAGGAGAGGAGAAGGAGAATAGAGAGGAGGGGAGGAGGAGGAGGAGAAAGGGGAGGAGAAAGAGGAGAAGGAGAAAGGGAAAGAGGAGGAGGAGGAGAAAGGGAAAAAGGAGGAGAAAGGAAAGGAGGAGGAGGAGGGGAGAAGGAGGAGGAGAAAGGGAAGGAGGAGAAGGAGGAGGAGAAAGGAAAAAAGGAGGAGAAAGAAAAGGAGGAGGAGGAGAACGAGAAAGGGGAAAAGGAGGAGAAAGGGGAGGGGGAGGAGGAGGAGGAGGAGGAGGAGGAGGAGGAGGAGGAGGAGGAGGAGAGAAAGAAGAAGAAGAAGAAGAAGAAGAAGAAGAAGAAGAAGAAGAAGAAGAAGAAGAAGAAGAAGAAGATTGTTTCAAGAGATTTGAAACACTTGACTTTGAAAGCCATTAAGGCTGGATTCTTTGAAGTGTTAGATTAGATCCTTGGGTTAATTTATCTGAAGCAAATTTGTGTTGTTTTCAACTACCATTCCAATGTCCCAAGACTACCCCTTACCCCGAATTGTGCCAATAGTGTTTCTCAGGAAATGGGAACAGAAGAAATTCTTTTGTTTTTGTAAAGAAGGAATTCAGGAGAGCGGAGAAACAAGAGACAAAGACACAGTGAGCCAAACTTCAAAAAAGAAATGAGATGTCTTTACATCTGAACTAGTATTATTTTTTAATTAACAGGGGTATCTCTTGGCACAGTTTTGCTATTAAATAAATAAAGCATTTAGTCAAAACCATCTATATTAACTATACAAAATATCGAAAAGCAAACTTTTTGTTTCTTTTTCCTTGCTTTTTTTTTACAAAAATGGTATAGAGACTTTAGATAAAAATTAATCGAGAACAAAAAAAAAAAACCTGTGTTACATGACATGATCCACTATTCACATTGAAACACACGTAATACAAATGCCAGAGTATTTAAATACTGCATATTTTTACATAACTGTTTTTTTTTAAAGAAAAGTGTATCGTCAATAGTTACTTGCATTCCACAAAACAGAAGCTGGGTATATTTTGGAGCTGTGAAAATGAACCGAAATAAGAATGCTCAGTCAATACTGATAATTTTGTGCATCCATCTTTCCTCATTTCCTTCAACATTCATTTTAGATGTTTTGAAAACTTAGCTCAGGAGTGATCCAGGACCAAATGCTCATGGAATGCCATAGGGTGGGGAGGGGGAGAATAAAATGTCCATCTTTTCGAAAATCAGAGAAATTGATCCTGGAAAAGATACTTGTAAAGATGAGTCAAACCCTTTGAGGCTTCTTTAGGACAGAAAGGTGAGGCAGCGCAAGATGACAAAGACCATATGGAATGTAGTGCACTGATATGCAGGTGCTGAGTCTAGGACAGCTCACCCTGGCCATCTTGCCATGGTCAACTCATCATGGGTAACTCACCATGGTCAATTTACTATAGTTAACTTGCTATGGTCAACTCACTATGGCCAACTCATCATGGCCAATTTGTCATAGCCAATTCAGCATGGTCAAATCACCATGGTCAATTTACCATAGTTAACTTGCCATGGCCAACTCACCGTGGCTAGCTCACCATGGCTACCTCACCACAGCCAACTCTCCATGGCCAATTCATTAAGGCCAACTCACCATGGCCAACTTGGCAGGGCCAATATTCGTCGCCTTGGCAAGTTGTCCCATTCCACAGGTGTTTCTTCTTTCATATACCCCAAACTCCTAGTTAATCAAGCAAGTTGTCTGGAGATTCAGAAGAGATCTGTAGGTCATTGCACTGATTGATAGAAATTCCAGCCATAAAACATGGCGGACATTGGCCTCCAGGCTATCACCAGGAAGGAGATATGATCAATCTATCTACTTGACAGAAGGAAGATCTGCTAAGATCGGCTTCCTGATCAGCCACCACTGAATGTATCTGACAAAAGAATCTCATACAGCCATTACCTTCGTATTTTATGTCTTAACCACTACTGCACAGCTGAATGGCCACAGTGTAAAATGAATTGTGTTAGGGTAACAGATGCAGGACAACTGATATTCTCACGTTTCTAACTAAGGACCTGTGTATTCTTATAGATCTGATCTGCGTTACAATCTGTATAATCAGGTTAATAAAGATGCAGTTTTTGACGGGGTTTCTTTTTAATAGTGTTAGGCAGCCTGTACAATTCAGCATTTCTTAAGTCTCTTCTTCTTTTTGTGAATGTTTTTCTGACTTTATTGAAGCACAATTGTCCTGAATGCTGCCTTTTTTTTAGCACAGATTTCTACCCAGCTGTTTTTTCCCCTTTACCAAAGCAACACAGGCATGCTTTCATGTCCCCTTCTTTCAAGCATAACCTCTCTCAGCACACTCCAAATGTTCCAATTGTTTCTTCTGTACGTAAGACATTGAGTCATGTAAACCCCCAATTTCAATTTGAAGCAGCATACACTGAAAATGAGTTTCTTATCTTAATGAGAGGGGGAAAAACACGTTTCTTGATCACCCTTAGACATGAGCCAATGCAACCATCATCATTATTCTGAATCTCTAGAAAAAGTCTTTCTCTTTGTGCTTTCTTTAGACAATCTAAAGTGGAGTTTTATTTCTGACACGCCGAAGAATTCTTTATTTATTCCAGTACATTTTATACTTGAAAACTATCCTTAGTAAAGGTGCGTATCGCAGCAAAAAGAAAAGCCCAAAGTCTTAGAAGAGTGTTAAATCAATGCCACCTGAAAATGCTTAGCCAATATTTGGATTACCTGAAGAATTCTAGTAGCTAAGACTTCCACATTTTCATCAAATAGGAGATGTTATTCTAATGCTCAGTGCAAGAGGATTAGGAACCGATGTAGGTCAAAGTCTCCTAAACCCAGAAGGAAACTAGAAGGAGAAGCAAAACAGGTGGCATAAAACGAAACGGGTGGGGACAAATCCGAAGAAGGAATTAAAGGGTATTTTCAATATCTTAGAATAGAATATAGTTGGGCCAACCAACTATATTCAGGATGTTCGCCGAGCTACCTTTCTTCCTACAAGTTTAGGATAACAGAATAACAGAGTTGGAAGTTAGCTGAAGCCTGGCATTTCTAGGGCAAAAGTTTCCAAACTTAAGTCTAGGACAGGGGTGTCAAAATCAAGGCCCAGGTGCTGGATCCGGCCAGCGGGATGCTTAGATATGGTATGCGGGGCTGCCCTGGAACCAGTGAAGAACCGGTCTGTGGTGCCTCTGCCAGTGGAAACAGAGCTTGCGAGGGCTGCGTGCAGGCCTCCTGAGCTCCATTTCCGCTGGCAGAGGTTGCAGGAGGCCATCGCAGCTGAAAACAGAGCTCAGGGACCCGTTTTTGCTGGCAGAGTGCTCAGGCCCCCACAGGCGCCCCTGATACGAGTGACGTCGAGCTAGTCACACCCACCCTAGTCCCCCGCCTCCCGAGGTCAAACACTACCCTGATGCGGCCCTCCATGAAATCGAGTTTGACACCCCTCATCTAGGACAACTTGTCGCGGCTGACTTGTCCCAGCCAATTTGCAGAGGGACAACTCGCTGCGGGATAGTTGACGAGCGGGACAAGCAGAATGGCAGCTCGCCCCAGCCTTGAGGGCTTCTAACTTGAGAAGGTTCATACCTGAAGCAAGATGAGGCCCACTGCAAATCACTTGTCCCTCTCTTGAATTATCCTGTGTTGAACTGTTTTGTGTTGAAGTTTATCCAGGGCGAGTCAGCTGTGGCAAGATGGGCCAGGATCAGTTGGCCAAGGCAGGTTATTCTACTCGGTCCAAACTCGGCAACTTTTAAGACATATGGACTTCAACTCCCAGAATTCCTCAGGCATCAGACCTGGCTGGGGGATTCCTGATTTTGAAGTCCTCACATCTTACAAGTTGCTAAGTTTAGAGACCCCAGATCTTGTTGATACCAGAGTAGAGGACATAATTTGATACTTGGATCATTTCTGATATGGATGGCTTCTTGGGACAACACTAGACTGAATGTGAAAGTTACTTCTAGGCTCTTTCCTTCTGATTTTTTATCCCTTATTGAATTTCCCTCTGGTTTAATTCTTTGGGGAGAGGGGACAGGACACCTCAATCCATTGCTTATCTGTACCCCAGTTAAGCATTTTGAATATTTCCTATTCATGACTCTTCATTAGGAGATCAGATATGGGTTTTTTTTGTTCAAGTTGCTAAGGGAAGTAGAAAACATTCAGCAATTTTAAAACACTCCGAAGGAGTAAAGAAACTTTTTCTCAACTGCCCCTCCCCCGCACACCCCTCCCCCCAATGGAATGTCTTCCTTTCATGGGTTTGCATGCAATATAACAAACATCACTTGAATACATCAGACTTCATTTAACATTCTCATATAAATAAGCTTATTCCTTCTATACCAGGCAAGTAAATTGCTTTTTTATTTCCTGCAGTCCATAATTATGTGTGTGTGTGTGTGTGTATGTGTGTGTGTGAGAGTATTTCCTGCAGTCCATAATTATAATATATGTAGGTGTGTGTGTGTGTATGTATGTATGTATGTATACACACACACATACACACAAACATACATACATACACGTATACACGTATACATACATACATACATACATACATATATATACACACACACACACACATACATACATACACACACATATGGGAGAAAAACAAAGGACCAATAACGCAAACAGCAAGATAAAGCTGGACCAAAAACAAGTCAGCCAGTGGTAAATTGATTATCTAAACAACAGAAATAGTGTATAAATTTTTTTTGGGGGGGGGAGGAGTTTAGAAAAACAGGAGAATAAATCGAATAGGCTAGTCGTCGTAGGGAACAACACACTGTGGAATATCTCGCCAGCCGATGGCAAAAGAAAGAAAATAAACTACAAGAACATCCCTTTTTGACGTTTTGTGAACTTTTGAAAAAGTTCACCAGGGGTGGGAAGAAGTGGGGGAAAAACCCCGAAAGCATTTTTGAGATCAATGCTAATTAACCAATACTTCTGGTCTCGGCCCTCAAAACCATCCAATCTTGCATGGTGTCAGCTTCATCTATTCAACACTTCTGCCAACGTTACACTCTGTCTTGCAAAGAGTAATGTGACATTTGGAGTCGACCAAAATCGGAGGCCGGGATGGTAAAATCCCAGCTTTAACAATTTTGTTGTTGTTGTTGTTGTTAAAAACAAAAATATAATCTAATAACACTTCAGCGTTTTGTAAACATAAAACCACAACCTAAAACAACAACAACCCCGAATTGCATACAGTTTTCAAAATAATTACACACAAGTGGTCAGAACCTCCTCGATTGTTTCATCAGCAACAAGAGAATCTTCTTTGGATTTCTTGTTGGGGAGTGGGAAATAAAAACCAAGATTATAGCCAGAGGAAATAGAGGGGATGGAGGAGAAGGAGAGGAATCCAATGCCCCCTTTCAACTGTCTTGTAAAACCCCAAACAAAACAACACAAAACAAAAAGGCCCTTGTGTAATTTGGGGGTCAGGCTTAATTCCATTTCCCTTTCAGCTACTCTGCTTCTACTCTTAATTTATAGTGGGAGAAGAAGAGGTGATGGTGGCTCTTCCTTTAGGACCACCATGGGGCCTTATGCTCTCAAAAGAATAGTTGTGAGAAAGGAATGTATAGTAGGTGCTTTGTCCCACAGCCTTACTTTGTATCACAAGTGGAATAAGAACAGTAGAACATAGAATAGTAGTTGGGTGGAGAAGAATCCTAAATCATGATCTGTTGGATTATGGCCTAAAGCAGGATGCTTGTGAATCTGGTCATTTGTTGACTATAAATACACTATTAATCTTTATAACAAACCTCAAGAAAGTCCTCTGGTCATTTTGACTCTGATCTTCAGTCTCATCTGAGAATATGGTAGTTGGGGAAACTTTGAAAAGACCAGCATAAGTTCTCTGAAACTAAGAGCAAGTCACTTGTTGATGTCATCTCAGAATATTATCTGAAAAGGAAGGCCACTTGCCTTCTAGTACCATAAGAATTATGAAATCCTTGGAGATGACTGAGCTCAGAGACCACCAAGGACCCCACTGTTCAATCTTGAGCTACATACTGTATTTTTCGGATTACAAGACACACCTGACTATAAGACGCACCTAAACTTAGAAGAGGAAAACAACAACAACAAAATGTTTTTGGCACACTGCATTTTCAGCCCTTTTGGGGGCCTTTTTTCAGCTCTATTTCTACCCATTTTCTAGGCTTTTTTCAAGCCATTTTTGAGGCTTTTTTCTGGCCATTTTGAGGCCTTTTGGAGCCAATTTTGGGCTGTTTTTAGGCTTTTTGGGGCCGTTTTTGAGGCTTTTCCAAAAAAGGCCTTCAAAAAGCCTCAAAAATGGGCTGAAAAAAGCCTCAAAAATGGCCCCAAAAGCCTAAAAATGGCCTGAAAAAAGTCTTGGAAACGGGCCAAAAAAGGCTCGAAAATAGGCAGAGACCAAAAAATGGTCGACGAGTGGGCAGGGCTTCAGCAATATTCGGTCCATAAGACATTTTCACTGCCTTTTGGGAGACAAAAAGGTGCGTCTTATAGTCTGAAAAATACGGTATATGCTCTCCTAAACCATAAGTACCGTAAGATGCCAGAACCCCCTTACTAGCTATTATTAGTACTGACAAGCAGTAGAGATGGTCTCCTGTGATAATCCAAGATTGACCATGCTTTTCTGTTGCCTGAACACCAGGAATTCTTACAGACCTTCTAATCTAAAAATAACAGAGTACATTTGTTCTCACAGTTTTCCAATGCGGCAAAAAACAAAAAAAAGATGTTTTAAAATGACCTAACTTATAAAGGCGGCCATTAAAAAAAAGAATGGAAATAAAAAAGTGTGGACATCGTAGCTTTTTTTGACGAGCAACATGAACCATTTCCTCATCACTAGTATGAAGACATAGCTAACAAAGTGATGAGTAGTAAAAAGAGTAGCAGGCTACATGAATGCAATCAAGTAAAAAAAAATATTCCTTCCCTGGTTCCATCACTCCTTCCTTCCTTTTCTGGCAGCACATTCAATCAAATAAGAAGTTTTGAATTATCCAAGAGGTAGCAACTATTTTGCATTTTTGAAATTGCTGACAGGTTTGCATGACGTAAGCCAACCTGTGCAATAAACTAGGTACCGTGTTTTCCCGAAAATAAGAGAGGGTCTTATTTTCTTTTGACCCCCGAAATAAGCGCCTGGCCTTATTTTTGGGGAGGTCTCATTACTTTTGAGGTGCAGGAGGCGGTGAGCGTGGTCACCTCATGGCTGCTGCTGTGTTGCAATATTTTGGGGGGACAGCTTATTTCAGCACATGCGCTCAAAAGCCCAATTGGGCTTATTATCCGGGGAGGTCTTTATTTTCGGGAAAACAGGATATCTAACCATTCATTCAAAGCCCCTTTTCCAACATCACAAAGGGATGCTTGCTTCAATGTTTAAGATTTTAAACAGAGCTCATCGCAGAGGTCTTTGCCTGAGCCAAGGTGTATGTTCAACTACAGCTTTCCACCATCAGAATCCCATTCCCCTCTTAACACCCATCAGTAGGAAGTTCTCCAGAGTTTTGCTTGAGAGAACATCTACGCTCACGGAGGCACCATGAAGTTCTCCTTGAATGTAAGAGGTCTTCACGCATGACCACAGAGAACTTCTCACAAACCTCTGAGGACACTTGAGGTGCACATTTCTGGGGGTGGACTAGTTCCTGTGTTTTCTGAATACACAAAGCATTCATGCGAAAGTTCCCATAAGGTTTTCTTGTATGTGTGCGTGTGTTGAACAAGCCAATTCTTTCCAAAATAATAAAAAACCACAAGTTATTAAAGCAAGCGATACAGTTCCACATAATATAAATAATGTTAGGTTATTATTATTATTATTATCATCACCACCAGTATTGTTTTTTTTTAGTGTTTTTCATAGAAGTTCTAAAATAGCTTTAGCGGAATATTAAATGGGATAGCAACAATACTAACATGAATAAGGACAACACCAATCTTTTCAACCCCCAAGAGGCCACCACATGCCTTCCTTCATAGTGTGGGAGAACTTCCCAAGAGGCGGAGAAGGAGGAGGAAGTCCATTTCATGTCTGGTAGAAGTGGTGATAGTGATGATGATGTTCGTGATGATGGTGATGCTCATGTCTCTGGATCATCTGCCCAACTTGGCCTTCGTACAAGACGACCGCGGGAAGATCTCTGACGTGCTCTTTTTCCACCACTGTCCCAGGAGCTGGGAAGCTCTTGCACAACTGGTGAGTCTCTTTTCCCCTCTGCTTGTGTTTCTTGTAAGTCTGCTGGGGCTGCATGGGGTGGTAAGGTAGGTTCTGGCCTATCCGCGCAGTAGGGGAAGCCATGGGAAGAGGTACTCCTTGGATGGGTTTCCCTCTCACCGCCCTTCCGGCGTGAGCGGAAGCCGCGTTTTTGCTTTGAGTCTTGGGAGACTTCACGAAATGCCTGCTGGCCTCTTGGCTTCGCAGCCTCTGCTGGATTTCTGCCAGCTTGGCATACGAAGCTTCCACCAAATTGACATGGGCAGGATCCACCACAGGGGACCTCCGCTGGTGGGCGTGGAAGACCTCTGGCTCATGGGAACGGGACCTTGCTTGATTGGCAACCCGAACGGTTGGATTGTGCTTCTGAGCGATCGGTGGAGAGCCTAAGAAACAACAATCATTTAAAAATTGCAGAGCAACCTGAGCAAATGCCTCCTCTGATTTAACGGACATTGGCGGCTGCCTTAATGACTCCTGCTGCAAGTAGCAATAGCAATAGCACTTAGACTTATGTACCGCTTTACAGTGCTTTACAACCCTCTCTAAGCGGTTACAGAGTCAGCCTCTTGCCCCCCAAAACCTGGGTCCTCGTTTTAACAACCTCAGAAGGATGGAAGGCTGAGTTCCACCTTGAGCTGCTCAGGATTAAACTCCTGGCTGTGGGCAGAGCTAGCCTGCAAATACTGCATTCTAACCATTGTTCCATGAAGGGAGGGAGGGAGGGAGGAGAGGAAGGAGGAGGAACGGAGGAATAGCAATAGCTCTTAGACGTATATACCGCTTCACAGTGCTTTTACAGCCCTCTCTAAGCGGTTTACAGAGTCAGCCTCTTGCCCCCAACAATCTGGGCCCTCATTTTACCCACCTTGGAACGATGAAAGGCTGAGTCAACCTTAAGCCTGGTGAGATTTGAACTGCCAAATTGCAGTCCACTGGCAGTCAGCAGAAATAGCCTGCAGTACTACATTCTAACCACTGTGTCACCTCGGCTCTTAATATATAACAATTTTACCATTATTAAAGAGAGATAAATTGTGTTCATTTAGTCCTTGTTGTGGACTGAAGATGGAAGATGTAGACAGGAAGAGGTATGGGGAGGCAAAACACTAGACGTCTAACAATCACTTCTACACTGAGTCACAGGGTAGTTTAACAGAAAAGAAATAGACATGTCTATTACATAAAATATAAACATTTTGATCCAGGGCAAGTTAAAAAGTGCTTGGATTAACTAACCTCATTTAAACAAATTTTGCTTAGAACACCACACCACAGGTTGTCCTCGACTTACCATGGTTCCTCACACTTACACCTCTTGTAGCAGGTGTCTGATCTCTGGATACTCAACATGCCCCACTATCCAAGTAAACAAGACGGTCCCCTTTCAAAAGATAACAGGATTGCAAGGCATGGGTGCAACATACCTGGCCCGAACTTCGAGGTGTAGTTTTCTATTCCTGCGAGATCTAAATAGTGGTTCCTCCTTTCAATGTTTTCATCAACGCAGTGATGGTAGCATCCATTCGGTTCAGGCTTGGATTCTCCATGATGGTACCTATTCCCAAATTATAGGATGCCTATTAGTTTCATTGTGTACCATGCTAGCGAATGCCTTTAAAAACTAAGCCTCATGCTGAAATGTTGACATGATTCTCTATTTATTGGCAGGTTGTATGCTTTCTGGGCAGAAAACTTTACTTTCAACTTCTGACATCTCCAACTGAAAGTATTGGTGGAGGAAGGGCTGGGAGATAACTTGACATGACAATCTAGATTCACCTTGGTGACACAGAATTTTAATCTAGAAAATTAGAAGAACTATAGGAGAAATATATCTTGGGCGCAGCATTGTTTCCAGAAGTGCTAAACTGAATGCTTAAATCCAAGGCTACCTAGCATGGCATCTCCCCAGAGAAAGATAAAACATTTTGCTCCAGTTTACCTGAGGGAACCCCGTGGCTTCTTGTCACAACTTCTTGCTTCTTCACCAGCTTTGCTCTCTGCTCGATGCCTTGAGCTTTGAAGATCTGCTTTCACGAGAGAGAGAGAGAGAGAGAGAGAGAGAGAGAGAGAGAGAGAGAGAGAGAGGGAGAGGGGGAGAGAGAGAGAGAGATGGTTATTTCTTCTTTTCTTATTGATTTTCTGGCACAACCCAACTAAACAGGGTACATCTATTCTTGGTGAAAAATAGGTAGACAGATGTATTTCCAGCCTTGAAGATTCAGATTTAGCTTACCTCTTAGAAATGTTTTCCAGTTTCAGAGGAGGAAAAAATGCAAGCAAGTGCAAGCAGGAAAGAGACATTCAAAGAAATGTTGGCCAGACAAAGGAAGGAAAGCAAAACTAATATTTTCAACCAGACTGACTGGAATGGAGAATAGAATAGAATAACAGAATTGGAAGGGACCTTGGAGGTCTTCCTTAGTTCTAAGTTGCTTCTCTCCTTGATTACTTTCCACCCATTGCTTTTTGTCTTGCCTTCAGCTGCTTTTGAGAATAGCTTGACTCCCTCTTCTTTGTGGCAGCTCCTGAGATTTTGGAACACTGCTCTGAAGGCAACCCTAGTCCTTCTTTTCATTAAACTAGACATACCCAGTTCCTGCAATTGTTCTTCATATGTTTTAGCCTCCAGTCCCCCAATCATCTTTGTTGCTCTTCTCTGCACTCTTTCTAGAGTCTTCACATCCTTTTTACATTTTGGTGACCAAAACTGAATGCAGTATTCCATTTCATATTTCTCAGTCCATTTCACTAAGGAAACTTTGCCACGCACTATTTCAATTACTAAATTCCTTGAAAGGTTGCCATTCCACATCACATTAAGCCAGCATTGATTAACCTATGGTTTCTTCAATGAACCATTATATCTTAACTTGTAAACAAAAACATGTTGATCTAAATCCGAAATGAACAAATCTTACTATGGCTTGGTGTAAACGTGCAAACACAGCTTTAGAGTCTCTCTCGGTGTAAGGGAATATCTTATGATACTTTGTCTGGAGAAGGAAGAAAGGCCCAAATCAAATCTTACCAGTGTGGTTCAACATGATGCTTCTCTTCTTTTGGCTCCCATCTGGAGCAACGGTGAGCTTAACCCTCAAAGTCTTACTCGAGTTGGGTGAATGATTGACCGAAGCATCCACAACTTCATAGATGGTATGAAGCAGGCTTGTAATATCCTAGAGACAGAAGAAAATACATGTGTAAACTCCCAGTGATAGTGTTTACTCTGCCAGTGGTCACACTTACTTATTTCCTTCACAGAAACAGTAAGTCTTACCAACAGACTGAAATCCCACACTTGCATTTCAAAGAGCTATGCATATTTGATAATATTACCGCAACTCAAACCAAGGTGGATTTCTAGAAAAGCAGGGGATAGACAATGATCATAAAATTACAATTGCAGAGCAATTGTGTAAAGTTTCTGGGTCAGTTAATTTTGCACCCAAACTCTTTCAGCCATCAGGATCTAAGAACACTTTTCAAGTAACGGAAATATTTATGTCCCCAATATATATCCACTTCCCTAAAAGCATCCATCATACATATTCGTGCACTCATGGAAACTCATTTTACTAAATGATGGAACAATTAACCATCAAGAACTATTATTATTATTATTACAAATATCAGTCCTCTGTGAGTTTATGTCAACTGTTTTCAAAAATTCCACTCTAGTCGAATTCACTTAAGTCTGCATCAGCTAAATAGCTAACCAATTTACAGACGGAGAGACTAATGTCTCAACACAAGCCTTTTCCTGGTGGCTGGATCTCCCATTTCCAAATAGACACATTCCCACCACACGTCTGTTTGGTTGGGATCACACAACAATTGTGGTTTAGAAGGTGGTAAGGTTCCCCTCGCACATATGTGCTCGTCGTTTCCGCCTCTAGGGGGTGGTGCTCATCTCAGTTTCAAAGCTGAAGAGCCAGCACAGCCTGAAGATGTCTCCGTAGTCATGTGGCTGGCATGACTAAATGCCAAAGGCGCATGGAATGCTGTTACCTTCCCACCAAAGGTGGTCCCTATTTTTCTGCTTGTATTTTTATGTGCTTTCAAACTGTAGGTTGGCAGAAGCTGGGACAAGTAATGGGAGCTCACTCTGTTACACGGCGCTAGGGATTCGAACCACCGAACTGCTGGTCTTTCTGATTGACAAGCTCAGCATCTTAGCCACTGAGCCACCACGTCCCCTCCGAGCTTAATAAGGCAGGGTAATGAAAAGCCTCCCTGTGTTTGAAAACTACTGTGGCTGGTAAGTGCAGTGAGAAGTAATTCCAGATATCCATGAATTCCCTTCCAGTGTAATTACAGTTTTGCACCGACGTTCTGCATTCATCTATGCCAGAAACATCTTTCTTGCCATCTTCACTTCAAACACAACAGCTGGATTCTCTCTCTCTCTTTTTTTTTTCTTATCCAAAGCATTTTGATAGCTTAAACCCATAAAAATAAAATGAAAAAAAATTCTGAATATATTTTGGGGGGAGAAAGCAGAAATGAGGCTAGTAGTGTTTGGAGCAGGAATTCTCTTTCGATATTCTTTTTTCCCCCTTTCTTTTACATCCTCTTGCTATCTCTGTTCACCTTTCAGAAGCTCGATTAACACAAATCTCCTCAAGAAAGGCCTTAAAGCTATAGGGCATCCACTAAGTTATTCACAAAGAACAACACTCAGCCTCTGTAACAACCCATGGGCAACACGGTTCCCTCTGAAATGCCAATTTGTTCTCTAATTCACCACATCAGAAATAACCAACACTTCACACTTGCCTAAGCTTTGCTGCTTTTTTCTAGCGAAGGAAAAATTTCCCTTCGTCCCGGGGCCCTGCTGAATCCACAGGAATTCTGTGTTTCTCACCTTGTCACCGTGTGAATCTAGACACACAAATTGCCGGTATAACACACTACGCAAATGGAACACCCTACGGACAAGGAGGTACACGAGAGACAACTCCAGGAATAGACTTTGTGTATTTGTTACTTCACATGCGAGGTTAAGTCCAGGCTGATGGAAGAACCTGGAAATACTAAGCAACGCTCAAAATCTTAGCCTGAAAAATTAATGCCTTTTACAGGTGGCGGAGGTATCACTTCTAAATCTATAATAGCACATGAGTTTCAGCAAAATCTTAATGCTTTGCAAAGTCTTATTGCTCTTTGCATCTTAGATCCCTTCTCCTTGTGATAAATGATTATCGGTCCAGCTGAAAAGTCTTTTGCTGTTTTATTGACTCTGTTCTGACAGCAATTGGAATAGCCAGAAAGCATTTCATATTTGCAAAGGGCATTCTCTCGACACTCTGTTTAAAGAATCATTTGTCTCAGATGGTTATCGCTTTCCAAATTCACACTTTTAAAATGTCCCTTAAACATGCAGACATATCCTTGACATCAAACAATGCCAAGTGCAAAAGAAAAGAAATTCTGGCATTCTAAAAGCAGAACCATTAAAAAGACGGCATATCTTGAACTGAACTGAATACTTTATATGGCCAAGTATGATTAGAAGCACAAGGAATTTGTCTCTGGTGCAGAAGCTCCCACTGTACGTGCAAAGCAACAGAGTAATAATCATAACACCAATAAAAGGGGGGAATAAAGAAGATAATAATGAGCCACGGTGGCCCAGTGGTTAGAGTGCAGTACTGCAGGCTACTTCTGCTGACTGCCAGCTGCTTGCAATTTGGCAGTTTGAATCTCACCATGCTGAAGATTGATTTAGCCTTTCATCCTTCTGAGGTGGGTAAAAGGAGGACCCAGATTTCCAAACTTGTGGAGGAGGAATTCTGGGAATTGAAGTCCACCAGTCTTAAAATTGCCAAGTTTGGAGACCGCTGCCATAAACTGCACTGATTTATCTCAAACCCCCCTCCCCCCAGAAAATGACTCAGTAGCTCTAAGAGATAATCAACATGTAACATTCATGCTCTCCTGACCCAGAACTATATTGATTTATGACATGTATAATTTAGCTTTTCTCAATTTTCTTTGCCCTTGTTTTTATCCGGTGCTGTTTAGGGGTGTAACTTGACTTACCTCACGGGTGACTCTGCCATTGTTGTCGAAATCGTAGAGAGTGAAGGTCCATTCTTGCCTATTGTCTTCCTCAACAGACACATCACACTGCAATTCCTAAGGAACACACAAACATGTGTGTCAGATTAACAAAATGCTAGTTGTTGTGTAAAACGTACTTTTATGTTTGAGGATGCTTTTCCCAAGGGAAAAATCTCTAACGTTCCTTTTATTAGCAGACATTGTTGAGAAAGTGGTTAGGCTGTGGCTTCAAAAGACTCTCCAAGGAACAGATAATTTAGATCAGTAGTTCTCAACCTTTTTTCCCATCATGGAATAGCTTTTGTGGCCATGGGCCATGGCCATGGCCACCCCACCCCCCCAAGACGTAACTCAAGATTTAAAACACTCGACTTAACCAACGATTCACAGACTCCCTGTGATATTATGTCTCTCGGAGATCCATGACCTTGGGAGCTTCATCACTGGAAGCTTTCAAGAGGAGACTGGACTGCCACCTGTCAGAAATGGCATATGGTCTCCAGCTTGGGTGGGAGGGGGGTTGGACTAGATGACCTACAAGGTCTCTTCCAACTCTGTTCATCTGTTCATCTGACCACAGGCTGAGAACCCCTGATCTAGAGCCTTTCATTAGAGCTGTCCTTGAAGACTATTCAAGGTGTAATCCTGAGACAACCTTGGCCATGCATGTTGATGACTATTGGTGGAGCCAAGAATGGTACGGTGTGACAATCCTTCTTTCCCTTAAGTCCCTCAGAGTCTTTGACACCATCAACTTTGGTGTCCTTCTGGACTACGTATAGAGATGAAGAGGAGGTGGACGTGCTAAGTAGTGGTGGTTCTCCTCCTTTCTATGTGGCAGAAAGTTATGTGTTGACAGATGGGGACAGATCATATGATTGCCAAGCATCTGGATTTTGACCACGTGACCTGCAACGTAAGTGGTAAGAGTGAAATAAGTCACTTTTTCCACCGCCATGGTAACTTTGAATGGTCACTAAATGAGCTGCTGTAAGGTGGCTCAGTGGCTAAGATGCTGAGCTTGTCGATCAGAAAGGTCAGCAGTTTGGTGGTCCGAATCCCTAGCACCGAGTAACAGAGTGAGCTCCCGTTCCTTGTCCTGGCTTCTGCCAACTTAGCAGTTCAAAAGCAGGTAAAGAAATGCAAGTAGAAAAATAGGAACCACCTTTGGTGGGGAGGTAACAGTGTTCCATGCGACTTTGGCATTCAGTCATGCTGGCCACATGACCATGGAGACATCTTCAGACAGCGCTGGCTCTTCGGCTTTGAAACGGATATGAGCACTGCCCTCTAGAATGAGGAAAACTAGCACATATGTGCAAGGGGAATCTTTACCTTAGATTGAGGACTTAGTTGTATTTCCTGAAAGGACACCTGGCTTTCTTACCTGGCTCAGGTAAAAATTAAACTAAAGACACTCCAGTTCAGCCTTGAATTTTCCAAGAAGGAAAAACTGTTTGCACAACTGGCTCGTCTCAATCCAGAGGCCTCACCTCAAACTTTACAGGACCTTCACCTTCCTTCTGTGGAACTCGCGTGAATCGGAGTCACGGGGAGCAAAGGAAGGCATGGGGGCAATTAAAAGAAAAGCTGTTGCACTCAAGGAAAATAAACACTTCCAAATCGCTCTGGCAGGATGGAAGGCCTGAAATACCTCCTTGATCTGCTGACTTGAAACCAATTCCCTACAGCAGTTAACGGTAAAGCCCCCAGTTTCCCACTGAGTTTAAAGGCAGCCGTCTCTTGCTTGTTACAGGCCCCTGCTTGAAAGCTGCCAAAAGACCCCTACACAGTTGTGGAAGTGGAGGTTCAGATTACACAAACATTCTCAGCTTCTTGCCTCCGATTTAGGCCTCTTGGCTGTCGTGTGTCAGACTCCTGGGTGCCCTGTCATAAAATGAAAGGGTCTCTTGGGTGCTTTGCCCCTCGCTTGCGCCACTGAGAAGCTGTGATCTGAAAGGTAAGCGGGCACAGGCAGGTGCCCATCTCCACACTTGACGCTTCTGTCTTGCACAGCCGGGAGACAGAAATCAGCACTGGGTATCATGACGGTTGGTCGCGCAGTCAGACAGATGCTCAGACTTGATTTGGCATTTTATCCACCTCTTGAGTCCTTCCCCAAGGACCTTGGATAGGCAGCTGCTATTCTTTGATAGCGTGAAAAGATATTGTTGCAGGATGTAAGCTGTTCCAAGTCAAACTGCCTTTTGCAATTGACGGGGGGGGTGGGTGTGTGTGTGTGTCAATGCTGATGGAAGTTCAAGTGGTGTTCCAGATGTTTTGGGATTGAACCAAGGCACCATTTATTATTTTTGGCGCTATCTTTACTTTCTTTTGCCATGTTCATTATACTTCCATTTGCAAGACTTTATATTTTGAGGTTTTCTCCAGTTGTTTCTCTTCTGTTTTGCTGTCTCCAAGTACTGCCGAGTCCACTCTCCAGAGTTTTTGCCTTTCTTATCAACAATTGTTGATATGAGGTGTTATGTGGAAAGGAAGGAAGGACAAGGAAGGAAGGAGAGAAAAGAGGGAGGAAGGAAGAATAAGGAAGGAAATTAGAGGAAGAAAGGAAGGACATGGAAGGAAGAAAGGAAGGAAGGACAAGGAAAGAAGGAGAGAGAAGAGTACAGAAAAGGAAGAGAGGGAGAGAGGGAAGGAAGGAGATAGAAGAGTACAGGGAAGAGAGAGAGAGGAAGGAAGGAAGGATAAAGCCACTAAAATCATAGAAACATCATTGACTGTGTTAGATATCAATGAAGCGACATGAAAAATCCCTATTTTTTTCCAAGGATCTCTCTCTGTTTGATTCACTAATTATATTTTGAAAGAGCAATCCAGGAGGCGTAGGGGGAAAAGAAAAGAAAAGAAAAGATGAAAGCCTATTCTTTTCCAACTTCAGTTATCAGTCCTGGAACAGTCCTGGAACAATTTTGGCAAGATCACAGCCAACCTCTGAAGGCTCTTAATCTGTCTACTTAGCTGAATTTATACTCAGGGAGGAGAATTAGATCACTTACGTACTTGTAATTGGCTCTGTTTACTCCCAGCATTATCTGTATCTTTTACAGCAACAATATACTGATCACCTTTGGCAAGAAAGTAAGAAAACAGAAACTCGGGAGAAAGAAGCGTCATAGCAGCCAGCAGAGAGCATTTCATTAATGCCAATTCACGAGACATAAGAATCATATATATAATAATATATTTAAATTTTGCCAGAGTTAGGACCCGTGGCGCTTGGCTGGCATTCAAGGAACTACTGCACACAGACAAAAACACACCAAATAAAAGGTCTCCCTTCAGCCAAGTTCGGTTCCTAGTGATTTCTTGGAATGAGCCATCTGGGTTTGGTTCCCCCCCCCCCCCCGCCAATGTGTTGTTTTTTCCCAGTTTCCCAGTCTAGTCTACACTCCTGGTGGTCCTGATTGAGCCTGGTCCTGCTTAGCTTTTCCAGATCAGCTAAGATCAGCTAGTGCTGCAGGCCAATTGGGCATGAATCTAGAGCTGAAGTCACAACTGTAATTTATTCCGTGGGACATCACTGAGGAGACGTCACACAAAACACACACATGCCCCACTGGAGTTAAAAGTGTTTAAATACTAAAGATGTTGAGACTCTAGAAAGAGTGCATAGAAGAGCGACAAAGATGATGAGGGGACTGGAGGCTAAAACACATGAACAACAGTTGCAGGAATTGGGTAGGTCTATTTTGATGAAAAAAGTTTGATGAAAAAAGGGATGCAGTGACTCAGTGGCTAAGACGCTGAGCTTGTTGATCAAACAGGTCAGCAGTTCAGTGGTTCGAATCCCTAGCGCCATGTAACAGAGTGAGCTCTCGTTCCTTGTCGCAGCTTCTGCCAATCTAGCAGTTCGATAGCATGTAAAAATGCACGTTGAAAAATAGGAACCACCTTTGGTGGGAAGGTAACAGCGTTCCGTGTGCCTTCGGCATTTAGTCATGCTGGCCACATGACCATGGAGACGTCTTTGGACAGTGCTGGCTCTTCAGCTTCAGTTGCATTCCAGTTCTTTCCAAAACTGTCCTTTTCTAGGATACAAATCTAGGCAACCACTTTGCAACCACATATACACAAGATCATCCTCTCCAATATTTATTAAAGGTAAAGGTTCCCCTCGCACATATGTGCTAGTCGTTCCTGACTCTATCGGGTGGTGCTCATCTCCGTTTCAAAGCCGAAGAGCCAGCGCTGTCCAAAGACATCTCCATGGTCATGTGGCCGGCATGACTAAACGCCGAAGGCGCATGGAACACTGTTCCCTTCCCACCAAAGGTGGTTCCTATTTTTCTACTTGCAATTTTTACCTGCTTTCGAACTGCTAGGTTGGCAGAAGCTGGGACAAGTAACTGGAGCTCACTCTGTTACGCGGTGCTAGGGATTCGAACCGCCAAACTGCCGTCCTTTCTGATCAACAAGCTCAGCGTCTTAGCCACTGAGCCACCACATCCCTCCAATATTTATTATGCACTCCCCAAATAAGGCATGCAGCTAGCAGTTCTCTGAACTCTTGAAGCTTCTTCTATCTTCCAGGAAAACAGGGCACGCATTGAAGCAGGCTTGTGAAATGTTTCAAAAGACAAAACATTTTCAAGACTCCAAAATGCCGTTTCAAGTTCAAAAATGGGTTATTTCATCGTTTCTGGAAGCGTTCTGATGTTGTTCCAACTCTCCTGGAAGGGGCCCAAGCGCAAACCAGAGCTGTCCTGACCTCAGAACACTCCCCAAATGTTTGGAACCAAACCAGCATTGCTATTTTGAACGACACTTGCATTCGCAAAACCACTAATATGGAGCTGATTAGGAGTCAAATTGGATGGAAACGGACGTCTTTCGAGATCTAAGAGCAACTGGCTGCCCTCACAAAAGGCAACATGCTTACCTCAAATTTTAGTTGTTTCTTGGCATTTGCCCGGCCATCGGTTTCTTTTTCGGCTTTCTTTTCATCACCACTGCAAGCTCCCTCTGTCTTTTCTGGGGGCAGGGCAACTGGGTGCGAAAGAGAGAGGCGGAGTTAAGGAGAATGTTCTAGAAGTTGCACTGAGTTCTAGCTGCAGGGATGCGCAGGATATTTCTAACCTTGTTCCGAGTTTAAAAGAGACATTCGGGCATCTTAAGCATGAAACAAACCTCTCGTTTGATCTATACCGCAGGAGTCAAAAAGAGGGCTGTGAAAATATTTACAGACCCCTCACATCCTGGAGATAAACTGTTTCAACTCCTACCCTCCAAATGATGCTATAGGGCACTGCACACCAAGACAACTAGACACAAGGATGGTTTTTTTTCCTGAATGCCATCACTCTGCTAAACAACTAATCCCCATAACACTGTCAAATTATCTACTAAGACAGTATTACTATTATTCTTCTCTTCCTTCCTAGTACCTATGTCTTTCCACTTACGACTGTGACCATGTTGCTTGTATCTTAAAATTTATATTGTTTGTTTCCTAGTATAATTTAAATGCTTATTAGTAAACTTGACTATCACTAACTGTTGTATCTTATGCATTCTTGATGAATGCATTCGATTTTATTTTTCTTTATGTACACCTCATGAGAGCTTATGCACCAAAGACAAATTCCTTGTGTGTCCAATCACACTTGGCCAATAAAGAATTCTATTCGATTCCATTTTTAGAGTTTTGTTCTAGGCTTGACAGAGCACATTTTCTCAGCATTAAACCCAGTTTAGCTGTATTGAGAGATGCACTTTCCAGGGCAAAACCATTTGTACCTCAAAACATTCAAAATAGCTGCACAGAAAATTAATTATTTGATATGCCAGGGATCTCATTGCAAAACAATCATGTGAAATGTTGGCTTCATTTTCAACAATTTGGTACAACCATGAATTTTACATGGTTTTTCCCCCCCCCCCAAAAAGAGTAGTTTCCAGGATCCTAACTTTGACATCCAAAATATAATTCGACTGAACAGGGTACAATTGATAAAGGACTCTGCCCTCTACTGAAATGCTCTTTGAATTAGGAAAAACAAGCTTTTTTAAAACACACACATACACACACACTCAAAGGAAATAAAAAAGTGCTTTTTTTCAGAAGAAAAAAAAAGAAGGATGAAAACCCGGAAGATTTCTACTAAGAGATTGGGCTTGTTACAACTTGCAGGCACACATTCGCTCAAAGCCAACAGAAATCATCAACCATTCTACCCATAAAACTAAATCAGATTTTTTTTTTACAAAAAATGCCACAATGATTTGGTTTGTATATAGAACTAAAAGCCACAATGGCTAGCTTCACACATTGCAGTGAAAAAAAAACCCCAAACAAACAAGCTGCTTTAACGGTTAGCGTTCTGCATCCATGCAAGTTCTATTTTATTATCCTTCATCAGCCTTAAATTAAAAGTTCCTACATGCAGGCAAAGTAAGGGCCACCAGAAAAGAAGTAGAAAAGAGAATAGACACTCTTGGCTTGAAGCTCTGCAGCTTAATCTTTCTCCACATTCAGAAAGATAAATAAAACATTAAAGTGACACATTCTGGCAGGTAAAAACTGTGCTGTGACAAATTAGATCCTTCAAATATGAAAGTAAAGCCTATCAGAAAGATTGACGGAGAAGGGAAAGCTTGCCATAATAAACGCCTTGGACATATGTTTTAATATGGTATGCAGTCAAAGTTTCTTCATTTGGGCTGCAGTTTTGTTACTGGAGCTACTTTTAACATCCGTATTTGAAGAAGCAGAGCAAGGTCAATTTTTCCAACGATGATCCCCTTTCTGTCTCTCTCAGGTGCTTGCAAATCAAGAGTTGGAAAGCGGCAGGCCCGTATCTAGTCAAATGTTCTGGTAAAAAATCTATTCTCCAAAGCAGCTGAAGGCAGGACAAGAAGCAACAGATGGAAACTAATCCAAGAGAGAAGCAACCGGGAATGAAGGAGAAAACTTCCTAACTGTGAGGACAATTAACCAACGGAACAGCTTGCCACCAGAAGTTGTAGGTGCCCCATTGCTGGAGGTTCTTAAGAAGAGGTTGCACAACAATTTGCTTGAAATGATATAGGGTTTCCTGCTGGAGCAGGGGGTTTGGACTAGAAGACCTCCAAGGCCCCTTCCAAGTCTGTTATTCTCTTATTCCGTTAGTTGCCTGCAGAAGCATCTATGATCCCAAATAAATAATGACTCCTTTACAAGAAATGAAGCCAAGGATGACTTATAGGAAGTCCTCAGCTTACAACCATTCATTTGAAGTTACAATGGCACTGAGAAAAGTGACTTATGACCAGTTCTCACACTTGCAACATCCCCCTGGTCATGTGATCAACATTCAAATGCTTGGAAACTGACATGTATTTATGACAGTTGCATTGTCTCCCAGTGTCATTGTGATCGTCATTGGTTACCTCTTCCCAGCTGGCTTCCAACACACAAAGTCAATTCCCTTAACAACCAGGTTACTAACTTTAACAACTGCAGCCATTCACTTAACAGCTGTGGCACGGAAGGTCGTAAAAGGGGACAAAACTCACTTAACAAATAGCCTCGCTTAGCAACAGCAATTTGGAGCTCCATTCGTACATTGAGGACTACCTGTACATAGGATTGCTACGTTTCTGCATTATATCATCTTTATTCATTGAGGGCTCCTTGGTGCTCTCGGAGCTTGCTTGTTTTCTTACAGACGTTTCATTGCCCAACTAGGTAACATCATCAGTACTAGTAAGGAGCGTAGCTGGCTGTCAGTTTATATTCTAGTGCAGTGATGGCTAACCTTTTTTCAGACCGAGTGCCCAAAGCATGCACGCGCCCGGACCCCCCCCAAATATAATGCATGTGTGTGCCCCCATGCACGCGCCCCTTGCATGCATTCTCACACATGCCGCACCTCCTGCACCTGTATGCGCATCCCCCCGCACATGTCCCACCACATGTATGGCAGAGAGATGAAGACCAACTGGCTGGTGGAAGGAGTGTACCCATGTGTAGTGGAGCTGAACTGGGGCGATGGCTCTCATGCCATCAGAGAGGGTGCTGCCTGCCACCTCTGGCACGCATGCCATAGGTTTGCCTTCACAGGTCTAGTGCCTTGCCTGTCAGTTTTGGTGATCTTACAGTTTCTTTGATGGGGCTGTTTGCTGTCGGCTTCTTTGAAAGTTTCTTGATTGGGATATTGTTTGTTTCTTGTTGGTCTGATGTTAACCTTGGAGCTAATCTATGCTGATCTGGGTGCCGATTGCAGTGGGGGGGAAGGTGCTTGGGTCTGGTTGATTGTGTGTGTATTGGTGATTTGTCAGAGTGCCAGGTTTCTAGAAATTCCCTGGCCTCTCTTTATTAATTGCCCTGGCTGGTCTCAACTACAGATACAAACTTTTCCATAAATGGGAAAGGAATCACCGTTTGTGTAAAGCAGATCTATTTCTTTAAAGCCCCCTTCAAAAGCAACTTCAGATGGACAGCTATATGAATCTTTTAAATAAATACATGCATATGTAAATAAACAAAGCTGTCTAGGATAAAAGATCATTGCATCAGTCAAACTGCTCTGTCATTGGTGTAGATAGTAGAGGGAGAAAAAAATATCAAAGGATTGCATTCTGGGCCCGGGGCTAACAAATTTTGTTTTAACACGCGTTTAACTGAAATACAGAAAATTTAAGTGCTTTTAGGCTATATGCCCTTCAGCTGTCTGTCTCTGTGCATAAGAAGCAGTATAGGACAATTAAAGAGATCGGTTCGCATCTTTCACACGCACAATAGAAAAGCAAGACGCTGAAAGAAAAGTCTTTAAAATAAAATGTAAACAATGGTGGGGAAGAGTTAAAACTGGCAGTGCGACAAGCCAAGAAAAACCACGAGGCAAAATGCTCAGGGTTCAGCCGCGCACCGTGTGACCTTCCACCCCAAATCCTTGCCAACAATATTACATTTGTCTAGGCGAGATTGCTATCTTAAATGAACGGGAGATCATCAAGGATCCTAGTTTTCATCTCAGAGCACTTCAAAACAGATCCGTGGGCAAGATGATCACTTCTGGGGGGGCGGGGGAAAGAGATATCTTATTTCCAGACATGTGCACATAATGAACGCAAATGCATTTGGGAGACCAAAACGCCAGGTATGCCATTGCAAAATGACATTAACTTTATTCTTATAGGGGTAGCTATGCATTAAATGCAACAGGAGGGTGTCCCTACTCAAAATTGAACTGTGGGATACTTGGTGCTCTCTGAGCTTTGTGGTTTGCTTGCAGATGTTTTGACACCCAACTAGGCATTATCATCAGTGCTGTACAGATCATCATCATTTATGTAGTCAGGTCATCAAACATCTGCAAGCAAACCATCAAGCCCAGAGAGCACAAAGCGCCATTAGACTACGTTGCTTTCAATATGCCCGAAATCCTTGATAAAATCCTTTGCGTGTGCTGTTTCACAACACTTTAACGATGCCCTCAAATCAACTCTTTCTAGATGATTCAAACAGCGGCATCTTTTCTTCACTCTTTGGAATTCACTTCTAGTCTTTCTATGTCCATATGCACATCCCTGCACAGCCTATTTACTCAACAGGTATGTGTTCTGACCGAGGCTTCCCAAGAGCATAAAGCAAACTCCTCGTCCCGACAAAAAACCCTTTTATTAATTGACTGTGAATTCTGCTCATTCACATCCAGCAAAGTCTTTCAAGGGAGGATTTACAGTCACAGACCTTCTCTGGCTTGGAGAGCTGCCAGGACGATATCTGCAAAACTTGGCAAGGAGTCTCGGAGAGTCATGAACCAATTAAGCGAACTAATTGTCTCCTGCAAACTCCACTCCCCTTTCGCTTCTCTTTTGTTCCCTATGGGAGGGGCCATTCATCGTCCACCTGTGGCCTTACTCCCAAGTCGACCCCTGTTCTTTAGCTCTTCCCTTTGTCTGGCAACTCTGCGCATGTGCACGCTGGGAACAGGCTCCAGCTGATTCCTCTGCCTCACTGATGTCTGACTCTGAAGGCAGCTGATAACTGGCATACCGCTCTGGCTCCCTCTCTGCCTCTGACACCTTTGTAACTTCAAATGGTCACTAAGTGAACTGTCAGAAGTTGAGGACTACCTGTATATCCAGAACTTTAATAAAGGCAGAGAATGTGAGGAGAAGGAGGTCCATGCTATCTATAATCAGATTCTGGACCTTTCTTTTACTTGCTTGAAGGTAAGTTTGAAGATAAAGAAAAACTGAAGATGAATTAGCTTGTTCCACCAAGTTTTTTTGTCCTCAAAGGAAAATTTTGGAAAACAAATACTGGCTTGCTTGAGACACTTAATTTGGGGCATAGTTAGGTCGATGTATTAAATTCTTGTTTAAGAATCTTGCTTTTTGGTGGGGGGGGGGATTTACTAAAACCAGCCTAAACAAACCCAATCAGTGGACAGTTTTTACTCCTGAGTCCAGAAAGGCAGAGGGGGGGGGGGAGAAAGGAACTATCATACCATCTAAAACTAAGCCTTTTTGTTCTCCTTTTCAATTGAAGGAGGATTACATCTTTGAAAATACATCTCATTTGCTTCTTCACAGGGCCTCTTTTCTCTGCTGGTAATTAGAAAGTGTGTGCCACCAACGCCACAGCACACTGTTCCTTTTCTGTCTGAAACTGGAAAGGCAACAAAGGGAACGGGGCTGAGAAATATTACATTTCAAACGCCGTGAAACCGTACTCTTCCATTAAAAAGAAACTAATTGGTACAAGAATACTTCCAGATATCTGTTGCTGAGATCGGTTAATTAATAACATCTATTTGTAAGTAGAGAACCAGGGTGTGAGCAGAGAAGAGACAGTTCCACGACTGTCTTCTCCATCTGCATTCTGTATTTTTGAGTTGCGTCTGAAGTTGTAACAACACCAACTTTTGTAGACTGTTACGGGCAGGATTGCAGGCCGTTCTTGATTTACAACCTCTTGTTTGGATACCAATGGTGTAGAGGCTCAGGCATCGTGCTAGAAACGAGGAAGTCATGAGTTCTAGTCCAACCTTAAAAACAAAGACAGCTGGGTTGGACTTGGGCCAGTCTCTCTCTCTAAGTGGTATGGCCAACCACTTCTGAAAAAATGGTCCTTATAGTTAGGACTATTGCATTCTCCTCCCAGTCATGGGATCAAAATTGATCACAAAATTGCAGCATCCTTTGATCATGGAATCACTGTCTTCCCAACCGGCTTCTAACCAGCAAAGTCAATGAATGAAAGCCAATTTCACTTAATGACCGTATCATTCTCTTTAGAACCCCAGTGATTCACTTAAGAACCATGGCATAAAAAAGGTCATAAGATCAGGCACAGGTCCTTCTTAGCAGTGGGAATTTTGATCCCACTTTTTGGCCGTTTGGTTGAGAACGACGTTAATTCAATGGAGCTGAATTTTTTAATCCAGCAAATTATTCCGAGCAGGACAAACTGAGGAAAAATAATTACCTCAGGTTTATTCCTATGGTGGCATATTGCAAAAAAAAAAAAAAAAAAAAAAAGAGCAACCTTGACAAATCAGCTCTTCGTGATTTTGTCTTGTTACACCTGGGCACAAACAGTCTTCTAAAATTCTTCAATTGTACAGTTTGCTTCAATTTCTCCAAGGAAGAGGGGGGGGGGAATCTCCAATCATTTCCCAAGGATAGGATGTCTCCTTCAAGATGACGGTCTCATTCCTTCTGTCCTTTAGAGGGAAATGACCTTTGGGAATTATTGGGAATCTAGGAAGTTGAGGAAGCAAGATTTTCCCCCCTCAGAGCATCCAAAACTAAAACATGATTTTCTTTGTAGGGCCTTGGCATGTGGTACGAACTCAACCGTCAGTGGCTTTGTGCAAGATTGCTACACTGGTGCACTGTGGCTTGGTGTGCTAGGCGAACACTGCCAAAGTTGAACTTTGGAAAACACACCGCGATTAAGCATTATGCCTCCACAAAACTGCTTCTTTATTCATCTCCGTGCTACCCAGACCAATATGGCCTCCATCTCCCATGGCAACTGTCTGCATGACGGATAGCACACTAGCCTTCAACTCTGTCTGTTTGACCATTCTGTCAGCTGACCATCCTAACTAACTGATTTCTGACCCTCAACTTTCTCAATCGGAATAATTGATTTGACTGGACGGTCAGAAGATGACAAACGGAATCATACAAGACAAGACATGAAGAATTAATAACGTTCTCTCTGTTTGCACTGATCATTAATTCAACCAAAGTAACCCACGTTTTAACTTTTAGAGCCCCTAATCTCTTTTTTCCCCTTCCTTCAAACACGCTCAGGAAAAAAAGAAAAGAAAAATTGACAGATATTGCCAAACCATATGGCAGCTCTAAACTGCTATTAGTTCGCAATTATATCACTTCAATACCAGCTCAGGCACCTAGCTTAATGCTTTGCACTAAATAGCTTGATGAATTTATATAGCAGACAATCGTTTCTCTTTCTAATTAGTGGCCTGGCTGGTAATATTTCATCAACAGCAGCAGCTAGATTAAATGCCATACTTAACCATCTTCACCTAACCTACTTTGATGTTCACTTTTCCAAGCTTCAGAATACCTTTTGGATGGAGATCAGACAGCATTAAACAGAATTACTAATTAATTAAGCAAAGTTAAATTCTAAACACTGTTTGTTCTGTTAGCCAAAAGCCTCAACAGAACAGGCTTTTCCCATCTCTGCTAAGATCAAAGAATATGTATTTCCCTCTATCCTAACCCTCCCTGCTCATCCTTCTCCTTCGAAAGTTAGCAAGTTCAGTTTAGAAGGAACAGAAGATTAGAAATGCTGTAGCAATATGCACAGAGTAGCCTTTTTTAAAATTAAAAAAAAACCCACACGGTTCCAAATTACTGCCTCATAAAAGAAGACACACAGCTTCCGTTGGGTCTCATGACTTGGGCTCCAGATGACTACCAAGGGTGCAAAAGACCCCACCTCTGGGAGATCAGCAGATGGGGGCGAGGTGAAGGCAGTTTTTATCGCTCATGGAAATGAGGCACAAACCCAGAAATAGGTTATGGAACATTAGCTCAAGCAGCAGATGGTAAAACGCCTGGAGACTGGTAGACTTTGGAGAACCGTCCCAGAAAAACGTCCCCAAATATAGACAGCTTGAAGAAACAGGTGGAATGGGACAAAACCCACATTTAATTTAGTTCTGCTGGCATTTAAGCTTAAATTAATGATAGGTAGCATAGTTACTTGTCAAGTACTGGGTAATCTTTCCTTGCTATCCAAACATACAAGTGGCACTCAAAGATTTGGGGTGTGGTCCATACAGACAGGTGGTCCTTGGGTGAAATTTTTGGTTTCAGATATCTGTTTATGAAGATCTCCGACAGCAGAGCTCCTCATTTAAGCAGTTCATTCACCAATAGAGAAATGGCACCGATAGAAGAGAATATTTGTCATTCAGAGTAGAACTGTGGGGTCCTTGGTGCTCTCTGAGCTGGGTGGTTTTCTTGCAGACGTTTCATGACCCAACTCGGTAAGATCATCAGTGCTAAAAGGGAGTGGGGTTTTGCACTGTTGTTTTTACCTAGTTGGGTAATGAAACGTCTACAAGAAAACCGCCAAGCTCAGAGAGCATCAAGAACCCCAATAGAGAAATGGCTCACACCAGCGAACCAAAGAAACACAATAGAGTCCATATTCAGCTATGTGTGATTGTGATAGCCTATCAGGAGATATATAATGGATTTCCTGATCTGTCCCACCTTTGCCTGGCCTTGTCCAGTGGCTCAGGATTTTGTTAACTCCTACTGCTAACAAAAAGGGATCTGTTCTAACCTAGGCTTCCTGAGAAACCATAAATCACAATCTTAGTCCCAAAAATCCTCTTTTATTTATACGGCTGTGAATTATGGTCATTCAGAAGTCGCATGGCTTCACAAACAGTTTGTGAAGATTCTGACAGATGTCTGCTCGAGTTGCCACAGTCTTTCAGGGAAATGTTGATAAACACCCACCTTTATCTCCCTGAGAATGCTGCCAGAGACCTAACTGCCAAATGCAGAGCAAGGCCAAACTTAGCACAAAGTCAAACAGAACTTCTCAAAGCTTGAACCGACCAGATGAACTAATTGCTTTCTGCAAAAGCTCATACCTCGTTCGCTCCTCTTTTATGTCTTATGGGAGGGGCCAATCATCTCCAAGCCTTACTCCTGAGTTGACCCTGTTTTCTTAATCATTCTTGCCTTCTGGCAGCTCTGCGCATGGACACACTGGGAACAGGCTCCCGCTGTTCTTCTGCCTCACTGATGTCAGACTCAGGAGGCTCCGGAGGTAGCTAATAACTACTAGATAGCATTGGCCCCTTCTTTGCCTCCGACACAGAGCCCTCATCCAAGCCTTCCTCAAACTCCAGGACTAGCCCATGTTCCTCCCCAACCTCCTCACTGTCCGACTCTGCTGCCAGCTCCGCAGGCCACTGGCGGGCCACAACAGGATCAAGAAAAGTGCAATAGGGAGAGGAAATTCAGCCACACACTCAGAATAACACAAATTGCTGCTTTGTCCCCAGAGTTGCTCAATGCTTATATGGGTTTGCAGTTTCCAGATTCAAGTTCTTTTTCTTCCTCAACCCCTCCAATTTTTTTTTGCATATTTCTGTTGCCATCATCATGTTTTTTTTATTTCATTTTGATTTTTAGAGGGAGGTTGTCTGGTGATCCCTTTAGGGTTGTTTTATTTTGAAGTTCCCAAGGAAAATCTACACAACACTAATTTAAATGAAGGTTGTGCGTAGGTAATATCATTAATAATGCAGACTTTGATCCCAACCAGTCTCTTGGCTAACTTAGATGTGCCACAAAAAAAAAAAAAAAAAAAAAAGAACCCGCCACCCTCCCACATTTGCTGTGATAACAAGAGCTCTGAAAACGCCAAGATGATGGAATAATCATATCACCCTTTTCATCAAAATTGCTTCCCATGGGGAAAGCTGTCACTGTGATCTTCACGTAGCTCATCGTAAAGAAATAATGCTGTGGAGATCAATTTTGAGTGTCCTTCTGGTTGCTGTGAACCAACCATACAACCCATGGTCCTGCAAACGAATTTAAACATATTGTGTTTAAATATGTAAAAATAATATATCGTCCTGGACTGGTGCTCTAAACATCTCCATCTCTTCTTTAAAAATGCAGCCCAAAGTTCACATATATTGTATAAAATCTCATCATCATATTCAGCGGGACTATATGGTGTCCTTCACTCTTCACTCATTCAATATATGTGCTGACTACAAAAGCCACCTTATTTTTTTGTGGGTTATCATATCGGTATTTTAATTATGAAAACAAAATACATTGATATGCTGTCTCTCTTTCCACACAACCTGAAAAATATTATCATTTATTTTTATATCATCATTACGGTGTGTTTCCATTGTAGTGAAGACTCATTGCTCACGCCAAAGGGGAAGATATGAAGGCTGTTTAGATACCTTAAAAAGTCTTCCCCAACAATGACCCATCCATGATCTCCTTTCATATTCATTTTAAAAAACCCAGCTTCTGGAGCAAGCTAAATTTCAGTGTACGTACTTTATGCTACCACATTTTCCTAGACTGCAAGGTCTAGATTTAGCATTCTAGATCTTCCTTACTAAACAAGGGAGTGAAATCCCGATTGTGTTCCGGATTTCAGCAATATCCTTGTTGTTGTTGTTAATTGCGAAGTCGTGTCCAGCCTATCGCAACCCCATGGACAACATTCCTCCATGCCTTCCTGTCCTCTACCATCCTCTGGAGTCCATTTAAGCTGACGCCCACTGTTTCAGTGACTCCATCCAGCCACCTCATTCTCTGTTGTCCCTTTCTTCTTTTGCCCTCCATCTTTCCCAGCATTAGACTCTTCTCCAGTGAGTCCTTCCTTCTCATTAGGTGGCCAAAGTATTTGTGTTTCCTCTTCAGGATCTGGCCTTCTAAAGAGCAGTCAGGGTTGATCTCCTCTAGGACTGACCAGTTAGATCGCCTTGCAGTCCAAGGGACTCCCAGGAGTCTTCTCCAGCACCAGAGTTCAAAGTTCTCCAGCACCATCCTTATTCCCCCACAAGAATCTGTTGAGATTGTTAGGAAAGATTTGCTCTGAATCAGTTTTCCGCAGTCAGGATCTGTCTAAATGTGAGGGACCAAATTCCAGAATCCTTAACCAGCACTGTGAAGTCCAAGTCATCAGATCGTTCACCTAAAACAGGCCAGCTGGTTACCAGGGTGACTATCAAAATGATTAATGTTTCCTGATTGTCCCAAAAGTGCTTTTTTGAAGAGGCAACTGGACTTTCTTTGTTTTTCCTTGAAAACGTTTTGCTTCTCATCCAAGAAGCTTCTTCAGTCTTCAAGGAAAAGCCAAGGAAGTCCAGTTGCCTCTTGAAAAAACACCTTTGGGACAACCAAGAGCTGGATGACTGAGCATCTCCATAGACGTTTAACCCATTGGCTTTAAATTTACTATCTTCTTTTCACTCACAGACTAATAGCTGTTCCATTAAAATTTAGGGGGGAGGGGAACATAAGGGGGGGGAAAGGAAGTTTGACTCCAAATAAATGCTAGATTGTCATTTCCCCCCCTCTTCATAGGAAAATAAAGCTAATTTGTACAATGACTATGAGGTCTGGATATGATTGAGATGAAACATCTGTTCAAGGAGAATGGAAAAAAAACCCTCCTCCTCCCCCACCCCACTAAAAATACATCTCTATTTTCCATCCCTTCTTCTCAAACTTAAAACATGTGATGAAATCCCCGAAGCGACTTCAGAACTATAAAAGTCACTTCAGTATCTGAAGCAAGTCAGAGAAATTCCACTATTCCTGCTGAGTTTTTATGAAGAGCAGATTTTAAGAGGATGGAGGGGGTGGAAAGCTATAATCTGTCTAGGTAACAAAGGCTACCTTATTCTCTGCTTGTTGAGTAAAACTGAAGGGGGTGGGTGGGTTTCGCAGCTACCCGGAGAAAAATAAGGTTGAACACACAATAAGGTCCCTGACGGTTTTCAATGCTGTTCAAGCTAGGACCCCAAGCTGGCGGGAGTTCTTTCTTCCCCCCTCCCTCTTTGGCTCTTTTCTGCCCCACGCTTGCTGTTAGCATTATTTGTTACAGTTTCCCTCAAGAACAATGGGGTTGTTGTGTCTGAAAACATTCAGCCCCCCAGGGGCTTCCAGAATTTTACCAAGCCATATGAACGTTATGAAAAGACAGCTTGCAAGTTCTCTTCTCCAATTAATTCTTGCTTCCCCCCCCCCCATTGGAGGCAGAAAAGAGGGCTCCATAAATGCGCTCCTGCGTGCACGTAGACTCCCCCCTTTTAGTAGATTCTTGACTTAGTTTTTACAAACTCACTGCTACCCTCCACCACCACCCCAGATTAGAGAAACTGATTGGTTTTTGTTGTCCTTCTCAGAAATACATAGGGATGGAAGAAGATGCATTTGGGTCAATATTAAAAGTGGGGGGGGGGATGACATTGCCATAGGTCTATACTACAGGCCACCCAACCAAGCAGAGGAAATAGATTAACTTTTTGCTAGTCAGCTAACTAAGGTATGTAGGGTGTGTTTCAAGGTTCTGATCACCATCTTTAAAGCGCTCCATGGCACAGGACCTAGTTACTTGCGGGATCGCATCCTCCCACATACATCCCTGCGGCCAATTCGCTCTCACAGGGAGGGGCTTCTCCAGGTGCCGTCCACTAGGCAATGCCAGCGGGCGGCGCCAAGGAATAGGGCCTTCTCTGTGATGGGCCCAACCCTCTGGAATGAATCACCACGGACTTCCGCTCCTTCCGACAAAAATTGAAGACTCACCTGTTCCGATTAGCTGGCCTGGCATAATTATAATTGTTATAACTGTTACCACCTGGAAATATACTTCTAACTGGTATTTTAAGGGTATTGTTTTAAATTTAATTGATTTTAGGGTTTTAAAGCCATATTTATATTCTTGCTGTACAGTTCTTTTAATTCGTTTAACCTCCTCCATATTTATATTTATATTTATTCACTTATTTATCTGTTTATCTATTTAATGAATTTTACTGTGGATGATGTATTTGCTGTGTGGACTGTACACCGCCCCGAGTCCCTTTTGGGAGAGGGGGCGGTCTAGAAGTGCAAATAAATAAATAAATAAATAAATAATAAATAATAGGAAGCACACCACAATAGTAGTGGGGGATTTTAACTACCCTGACATCAACTGGGAAACAAACTCTGCACCAAGTGGAAGATCCAACAGGTTCCTAACGAACCTAGCAGACAACTTTGTTTCCCAAAAAGTAGAGAAGGGAACAAGGGGATCAGCCATATTGGACTTAATTCTCACTAACAGAGAGGAAATGATAGAAGGTGTTGAAGCCACAGGAACCCTGGGGGCAAGTGACCATGCAATATTGGAATTCAACATTATGCAACACAAGTAGTAGAACAAAGTGAAACTAGAGTCTTGGACTTTGAGAGAGCTAATTTCAATAAACTTAGAGAGAGCTTGGAAAAAATTCCATGGATGAGAATCCTCAAGGGGAAAACAACTCAAGAAGCTTGGGAAATTTTGAAAAAATGAGATTACAAAAGCCCAGTCTACCACAATACCAATGAAGAAGAAAAATAAAGCTCCCAAAAGAAACCAGCGTGACTGCATAAAGAACTCTCTGACAAATTGAAAGACAAAAAAAAAGATAAGTATAAAAAGTGGAAAGGGGGGGGGACATAACTAAGGCAGAATATCAGCAAATAGCCCGAGCATGTAAAGATGAAGTGAGGAAAGCTAAGGCTCACAATGAAGAAAGGCTTGCCACAAAAGTAAAAAATAAAAAAAAGCTTCTTCCAACATGTTAAAAACAAGAAAAAGGTTAAGGAAACAATTGGTCCATTGCTGGGAGAAAGTGGCAAGAAGGTGACAAGCAACAGGGAGAAAGCAGAACTATTTAATTCATGTTTTGCATCTGTCTTTACACAAAGGGATAAAACAGTCCAACCTATCAAAAGCAGCACCACAAAAATCAGGACTGGGCCAGTCCTGTAATCTGCGGAAAGCTCTGATGAGAGCTCTGTGTCGGAGGCAGAGAGGGGGCCAGAGCCGTAGGCCAGTTATCAGCTGCCTTCAGAGTCAGACATCAGGGAGGCAGAAGAACTGCTGGAGCCTCTTCCCAGTGTGTGTATACACAGAATTGCCAGACGAAGGGAATAGCTAAAGAACAGGGGTCGACTTGGGAGGAAGGCCAAAGGTGGACAATGAATGGCCCCTCCCAGAGGAAATGAAAGAGGAGTGAAGGGGAGTGGAGTTTGCAGGAGACAATTAGTTCACGTAATTGGTTCGTGACTCTCCAAGACTCCTTGCCAAGTTTTGCAGATATCGGCCTGGCAGCTCCCCAAGTCAGATAAAGTCTGTGACTGTAAATCCTCCCTTGAAAGACTTTGCTGGATATGAACGAGCATAATTCACAGTAAATGAATAAAAGGGGTTTTTATCGGGACAAGGGGTGTGCTTCAGGTCAGGACAAGTATGTAGGATAAAAGACGACACCCCCTTTAAAAAATAAAACCAGTTGTCCCAAAAGTATTAGGACTTCCAAGGCTAAAAAATAATAATCAAACCAGACAGAAGTTAAATTAGGCAATGATAGTCAGAGTATTTCTATCTTCCTGCTGCAGGATAAACAAAATAACTCAGCTGTAGCTGAGCCTCTTGTCAAAATCTCAAAACTGAGTCAACAACCTGTTCTTGTGGCTTAGAGCTTTGATGTTGATTTTTGTTCTTTCCACAATTTTTTTTAAAGGACTCGTGCAACAATCCTTTTACCAAAGACAATCTTAATCCCAGAATCCAGAGCCTTTCGCTGTTGACTGGTTAAGCCAGTGAAGAAGAAAAGGATTTGATTAAGCCTTGCAATGCAACCTTGGAAATTAAATCCAGTATCTTTTTTTTTTTTTTTGGACTAAGTAGAGAGGGTTGTTTTTCATTAGTATTTTGGCTGCTGGCGCTTACTGTGGGTAACTCCATAACGTGTGGGAAGTAACAGATCCAATTTGGAACAAAATAACTGAATTTTACAGCTTATCTAATGGGGGCTTTGTCTGGTCCCTGTAGCTCTTCTATATCTTCTCAGACGAAGCATCCGTAGGACACCAGATGGTCTAAATGTTTGGGAAGCAAAATATCCAAAAATACTTTGGGGGCTGACCATAAAGGCAAGAAATCACAGGTCCATCAAGAGCAGCTACATTGTCCACTAAAACATAAGATTGATAGGGTTGAAGGGACCTTGGAGGTCTTTTAGTCCAATCCCCTGCCTATGGCGGAGGAGGAGGCCCCATTCTATTCTATTCTGCTCTAATTCTATTCTGCTCTAATGCTATTCTGTTCTGTTCTGTTCTGTTCTGTTCTGTTCTAGTCTATTCCTATTTCTATTCTATTTCTATTATATTCCTCTCCATTCTAGTCTATTCTGCTCTTTCTAATTCTCTTTTATATTCTCTTCTGCTCCTGTCCTCTCCTCTCCTCTCCTGTCCTATCTCTATTCTATTCTATTCTATTCTATTCTATTCTATTCTATTCTCTACTCTATTTCTATTTTTATTTTTACTCTATTCCTTTCCATTCTATTCTAATCTTCTCTATTCCATTCCATTCCATGGATAGTGTTGAACAAGGTATCCATCCATACAACAAGAAGAAAAGAAAAGTAGAACATGAGAACGCAATTATCAACCTATCTCACAACTATAGGAGAAACTAAGGAAGTTTAAAAAAAACCCTCTTCCAAGGTAAAATCTGAATCTGCTATCTCAGAGCAAGCAACAGTGAGAACCGATCTTCTGTGTGCAGAAAGAAAAGATATCAAACAAAGAGATTTCTAATGCATAAGAAGCAGCTCTACAGCGGCTGCAGATATGTTCCGAATGTTATGCCTGTCTTAATGGGAGCTTTGTTGGCTCGGTTTCAGGTCACAATATTTTTCTTTTCGTTATAGATTTAGTGTTAAAACATTGAACTGCAGGGAAAATTGGGGGGGGGGGTGAATGTTGAAATGCAAAAATAGGACCAGACAAGAGAGAAGCAAGGGGGAAGGGAAGGGGGGAAGGGAAGGGGTGGGGAGGGGAGGGGAGGAAAGATAGGGAAGGGAAGGGAAGGGAAAGGAAAGGAAAGGAAAGGAAAGGAAAGGAAAGGAAAGGAAAGGAAAAAGGATCCACTCTTGAAACATTCTTCCAACTTTTTAAAGTGATGTCCACATATATACAGTATATTGACAATGGATTCTACACCCCAACCCAACCGGAGCATCTCCAAGGAGTTCATGGAGGCAAAATGAGGTGAAATGCAAAAGAAAAACAAATGATTAAAATGCAAGTAAATTATACACCTTTCTATTTCTTAAAACATATACTTGAAAACTCAAAGGGGGTTGAGGGGGGGGGGCATGCTTCCCTCTATCACATTCGCACAGTAACAGCCTAAGCAAAGAAATGATGTGTGTGTGTGTTTTTAGGAAGGTGCCTGAAAGTTATGAAAACAGACACTTCTTAAAGATTAGGAAGACAAAAGACAGGATGGCAGAGAGAAACTCTGTAATGAGCAAACTCCGATAATGAGGCAGGGGATTGCATATAAAATGGGCCTCCTGAAAACCAAGGGGTTGTCAGGATGCCTGCGGAGGAGAAACTGAACTTGGCAAATGAATAAAATAAAATAAAATAAAAGGAACAGAAAAGCTAGGAATCTTCCTGTTTCCTTGCTTCCCCACCCCAAAACAACGGCGAGCAATGATTATACTCAATGCAGCAGACTGGGGAAAGAAATGAGAAGAGAGAGAAGAAAGAGCGGAACAAGAGATGGAAGGATTCCTCTACAGGTAGTCCTCAACTTACGACAGTTATTTAGTGACCATCCGAAGTTACCACGGCACTGGAAAAAGTGACGTGTGACCGGTTTTCACACTTATGACCGTCACTTGATTTACATTCGGGTGCTTGACAACTGGTTTATATTTATGACGGTTTCGGTGTCCCTTTTGTGACATTCTGACAAGCAAAGTCAACGGGGAAGCCAGATTCACTTAACAACGGCATTGCTAACTTAATAACTGCAGTGATTCGCTTAAGGACAGCGGCAAGACAAGTGGTAGAATGGGGTTAAAGCTCACTTAACGAATTTTTCACTTAGCGGCATAAATGTTGGGCTCAATGGTGGTCATAAATTGAGGTTTACCCATACAGATAATCCTTGTAGCATTTCTGCAGGTACCGTATTTATCGGCGTATAACACACACTTTTCCCCCCGAAAAATAGGGGGCAAATGATGTATGCGTGTTATACGCCGATATACGCCAGGCGATATACGCCAGGTGCACAGAAAAGGATCACGGAGCGCTTCGCCCCAAAAGCAGCTGCTTTTCTGTGCGCCTGGCGTTTAAAACATCCGGCTATCTATCTAAACGCCAGGCGCACAGAAAAGGATCACGGAGCGCTTCGCCCCAACAGCAGCCGTTTAGATAGATAGCCGGATGTTTTAAACGCCAGGCGCACAGAAAAGCAGCTGCTTTTGGGGCGAAGCGCTCCACGATCCTTTTCTGTGCGCCTGGCGTTTAGATAGATAGCCGGATGTTTTAAACGCCAGGCGCACAGAAAAGCAGCTGCTTTTGGGGCGAAGCGCTCCGCAATCCTTTTCTGTGCGCCTGGCGTTTAGATAGATAGCCGGATGTTTTAAACGCCAGGCGCACAGAAAAGGATCGCGGAGCGCTTCGCCCCAAAAGCAGCTGCTTTTCTGTGCGCCTGGCGTTTTAAACATCCGGCTATCTATCTAAACACCAGGCGCACAGAAAAGGATCACGGAGCGCTACTCAGCGGGGTGTGGGCGAGAGGAGGAGAGAATGGATGAGCCGTCTCTCCTCTCCCAGACACCTGACTAAAACACTTTCTTTCGCCCGCGGAAGAGCTCGGGCGGGCGAAAGGAAGCGCTTTAGACAGCGGGGTGTGGGTGAGAGGAGGAGAGAATGGATGAGCCGTCTCTCCTCTCCCCGGACTCTTGACTAAAAGTTAATAAAAAAAAGGAAGGAGGGAAGGATGGAACTGGAAGGGAGGCAGGGAAGGAGGGAGGGAGAAAGGAAGGATAGGAGGATAGGGAAAGAGGAAAGAAGGCAGGCAGGCAGAAGGGAGGGAGGTGCAAGGAAGGAAGGAAGCATAGATAAGCAGGAGGGAAAGAAGGCAGGCAGGCAGGAGGAAAGAGGAAGGAGGGAACTGGAAGGGAGGCAGGAAGGAAGGGAAGGAGGAAGGGAGGGTGGAAGATAGTAGCAGTGAAAGCAGCAGTGTTCATAGTTGCTTTTACTGTCCTTTTACATTATTTACCTTATAAGTGGTAATAATATTAATAAAAAAAAAGTTCTGAGCTACCCTTATTTTGCTTCAAAGTTCTTTATTTGAAATTTAAATTTTTTTTCTGAAATTTCCCTCTTAAAATGAAGGTGCGTGTTATACGCCTGTGCGTGTTATACGCCGATAAATACGGTAGCTTAATCCTTAATCAAGAAGATCTTGTTCGTTTTATACAAACCGCCCATAGGATTCAAACAAGAATTCAATTTTTAAAAAGGAAGCCCATGGACAGTGGGGAGATAGAAAGGGCAAAATAAACAAAGAAATACAAATACATTATTTTTTTAAAAAAAAATGACTAAGAGTTGGAATCAAAAATATTAGAAGGTGGGCCAGATGTCAAGCAGGATATGTCTTTGCGCCTCTCCCCAATGCATGCTGATCAACTTGTGGTTGGGGGGGGGGGGAGAGAGAAAGCAAATTAAGAGAAACATTGTTTGCTTTTTTATGTATGTATAAAAAAATCACCTTCGAGATGAAAATGTTCGTTCTCAAGCGCCTCCCTGAAAATTTCACCAGCTGCCTCCTGTACGGAAAGAAAGAAAGAAAAAAGACTTCTTTAGTTTATTTCATATAAAAAAATAATATTTTTAATTTGGCACTTACATGAATCGAGCACAAAACCAGCACCCAGTTTTTAAAGTACACCTTTACTGTACATTTTGATAAGACCGTGACCTTTTAAAAAAAATGCAAACAATTCATTTAAAATCCTTTTAGAATCACTACCGCATTGGTAATGTATGGTAATAATATAGAGTATGGTAGCATGGTAATTTGGATAAAAATAAAAGAGCTTCTAGAGGGGAATGAATTTTTTTTTCCAATTTCTTTCCCTTTTTAAAAAAAAAAATATGCACATGCTCTCCTCAGCCCTCCGAGCATCGGTTTATGTTTATCGTTCCCCATTTCTGTACTCGTTAGTTATTTGTTTAACTGAGCTGATAATTATTGACAATTCAGGCTTCGCTTCTTAATTTTTCTCTCCTCGGGGTGGTTATTATAACGAGAACTTCCAAATAGCTGTTTTGTTGATTTCTGCAAGAGCATCAATACGCTCATTAATAGCCTATTAACCGAATGTTCTTTTCTAAAACTGAGCATGTTAATCTTTGTGCCTTTCAGAGCCACCGCTGGGTAACTGGAGTGCATCAGCTGTCAATTAAAATTTTGCTCTCTGTGGTGCCTGTCTGATTATGCCAAGCATCATCTCAGACAGGCTGACATTTATTTCACAGAACTGTGTGTGTGCAGACAGACAGAATTTCTTCTTCCTCCTTCTTCCTTCTCCTCCTCCTCCTCCTCCTCTTTTGCTTCTGCTCTTGCTCTTCTCTTCCTCCTCCTCTTTCCTCTTCTCCCCCTCCTCCTCCTCTTATCTTTCTACTGCTTTTCTTCTTCTTTTCCTTTCCTGGAGGGCAGAAGAAGTAGGGGATGACAGAGAATGAGGTGGCTGGATGGAGTCACCGAAGCAGTCGGGGTGAGCTTAAATGAGGATGGTAGAGGACAGGAAGGCCTGGAGGAACATTGTCCATGGAGTCGCGATGGGTCAGACACGACTTCGTAACTAACAACAACAACAACAACAAGGGTTGTCTTGATCTGGGCTTAGCATCAGAGAGAAATGACTAGAAATGTAGCTGCTCTCTGGGGAAACAAGACGGTGTCCTTTTTTACAACTAAGTGCTCCGGTGAAGAACAGATGGGATGTTCTGATGGGAAAAGCACCAGGAAGCTTGAGAGAAGATCACAACTGTTTTAAGCCTTTCCTTGGCACCTTCAAGATCCCGGACCCCACCCTATTCCAGCCCTGCCAGTCCTAATCCAGCCTGCCTCCCAACAGGTACGCTGCCGTGGTTTTATCCTGGTCAATTGTCACTGCAAATAAATAAACCTTCCCTGGAGAAATGAGAAATCCTGTTTGTCCCATAACCCAAACACAGGTGTAGGACTTTTACTAGGGAACTAATACAACTCTATAAATCTGTCAGCAGAAGGTGTGGGAAGAACAGACAGTTTGCATTGGCTCAAAGACTGGACCTGAACTTCTCTGGGTCTCCTTTCCCACCAAGAATTACAAGTATGTCATCCCTCCCTCCCTCCATTCTTTCTTTTTATTCCTTCTTTTTTTCCTCTTTCTTCTTTCTTTCTCTTTCTTTCCTTCCTTCCTTCGTTCCTTCCTTCCTCTGTCCCTTCTCTTTCTCCCTTCCCTTCCCCCTTTCCTTTCCTTCTCTTTTCCTTTCCTTTCTTGGATCTCAATTTGGAAATTTAAAATGAGGATGAGGGAGGGAGGGAAGGACGGAAGGAAGGAAGGAAGGAAAGAAAGAGAAAAGGGAAAGAAAGAAAAAGAAAAAGAAAGAAAAGCAGTCCCCTTCCCCTGGAGTGGAGAGGGAATGGAGATTTTACAGTACCCTTCCCCTGCCAGGCCCACCAAGCCACACCCACCATGCCATGCCACAGAACCGATAGTAAAAAAAAATTGAATCCCACCATTGTATGTCAGACAAGACCTCCACAAAAATCCAAAACACACACACACACACACACACACACACACACACCAAAGAGGAGCACACCCATATTCAGAAATGCTACCAGGGACCAGTCTTCTTTGTGAATTTCCTTAAAAGCAACCACATCAAAGCTCCAGGATTTTGCCAACCCCAATTCCCCTATTCTCCCACTTTTAAAACCAAGGCTTCCTACTAGAAAATTTAATATCTTTGCACAGTCTCCCACTCTGTGTATTTTCCCTCAACAGCCTCTTTTTTGTGTGTCTTGAAACTCTGTTCTCTTAAAAGCTAACAGATGTTAATGCCACGAAGAGGGGGGAGAAAAAAAAACGTCCCTGCATAACTCATTAAAGCTTATATATTCCAAGAATTCTTGTAATTCAGGAATCACTGGAGGTCTGATGAGGGTGGAAGGGAGGGGAGAGAAAGGAGAGAGACCTAGAGAGAAAAAGGCCCCAAAATACAGTCTGGAAGCATTTGCTCGGAGTAACATATATGCCGGAGGAGAACGACTAATAATTCTTCAACCAGGTTTTGCAGTTTCCTTCCAACTACAGCATGTAATTCAGGTAAAGTCCTCAGCCTACAACCACAGGTAACCCCCAAATTCCTGTCGCTAAGCGAGACCATGGTTAAAGTGAGCTTTGCCTCATTTTACGACCTTTCTTGTCACAGTTGCCAAGGGAATCGCTGCAGTTGTTCAATGACTCACACCGTTGTTAAGTGAATCTGGCTTCCCCATTGATTTTGCTGGTCAGAAGGTCACCAAAGGAGGATCACGTGACTCTGGGACCCTGCGACCATCATAAGTGTGAGTCAGTTGCCCTTAGGAACTTACAGGAACTTACAGGGACATGTTTTATTTTAAGCAAAGCTTTGTATTCCTTGCTTTTACTTCTAAACCTAGGTAGGGTTTATGACATTATACATTTCCTTTGACAAAAATGTTTATCCTTCTCTAAGTTTCATGAACCTACGGCTATCACAGTGAGGAAACAATAAATCATAGCTTAGCATGCCACAAGTCCTCCCTCTGCTTGGAAAGCCTGTGCTCCTAGTCCTCGGTGAGGTGCTTTTGCTGAGCCTCCTTCTCGGCCAGGTCCAATTTGAACTGAGCTCTTTTGCCAACTCTTTCTCTGGTAGCTGCTTAGCTCCAACAACTGCTTCCTGTTGGGGCCCTAAAGGGCCCGGGCAGGCAGGTGAGGAACAGCTGGCAGGGGAAGGGCAAGTAGAGACTGGTGAGACGCCCCTCAATGTGAGGGACATCAAGTTGGCCATGCCCACCCAGTCACATGACCACCTAACCACGCCCACCCAGCTGGTCATTCGGCAGATCATATTAGTGGTCCACGGGATTTAAAATTGTGAATTAGGTGGTCTCTGAGGTCCAAAAGGTTGGGGACCCCTAACCTGGAGGACTGAGAATCTCCATAGACCTAATTACAATACAATACAATAGCAGAGTTGGAAGGGACCTTGGAGGTCTTCTAGTCCAACCCCCTATACCATTTCAGACAAGTGGCTATCCAACATCTTCTTAAAGGCTTCCAGTGTTGGGGCATTCACAACTTCTGGAGGCAACTTCTGTTCCACTGACTAATTGTTCTAACTGTCAGGAAATTTCTCCTCCGTTCTAAGTTGCTGTTCTAAATTCAGTTCTAAATTCTTTAATTGAAAGACTAAGACGTGCAAAAAGCCTTCCTATTTTTCATGAAAAGCATTTTAGGCTTTTAGCAATACAATTTGGGATGAACGCCCTTTGAATGGTGTGGGAATAAGAATGGATTTCCGGGGGGGACGGGATGGGACGGGACTGCAGACTACAGGAACCATTTGCACTACTCAAGTGACCCTGAAGACACAGATAAACCTCCAAGTCCTTTAACCGCCCTCTGAAAGGATGCAAAGGACCAGCTGTCTGCAAGGAATACAAACCCTCCCATTCCCCACCATCCAGTCAGAGCTGAAGAAGCTTCTTGGATGAGAAGTGCAATGTCTTCATGAACAAACAAAATCCAAGTTGTCTCTTGAAAAAGCACCTTTAGGACAACCATGACCTGGAGGACTGAGAATCTCCATAGACCCAATTCTTTAATCAAAAGACTAAGATGTGCAAAGGGTTAGGGTCATATTTTTCAGATGTGCCATGAAAGCATCCCCCCCACCCTCTCTGGTTGGGCTCAAAGTTCCCAAGACCGACCAGCAGGAACTTTGATGGTGCTTTAGAGGGGGAAAAAATAAGGGGAGAAAAATAGCAATTAGATTACATCAGTATCCCAGTAGGAGGGTTATCAAACTGCAGAGACTTTCTTGTCTCCTGTCCTGAGGTGGCTCAATCTCCCCTTGAAATCGGTGGGAATTGCCTACACGAAAGCTCTAGGATCAAGCCATTTCTCACGAGGGACCTTCAAACAGCAAGGTTCAGAATCACCCGTGACCTCAATCAACATCATCCGTTCGGCTTGGCGCCTGCCCTACATTTGGGGACATATAAAAGGCTCCTCTCCACCCTCCCCTTCCCAAATAACTGTTGTGGAGAGGGAGGTGAGGAAGGAAAAGGATGAAGCCAGCTACAATGCCAGCACTGTTCAACTAAAACCTCTCTCTCTCTCTCTTTGAACCTCAGAATCTCTACCTTGCATTTGAGGGCAACCACAAGCCCTGATCAAAGATCCAGACCGTTGAAAGGCACCTACGGGTCAATCAATCCCAAACTGGCTAAATTGCAGCATTCTTTTGCTTTCTCCTAGCAGGCCCTTGCTGCTCCTTCATCGGTTTCCTACTAGGTGAAAGCAATGCCATGAACTAATGCTTTGGAGGAAAGATCTCTTAGGAGGTATAGACATTTAGATGGAACTCATCCTCCAAACTGGCAACAAGATTGACATTGTCACATTCCCAACAGCGTCCTTTGGGGTCCCCAGAGTGACCAACTCTACCTTGCAAAACCCTTTATAGAGATTTGCGGCAACCTTCACAAGTTGTCCTGAATGTGGCCCTCGGATCAAAACAGAGTGGTACATCTTGACGTAAGAGAGCATGAAAACTTCTTTACAGCAAGGCAACCCATTGGTCAATCTAGTTCTTCATGGTGGGTTCTTCATGGTCAAAACTGATGATCAAGACAGCACTAGAATTTTGGATCACAGAAAACCCCATTGTCTGAAGATCTAAGACAGGGGTGTCAAATTGAAGGCACAGGGCGGGGCAAGATCCAGCCCACAGGATGCTTAGATCTGGCCTGCAGGTCCACCCTGGAAACAGTGAAAACAGCAGCGCCTCTGCCAGCGAAAAGAAAGCTTGGGAGGCTACACACAGCCCTCCTGGACTCTCTTTTGGGCTGTGACCAGGCATGAAATCCTATTTTCTTCGCTACCGGTTCGGTAGCAGGAGTGTGCGCGCCCTTCTGGTCATGCGCGGGACCTTCTGCGCATGTGTGATGACATCAGCTTGGCCGCCACTACCTGTTCAGCTGAACCGGTGATGACACCAGCAGCGCCGCCGCTACCAGTTTGGCCATGTCCATCCAGCCTTGCAAGGTCAGATACAACCCTGATGTGGTCCTCAATGAAATTGAGTTTGACACCCCTGGTTTAAGACATTGAATTTGAAACCTTTGGTAAATGAGATGTTCTATTATGTGTAGCTGAGGACCAGACATCTCTGTTTAGGATTAAGATTCCCTGAAGCATGGACTGATGTCTAGCCATAATTGTGGGTTTGTGGAAGCCATAATTCAACAATTGAAGGGCATCACATCAGCTACCTTTGATGGCCCTGGGCTGTTTGCTAGACTTCCTACTCACATGGATAGGAGTAAATCCCTAAGGAGGTTTTAGGTAAAGGTAAAGGTTCCTCTCGCACATACGTGCTAGTCGTTCCTGACTCTAGGGGGTGGTGCTCATCTCAGTTTCAAAGCCGAAGAGCCAGTGCTTTCCAAAGACGTCTCCATGGTCATGTGGCCGGCATGACTCAATGCCAAAGGCACGCGGAATGCTGTTCCCTTCCCACCAAAGGTGGTCCCTATTCTTCTACTTGCATTTCTACATGCTTTCAAATTGCTAGATTGGCAGAAGCTGGGACAGGTAACAGGAGCTCACTCTGTTACGCAGCGCTAGGGATTCGAACCGCCGAACTGCCGACCTTTCGATCGACAAGCTCAGCATCTTAGCCACTGAGCCACCGTGTCCCTAAGGAGGTTTTAGTCTTCTTCAAATGGTCCAATTGTCCAAACATCCAATCCATTGATTAAGGTTTTCTGGTTCTCCCATCAGAATGCCAAACAGGTCTGAACCGTACTTCTCTTCCACGATCAAATGAAGTCGTCTTTATTTCCATCTGCTGACGCGCACATTACTTATACAGACCGAGAGAATGAGGATTTAGAGGCGAGGACGCAAATCCACCTAATTGGGAGCATCTCCAGTGCTGCTTCTCTAAACACCCACTGTGTGCTAAATAGAGCACCAAGTCTTCTGACATCAAAGGGGCAAACATCTCACTTCACTTGAAAACGTCTTCCAGATCTTGTACAAACACAGCATCAACAGCCCCTCCCCTTAAAAAAAAGATGAAAGAAAGCAATCTCTCTTTTTTTAAAAAAAATTACTGAAGGAAGGAAAGCTGGCGCCTTCAACAACGCTTCCCCCTCCCCCGTTTTTTTTTCCAATGGGTTTGAAAAGGTGGTGGGGGAGAGAAGGACCCCTAACTTCAATCGGTTTGTATAAACCAGCTTTTGGTTTTTTTTTTTTTTTCTTTTTCTCCTTTTACCCTAATGGCTTTGCTCTTAAGGATTTGCTATAACTGGATTGCTTGGCTACCCAGCAGGGAGCTTGCAGCGGTAAAGCAAAGCTGTTTTAAAACCCAAATGGAGTTTCTTTACCAAGTTCTGCTGACTGGTTCAAAATTTTCGGCTCTTTGGAAATGTTTGCTGTTGCAGAAGCTGTCATCGGGGGATGTGGAGAGCAGCGGAGTTTCTCTCCACGGAAGTTAAGACTGGGTGGATCGAAGGGGAAGGGGATCGGATCAATCGATGCTATGGTGTCAGGAAACCAAGCGCCGGCATAGCGTTCAAAAGTATGACGAGTTTATTTCCCGCTATCTACAGACAAGAATTTGATCTACTGGTGGTCAAGGCAAATTGGCGCTAGATGACAAGTCAAGGGAATTCATGGGGTGGCAGAGGGCTGGACTCGGTTCTCCTGTGGGAATACAACGGCTCCAAACTAATGACTCGTTTGATCCCACCTCCAGGCTCAGCTTGATGATCTCTTACATTTGGAGAGGGAAGGATAACATAGATTCATGATGGCGAATCTATGGCACACATGCCACAAGTGGCATGCAGAGGCCTCTCTGCAGGCACACAGGCCATCGCCTGAGCTCAGCTTCACCCTGCATGGCTGCGCGCCTCCCGTCGTTCAGCTAAGTCTCTTTTCGAGTCTCTGCCAAGCAGGCGTGAGGGGCGAGGCGCATGTGGCAGATGTGTGCGTGCGTTGCCCATGCATGTATGGGGTCACATGCATATACGTGGGAGGAGCATGGAGGGTGTGGTGTGGGGCCCCCCTTCAGCCTGCTTTTGCTCCCACGAGGCTGCAGGGAGGCTTACGAGGCCTAAAACGGGGTACGGGGGGTCGCACATGCATGTGTGGGGGCAGGGGGAGTGTGGGAAGGGTCACGTGTGCATGCACGGGGCAGGGGAGCACAGGGGCGTGTACCTGCACAAGGGCATGGAGCGTGAGGGGTTGCCTTATAGGTGTAGCTGCGCGCATGCCAGAGGTGAGTTCTGGATCCCATTGAAACTGGTACACTGCAATGGGGCCCGGTGTTTGCCACGTGATTTCACGCAGCATGCATGCCAAGCAACTGGAGCGTCACGGAGGCATCGTGGAGCGTCGCAGGCATTAAGTGCGTGCTGCGCGCATTCATGTGGATGCCCAGCCCTGTTGCACCATATCGGTTGCACCGGGATCTGTAACCCACCAGTGGTATGACAATACTAGGTAGAATATTAACATCTCACAGGATTGAGTAGTTTTCCCCAGGTGAATCAAGGGACCAGGCTAGAATTTTAGGAAATATCCGTATACAAAAATCTACTTAGCAATAAGAGTCAATAAGCGTGCTGCACATTACGTCAGTTTCTCTTTTTTAAAAAAAAGAAATGCCTCCGAGCATCTAGAGCGGTTTTGGGGTTTGAAACACTTCTCCTTGGTCATGTAACTCTAATGTAAGCTTTTAGTTAAAACACAGGATTTGGCAAAGGCGGGGATTCTACGGAAGCCAATTTATTTTGGAAAATCTTCCGTCTCCCTTTTTGAGATTCAGCCAGCAAAGGTTGCATATCTCGGGCGTCATTCGCCAGCTCATCGTCAAAGTCCTTCAGTACAGGTAGTCCTCGACTTATAACAGTTAATTGAATGACCGTTTGACATTTCAGAGGCGAGGCAGGGAGAGGTTCGTCCAGGTAGCTGCAAACCTGGGGCTTTGATTTCTGACATTCATACCAGAAAATCCTGAAATATTCTCTCGTTCCTTAGAAGATCTTGTTTATCTTGTTAGCTACAGAAGCAAAATTTTAGCCAAGAAGGTTAGCAAATCTCTCGGGAGTCATTACACTCTCTGAAATGATCTTGGCCCAACCATCCGTTCTCAGTTTAACCTATCCTTTTAGGTGGTTTTGCTAATAAATTAAGAAAGATGGATAGATAGATAAGATAGATAGGGAGGGAGGGAGGGAGGGAGGGAGGGAGGGAGGGAGGGAGGGAGGGAGGGAGAGAGAGAGAGAGAGAGAGAGAGAGAGAGAGAGAGAGAGAGAGAGAGAGAGAGAGAGAGAGAGAGAGAGAGAGAGAGAGAGTGTTCCTTGAACAAACTCGAGAGGGGAGAGTATATAACTTGGTTGTTGTTGTTTCCCCAAAAACTCCTTCAAAGTTGGTTTCAGCCAAACTGTCTTGATTTTTCCCACCCCTGTAAAAACAAGTTTATGACTGAGATCATATATTCAACCCAGCCCTCCCCTCCGCCTCCTCCCGAAGTGGCCAGATACAATTTGGTTCCTTGGCTTCCCATTTGGCCCATGAGTGCTAAACTTAAGTCTTCTCTTTCCCAGCTAGATGTCAGCGAGGTCTATTTTAGCTCCAAAGGAGAAGATGCAGCCTGCTGGCTCCCCCAATATGTACCCCAATCAATCTTAATCAGAACAGAGCTGGAAGGGACCTTGGAGGCTTCTAGTCCAACTCCCTGCTCAACCGAGAGGCCCTTATGCCACTTCAGATTATCTAATCTCCTACAAAGCTCCAGTGATGAAGCACCCACAACTTCTGGAGGCAAGCTGTTCCTGGTTAACTGTCCTCACTGTCAGGAAGTTTGTCCTTAATTCCAGGTTACTTCTCTCCTTGATTATTTTCCATCCATTGTTTCTTGTCCTGCTTTCTGCCGCTTTGGAGAATAAGTTGACCCCCTCTTCTTTGGGGCATCCCCTCAAATACTGGAATACTGCTATCATGTCCCCTCATCTCCTTCTTTTCTCTAGACTAGCCAGACTCAAATCCTGCAACCGTTCTTTGTAGGTTTTAGTCTCCAGGCCTTTAATCCTCTTAGTTGCTCTTCCCGGCATTCTTTCCAAAGTTTCAACATCTTTTTTTTTTATAATTGCACACTCGCACACAAACACACACAGAATTGCTCCTGGCAAACACCCCACCCCTGGGGCTGGAACCTTTGCATCTGACCTGTGTGAAATTTAAGGAGAGAACAGATGTAAATCAAAGCAGCCCCCAAAAGGGGGGGAATATAAAAGAGCTCCTGGAAGACTCCAGGAGAAGTTGATAATGTTCTCATCCTGGAGTCAGGGTGACACCATCCCGGAGAAGATATATAGAACTTTAGCCCCGCATACCGCGCGGTTCACTAGCCAAAAGACACCGTTCATTGATCCCGTGCCAACAACTACTGGATCGCATCCCACAGCCTATTTTGGTATCTCGCTTTGGCTTGCTATCAAAAAAAACCCCGTTCTGTTTTTCTTCTCTGCCGTTTCAGTGCCAACTCTGCCCCGCAGGATGGATGGAGGCAAGAAAAGATGGATATGCAAATCTGGCAGGTGTTTGGGCCAAGCCAACCTTGTTTGCGAGTCTAGCGTGGATGGTTTCTGCGTTTTTTTGTTTTGTTTTGTTTTTAAGGAAACCATGAGAAGCGGAGCAAAGTGGTTGAAGGGAGCAGGAGGGAGGCCAGAAGAAAAAATAAAAAGGCCTCTCAAGCTTTAGGAGAAAAGACCAATTGTAGAGCTGGGGTTTGGCTTGGATACCTACAGGAGAAAAACAAAACACAGTCTTTAAACCCCTTGCAAAAGCGTTTGAAGTCTGCCGTCCCTGGAGGATGTGAAAAGGAAGTGTGCCAGCAGGGCCCCTGGTACTTATGCCGGCTGTGGAGAATTTGAAGTTGCTTCCCTTCTGTCTTTAGCAACGTTAGGAACAAATGCAAAATTTAACACCCTTCCGAACTCCTGAGAGAGTCCCTCCCTCGCCGTTCACACACCTCTTGTGGCAAAAATACTGGATGGATTTGCTATTTTTTAAGCAAAACCAGAAACAAAAAACTGCACACCAGAACAACTAGATACAAGGACAATTTTTTCCCCAAATGCCATCATTCTTCTAAACAACTAATCCCCACAACACTGTCAAATTATCTACTAAGGCTGTATTACTATTATTCTTTTCTTCCTTCCTAGTATCTATCTCTTCCCACTTATGACCATAACCATGTTGCTCATCTCTTTAAATTTAATAATGTTTTGTTTCCTAGTGTAATTTGATTGCTTATTAGTAACCTATGACTATCGCTAACTGTTGCATCTTATGGTTCTTGATGAATGTATTCTATTATATTTTTCTTTATGTGCAGCCAGTTTCAGTTTCAGCACAACCTGATTAGCACAAGCAGCTGATTGTCAGGGCCCCCATCAGCGGTTCCCAGCCTATTGCCACCTCTGCACACCCCGTTTTTGGCCTCCGTCTATCCCATTTTCTGGGCGGTGGGGATTGGAATGGGCGAAAATGGCGTGTAAGAAAATTGGCCAAACACGGGGTGTGTAGAGGCCGAAAATGGGATGCCCGGAGGCGGCAATAGGCAATGGCAATCTCTGCAGCCTGAAACAGCTGAAGGAGGATCCAACTGACAATCAGCTACTTGTGCTAATCAGGCTGTGCTGAAGCTAAAAGTGAAGCAGGCTGTTTGCTGTTTGTTGGAAGGAGGCAAATTGCTGGGAAGCAGAGGCCAAAGGGTGGGGGCTGGCAGGTGGGTGGGGCTATATTCGGTGTATAAGACGCGCCCAAATTTGCAGACTCTTTAGGGGGGGGAAGTGCATCTTATACTCCAAAAACTATGGTAATTTGTAAGCAGATTTTGAGACGCAAGATAGAGGAAGTTTATTAAAGCAAAAAGCCGTTTGAAGCAACTCACAGGTTTTTGTTTTCCAAAATGCAAATCTTAATCTAATCCCCAAAGGCATGGCTGTAATTAAACTGAATTTACGAGCCCTCTTGCTCTAAAAAATAAAATAAGTTTTAAAAAGATTAGGATCAATTATGATAATAAACAGCACTGTGGGGGAGGAAGAAGCAAACTCATCAGACAAATGGACCTCTTGTGTGTGTGTCCCCCACCCCAGTTTACTGACAATGTAAATTTCCTTGTCTACAGCCTGCCAACTTCTCATTTTCTTTCATTAAAAAAAAGGGAAGCAGAGACAAAAAAAAGGACCTGTGGGCACCTTGGCACCATAGGTGCCACTTTCCCAACTCTTGAAGTGTTCTGTTCTAACAAGGAAAATGAAGCAACAAATTGCGTGTTTCCAAATTGCGCAAACTCTTGGCTCAATCTCTCTCTTTTTTTTCAAGTTTTTATTTTTTGAAAAAAAATATCACATCAATGCGTGAACAGTGTGGCACCTGGGTTTCACACATTCTGATACAAATAGAACGAATGAAATTAATCATCATTTTTGTGTGCAACGAACCGGCAGTAACGCTGGGAGCAACCCACCCCTGATATATATAGAACCATAAAGCCTACAAATTTGTAATTTGGCACATATCTTGGCTTCTAGTGCTCGCTAAGAAAGGATTTTTTGAAATGACTATCAGATCCGTAGTATGTCTTATACAGTAATTAATATACTCTGATGCTAACAAATTCTACTCCCCCTCCTCACTTGAAAAGAACGCTGTTCCAACTGCCAGTTGCCTCACATTCTGTTACCTCAGTTCAAACTGGCAGGCATTCTACTCTTTCACTCAGGAGCAGTCTGGGGCTCCTTACAGTACTAAGCGTCGGTACCTCACCAAAATTTCTTACAGTATTAAACGTCGGTACCGCACCTTCCACCTATGGAACTGCTTCTGGACTCAAGACAGTGGGAGCGATATTCCCTTATGTGTTTCAATCACCATCGCGAAGTACAGGTATCCAGCTAGTAACAATATAATCGCCTTTTGACACAAAGGGCTTCACAACACTGAGAAGGTTCAACTGCCTAGAGTCAGATCTACTCCTTGCTCTATGCATGGAAATCCACTCCTTACTCCCACTTGATACACACAGACAGGGAAGCAAGGATTTCCTTCCATGAGAATCTCCCCGGGGCAAAGACTGAACATTTTAACTAAAATTACATTCAACACATAATTAGCCAAAGCTTTGAAACTGCAAGAGGCAACCTGCCCTATTCTAACCCTCTCGTTCAATAAGAGAACCTTTGGAGTGGAGCAGGGCAACTCAGAGCTCTCCTGATGAGTGAGATTCCTCATGGTTTACACAGCCCCAGGTAGGTATCTAAGAGGTTGCACAATCGCTATCTTCTGACAACCAACAGGAAAGCTCCTTGCACTTTTAAACCTGTGCATGAGCACAAGTGGCATGCTAAATGTAAGGCACCAATGTTTGCAAATGAGCCAGTCCTGATTTCTCACTTCTCAGAGATTTCTAAGACCTATTTGTGCATAGGACTGGTATTAAAACTTTGAAATTTTCCAACCGGAATCAGAAGTCAAGGGCTTTCCTTTCTTTTCCCGCTCTTTTCTATGCTTTTTCCTTTCCCTTTCCCCTCCTCTATTTTTCCTATTGTTTTCTTTTGTATATTGTAAACTTTTTTTAAAAAAAACAACTTTGAAATTTTGCAATTTCTAGGGACGGGAATGCAGGGTATACAGGTAGTCCTCAACTTATGGCCACAATTGCCCTATTGTGCAACCTTTCTGGCCACACTTGTTAAGATCACTTCTGATCTCCGCTCCTTCCGTGTACAGCTGAAGACCCACCTCTTTCAATTATCTGGCCTGGCTCAACCGTAATTTTTTCTCACTCCTCCTGACTGTCTTTTTAAATTTTAAATTTTAATTGTACATTGGGTTTTTACAATTGGGGTATTTTAATGGGGATTTTAACTGTCTAAATGTTGTAATTGGTTACCTCCTCCGTGCATGTGTGTCTCTGTATTTTTGTATGTTTATGTATTTGTACACATGTTTCTATGTTCTATATGCCCATTGTACGCCGCCCCGAGTCCTGCCTGGAAAGGGAGCGGCTAATAAATTCAAATTTATTATTATTATTATTATTAAGTGAAAAAAAAACTGCAGTTTTTAAGCCAACACCATGGCTTATTTTTATTAAGATATTGCTTTCTGTTTTTGTTTGTCTGGTGTTAATCCCTGCTTATCTGGGAGTTGGCGGCTGGAGAGGAGGTTCTTTGGTCATTCAGTTAAGGGACTACCAAGGAGTAGTCCGTATAGTATCTACTATCTACCGTATAGATGTAGTCCTTGATTTGTGACCACAGTGGAGTCCAAAATTTCTGTGAGACGGTTGTTCAGTGAATTGTGCCTCCTTTTACGACCTCTCTTGACAGAAGTGAATCGCTGCAATTGTTCAGTTAGTAACACGGTTGTTGAGTGAATCTGGTTCTCCCATGGACTTGGCTTGTCAGAAGGTTGCAAAAGGGGATCACATGACCTTGGGACATAGCAACAGTCATAAGTAGACAGATAGAAGATAGACAGGCAGGCAGGCAGGCTAGCTTGCCTTAAAACAGAAATGCTTGTACTCTCAAAACAAATGCATTTGTTGTGTCTTATGCTACATTCCAGTGTCGAATATCCGGACGAAGGAAAAGTCTAAGCCTGGGAGAAACAAACCAATGGGAGACGTAGATTCTTGCAAAGAGGAGACATCCCTGGAATCCTTCTAAGCTCCTCGCAGCAACCTTTTCTTTCCACTGATCTCCTCCAGATGGGTCCGTCCTGCAATGTTCCCTGCTGCCAATGCATAACCAACACGTCTGCCATGCCTCATGCCGGGCAAGGAGCACGTCAATCTCCTTGTAGCTCAGCGGAGGGTGGTAGTCGAAAGATAAATTAGACCCAAAGGGCGATAAACCCGGGGAAGGATAAGGCACGTGGCCCTCACGCAGGATTGATGGAAGTGGCCATATCCAGTGTCTCTAGGGTTGCAGATCGCCTGACTGACGCGACACATCTGTGGTCCGAAAGATTGCTGAAATCCTGCACCAGGCATCCCTTAGTCACAGCCATGCTGATTATTGTCCAGAACCTCTGGAGAATCACGTGCTTCTACTCTTCTTACAGACCTGTGGTGGCCCGAGAGCTCTGCCAGCGAAAACAGGCTCCCGAGCTCCGTTTTCAGATGTGACGGCTTCCTGCAACCTTCTGCCAGCAAAAACGGAGCTCGGGAGGGCCGAGTGTGGCCAGTCCTTTGCTGCTTCCAGGGCAGATCTAAGCACCCTGTTGGCCAGATCTGGTCCCCAGGCCTTGGGTTTTACACCCCTGATCTAGAATATAGAATAACAGAGTTTGAAGGGACCTTAGAGGTCTTCTAGTCCAACCCCAAGCTCAGGCAGCAAACCCCATATCATTTCAGACAAATGGTTGTCCAATCTCTTCTTAAAAACTTCCAGCGTTGGAGCATTTACAGCTTCCAGAGACAAGTAGTTCCACTGATTAATTGTTCTCACTGTCAAGAAATGTCTCCTTAGTTCTAGGTTGCTTCTCTCCTTGGTTAATTTCCACCCGTTGCTTCTTATTCTGCCTTAGAACATAGAACAGAACCACTTTTTTTAACATTAGCTATTATCTATGTGTTTTTTAAATATATATATATATATATATATATATGCTGGTTTTGTTGTATTCGGGTCTTTTCCCGTGTAAGGTTACCTTACACGGGAAAAGACCCGAATACAACAAAACCAGCATACCTACACCCGTGAAAATCTACGAAAACAAATATATATATATATATATATATATATATATATATATATATATATATATATATATATATATATATATATATATATATATATATATATATATATATATATATTACTGCTTGCTTTACCTTACTGATATGACCTAAATCAAGCAGTAGAAACGCAGAAGCCAAATGTTTTTGTTAAAAAAGATATTGAATCACATCAAAATACCCAAGAACCTAATCTGTATTTTCTCCAATCTGGTGTTTCTCGGAGGCGCTGGGATGAAACTTCCGTAGGTCCCAAAAGATTCCACAAACATCTGGAGAACACCCACTGGGGAAAAGCTTCTCTAGTTCATTAAAAAAGAGTAGGGGAGAATTAAGTTACCAACAGAGATGTTTTTATAAGTTCCACCTCCAGAAATGAATCTAAGACACACAGACACCCACAAAAAAAAAAGTAAAAAAGCCAAGGTTGACATAAAAAGAAGCCCGGTGTATGTAATAAGATCTGAACAGATATTAGAGAAGTGCTGTCTTCAAGTGGAGTTGCGGTACAACCCACATCACAAAGTTAAAAAGTGATCAGCTAAATGGATTATCTTCTGGTACAACAGGCAAGCTGCCTTTCCAAAAACAATAACTCCCTCTCAGATAAATGGCCTGATGAAAGGGAGAGATTTTCTGCTTTGTAAAAGCACAGCCTAATCATAATATTAATTCTGCACACAAATGCAAGCATGAAAGCTAGATTAACCAATTATAGCAACCTAGATGGCACAGACCCAAATCCCACATGCTTTAATGAATCATAGTCAAGGTTTTATAGAAGCAACGGCGAAGTGGAAAAAAGCAAGGAATCCATAATTGAGACAAGTTTTGCTCTCTTTGGAATAAGCTTTGAGAGGTGGTGCAAAGCAATGGAGGAGGAAGGAGGAGGAGGAGGAGGAGGAGGCGAAGGAGCAGGAGAAGGAGCAGGAGAAGGAGCAGGAGAAGGAGAAGGAGAAGAAGATGCTTTCTCAAGGGAACATTCATCTGAAATTTGAGAGTCCCTCTTCTTTCAAGTTTGAGAAATGGTTACAATGCAGAGAATGAAGTTAAGGCCCACACTAAGTAAACAAGTTGCTTCTATAGGACATTCTGTAGAGCCCCCATTTCTCCAACTGAAAGTCAGTAAGACCATATCTCCTCCACCGTTCTAACTCACTCCATCGGCAACCAAAGAAGAAAGTTGATTGTCATCTACATCAGGATTTTCCAATCTTGGAAACTTTAAGATGTCTAGACTTCAGGTCCCAGAATTCTGTTCATCCATAACAACAAATTAACACTTATCCCAATGTGGTTTTTTTTTTGGGGGGGGGGGAGGACCTTCAAACAACCTTCTCTAATCTGTGCAATCTCCAGACATCATAATATCAACTCTCCAAACTCAAAACCAGCACAGTTTTTGCCGAGAATTCTGAGATTCATATCCATATTATATAGATGGTACGCTGGTTGATGAAAGTTGACCCACAGCAGTAGAAGATCATCATGACCAAGAGCAGTAGAAGCAGGGCCGGATTTAGATGAAAAGAGGCCCTAGGCTATTCCACTTATGGGGCCCTTTCACCTCCCATTTTTAAGTTTGTAAATTACATGAGAGATAATAAAATACTTCATTACTGTGATATATATCAATATATTAAATGAAACATGTTGTAATTGGTACTAACCTTTATAAAAAATGTGGCACGGATAATAAATAAAAATAAAAGGCCCCTCTTGATCTTGAGGCCCTAGGCTGAAGTCTAGTTAGCCTATAGGAAAATCCGGCCCTGAGTAGAAGACCCTTGTTGGTGACCAGAAACCATACGAAACTTGAGGACAACCATAAACTACTTTGAATGGACCACTGTCAAGATTTTGAACCAAGCAGAGTAATAAAAATCATTCTCCCTCAATTCTACCTTCCTAAGGAGACACATGAGTTTATCAACAAGGAAGCAAAACCAATTTTGAAGCCTACTTTAGAACTTCCATAACAGCTTGTAGATGTTCTCCAACTCAACATAAAAAGAACCCAAGTCACAGATTTTGGACAACAGACATAAGGAGAAAACAAGGGATTCAGAGATTGAACGTGGTTGCAACCAGCCCTCTCTGCTCACCTCTGCTTTGGTAAGTATGGGAATGGTTTGGTACAGGAATGGGTTCCAGCAGTCACTACCACCGGTTTGCTTGTGGCCACACTGCGCCAACGCTTGATGTGCACTGTGCAAGCATGCACAGTGCAATAAAAATTGCTCTGCGCATGCTCAGAAGCAAAAAACAAGATGGTGACACCCAGAGAACCAGTTCGGGGGCATCGCAAGCCTGGGGCACTGCCGGTTCCAGTAACCCATGCCGCCAAACCACTACCGGTTCGGCTGAACCAGTCCGAACCGGTAGGAACCCACCACTGGTTTGGTATCAACTTCACCTTCTCGTCTGTCGGTCCAACCTTACCATGTATTTTCCCAGATTATTCCAGATGGTTTTTTTTTCCAAACTACCATTTAAGCCTTCAAATAAAAAAATCAAGAGGCTTTGTATATAACAGGGCCTTCCCAAACCCTCCGACAGTACAAGAAGAGGGGATTGTTAAATAAAAGATTCATTTAAGGGGGGAGAGAAAAGCAAAATGTAAATGTAACAGAAGAAGCATGAAACAGCTTTCTGAACCAGCAATTTGGCTCAGATGTTAAACGTTACAAGCAAAGGCATACATAAACACAGTTTTAGAGCTGGCAGGTTTCCCAAATCTGTGTGAGCTGTTTTCTTGGAAGCAAAAAAAGAAAAAAAACCACTTTCTTCTTTACATTAAATAAAATGCATGTCTGAATGGCCCAGCCGAAAGGGTAACGAATGGAGGCAGCTTGCTGGGAATTTGATCACTGCTTGAACAGCTATATTAAGGTTTCGGCAACACTGCAAACATGCAAATATTAGAGGTTCCCAGTAGAAGCTTCTGAATAAAGAGACTGGCAGTATCGGAGCTTCGTGGCTTTCACTATTTATTCAATGTTTGCTTGAAAGATCAAGAAAGACAGGCATTCTACAGCAAATGACCCGTGTGAACATTGTTCAAAAAACCCCCCGAGTGCTTTCCTGAATCCTCAGTCCTACAAAACACTCAAGCCAACAAAATCTCATCTCAACAGACATCTCAAAAGAGCTTATATTATCTTTTGGAAATCTGCTTTTCAGCACCTTCAAACTTCTTTTTTTAAAAAGGAGAAAGTATTTGAATTGGGTGGTAGGAACTCCTCATTTGTTAAGACGGAGTCTCAGACATTAGAAGAAGTGAAACGCCTATAAGATCCTCCTTCTGGCTGGTTCTAGATGCCCAGTTGGGTTCTAGATGCCCAGTTGGGTTCTAGATGCCCAGCTGGGTTCCAGAAGTCCGGTTGGGTTCTATATGTCAGGTTGGGTTCTAGATGCCCAATTGGGTTCCAGAAGTCCAGTTGGGTTCTAGATGCCCAGTTGGGTTCCAGAAATCCGGTTGGGTTCTAGATGCCGAGTTTAATTCCAGAAGTCCAGTTGGGGTCTAGATGCCAGTGGAATACTGATTATTCAAAGTTCAGTATCCCGCCCCCGACTATCGAATTAGCTATCATCAAATGATGGTTCAGAGATTTGACTTCCAAAGCAAAACTACTATACAGGTAGTCCTCAATTTACAACAATTAAGCCCAAAATTTCTGCTGCTAAGAGAGACAGTTGTTAAGTCAGTTTTGCTCCATTTGACAAGCTTTTTGCTACCACAGTTCTTGCAAATTGCCCCCCATTTTATGCCCTTGCTCACCTTGAGTGAGTGAGCGAGCGCTCTCCTTCAGTGAATAACTTGGATCTTAAGTGAATCTGGCTTCCCCATTGACTTTGCTTGTCAGGTGGTGGCAAAAAGGAGATCACATGACTCCTGGATGCTGCAGCCAAGAGTCAGCAGCCAAGCGTCTGAATTTTGATCACCTAATCTCCGGAGTTGCTTACAGCAAGTGAGAGAAACTGTCATAAGCAGTGGTGGGTTCCGGATCCCGTTGCAACCGGTACTGTTACAAAGGGGCCCGGTGTGTACCACATGAATGCGCACAGTGTGTGCATGCGTACATACCTCTTGCAACGCCTCTGCGATGCTCCAGCTGCTCGGCGGAGTGTCGCACAGGCGCCGTGTGCTACGTGCGCTCCATGTGCTCCATGTGCTCCGTGCGCTCTGTGCGCAGAAGCGCAGAAGAGCTCAAATACAGGTAAGGACCTCAGGCGGGTGGGTGAGCCCCCCGGAGCACCATACCGGAATGGTGCCCGGTGCTCCAGGCAGGTACCGGTACGACCTTACCAGGGCATACCGACTGCAACCCACCACTGATCATAAGTCACTTTTTTTCAATGGTTGTAACTTTGAACAGTCATTAAATAAACTGGTGCAAGTCAAGAACGATTTGTTTTTCGGGAATGATCTGAAGCACCAACTCCAGAAGCAAAATTTTGGACTCAAATAAGGACCTACAGGATCTTGTAAAGCCTCAGTAGATTTTACATTGAGTCCACCTGCCTAAAAGCATTTTCAAATCATGTATGCAGGCCTTGAAACTAAAATTATTTTGTGGGGCTGGAGAAATCGGAAGGGGGGGTGGGAAGAGAGAACGTAATAAATCTTTGACTATGCCTCTTGGCAAGGAAACTACTACTTGGTGTCATGAAGAAACACGTTAACTGCTCTCTAAAGAAATACCGAGTTGAGAAGTTAGTGCTGCATTTCAGACATATGGTAGCTACATTAAATCAAGCTGTGAAAAATTCAGGATTTATGCTTTTAAATTTGCTTTGCTGTTTTCCTTAAAATATCTCGAAGCAGATCTTAGCATGTCCTGTTCCCCCCATCTGCCAACCCCACCCCACCCCAAAGCAAAAGTGTAGAATTACTCTGGCTTCCATAAATTCTGAGAAAAAGGAAGTTTAAAACTTGGGTGTTCTTAAGTTACGCTCCACATGGAGGCCATTTGTTTCAAGAGTTAAAAAAAAAAAAGCTTAAATGCAGAAAAATCCTTAATGCAGTTCTGAAAAGGGGGAAACTGTTTTCCTAGAGTGAGATGTGTATCTTACGGACTCTACATAACCTGCATCAAAGACACAAGGCGCAAATCTTGATCACAGGTCGTTCTCAACTTAAGATTGGCTGTTTAATGACCGTTGAAGAGTTACAATGGCTTTTGAAAGGACGGTTTACGACGTGTAAAAACACTTCTGACCTTGTCGATCAGAAAGGTTGGCGGTTCGAATCCCTAGCGCCGCGTAACGGCATGAGCTCCCGTTACTTGTCCCAGCTTCCGCCAACTTAGCAGTTCGAAAGCACGTAAGAAATGCAAGTAGAAAAATAGGAACCACCTTTGGTGGGAAGGTAACAGCGCTCCATGCACCTTCGGCATTTAGTCATGCCGGCCACATGACCACAGAGACATCTTCAGACAGCGCTGGCTCTTTGGCTTTGAAATAGAGATGAGCACCGCCCCCTATAGTTGGGGACAACTAACACATATGTGCAAGGGGAACCTTCACCTTTTTTTAAAAAAGGAAAAACTAGTTAGGAAGGCGAGAGGGAGAGACGTTCACAATCCCTCTTTGGCTCAGCTCTTTCCCTTTGAATATGAAATTTATCCATTATCTATCATTTTTAACAAGGTCCCCCACGGCTTCAACCTCCCAAAGCAAAGTTGGAGCAAAATTGTAAATATCAAAGCCTCGGCTTCATGACTCACAAACACTCAATGTCGGCTTGTTCCCCTCACATAAAGGGCAGTTTTAAAGTGCTGGTGTATTTCTAGGTTACTGAAATGTGGGAAGGGACGCAGGGGACACCGGTGTAAAATTCGTGCCTTTCTAAGAACAAAAATGAAAAATGAGCTTGCAGGATGTGTTGTTGTTGTTAGTTGTGAAGCCATGTCCGACCCAACATTCCTCCAGCCTTCCTGTCCTCTACCATCCTACAGAGTCCATTTAAGCTCTTGCCGACTGCTACGGTGACTCCATCCAGCCACCTCCTTCTCTGTCGTCCCTTTCTTCTTTTGCCCTCCATCGTTCCCAGCATGAGGCTCTTCTCCAGGGAGTCAGTCCTTCTCATTAGGTGGTCAAAGTATTTGAGTTTCCTCTCCAGGATCTGGCCTTCTAAAGAGCAGTCAGGGTGGATCTCCTCTAGGACTGACCGGTTAGATCGCCTTGCAGTCCAAGGGACTCGCAGGAGTCTTCTTCAGCACCAGAGTTCAAAGGCCTCCATTCTTTGGCGCTCAGCCTCTCTTACGGTCCAACCTTCACAGCCATCCATTGCAACTAGAAAACCATAGCTTGCAGGATAGACTTGATCAGTGCTTCATTTACTTCAAGCCCTTTACGCAGACTTCAATTAGAAGGAGACCAAAGTGGGGGTAGAAACCCAAATAAAACAAAAACACATAAAAGTTTCAAAGGAAGGCGGGGTTTTTTTTTCATCTTTACCTTTTAAAAAATGCATAGAACCACAATGATCACGCATGATCATCCTCCCTCAGAGACGCCTCGATGGGCAACAAACCAATTTAATAATAAGAATGCTAACAAAGGATAATAATAACCGCAAAGACTAGAACCAACCGAGACGAAGTGGATAGCGTGCTTTGGAGATATAGGTAGCCCTCGACTTACGACCACAATCGAGCCCCAAATTTCAGTGACTAAGCAAGGCAGTTGTCTAGTGAGATTTACCCTATTCTGCGGCCTTTCTTGCTGCTGTTGCTAAGCGAATCATTGCAGTTGTTAAGTTAGCGACACGGTTGTTAAGCGAATTTGGCTTCCCCGTTGACTTTGCTGGTCAGAAGGTCGCCAAAGGGGATCACGTGACCCAGGGACACTGCGACCGTCATAAATCTGAGACAGCGGCCGATTAGCCAAACTTTAACCGTGTGACTACAAGGTTGCTGCAAGGGTTGTAAGTATGAAAAAATGACTTTTTTCCAGTGCCGTTGTAATTTCGAACGGTCATTAAACGAAGTGTTGTAGGAATGGTGCGGTGGCCTAGAGGTGGAGCTCTCATCTTGCAATCAGGAGGCTGTGAGTTCGATCCTAGGGAAAGGCAGGTATTTCTCTCTCTCTCTGGGCACAATGAGAACCGATCTGCTGAACAAAACTCCTCATTGGCAACAGGAAAGGCATCCGGCCAATGCACACTCTACTAGCTCCATTCAGTTGTCCAGACTCCATCCGGCAAGAGATTATGGGGTCGTTAAAAGAAGATGATTAAACAAGCTGTCAAGGACAACCTCTTATCATTTTATAAAGCGTAGAGCCATTCCAAACATCTAATTCAGTGACCAAAGGAAAACCAGGGCAAAGTATCTTATTTTCCAACAGCAGCAAACAACCAAGAAAGAGAGAGAGAAAGAGAGAGAGAGAGAGAGAGAGAGAGAGAGAGAGAGAGAGAGAGAGAGAGAGAGAGAGAGAGAGAGAGAGAGAGAGAGAGAGAGAGAGAGAGAGAGAATTCCACTAATGAGTATCACACAAAGCATTTGTGCAGCTGTTTTTCTGGCCCTTTGTGAGTTGTGAAAGAGAGAGAGAGAGAGAGAGTTGGGGGAAGGAAGGGTCACTCTCTCGGAGTCAAAGCAATGGCTTGTTCCACTGGACAAAAATAACTTTTTGCCAAATTTCTGCAAGAACAAAGAGGCTGGACAATGCAACCCTCCCCCCACCCACTCCCTTCTGTGTCATCTCTCATTTCCGTGGCTTTGTTTAAAGTCGTCTTTAAATGCACACGCTTGGCAGAAATGGAAACCGAAGAAATCTTTCACAAGGCCTGGCTCAAAATATCCCAAGCTTCGCCATGTGCGTGCTACGAATATTTCAGGACGCTCAAAGGAGGAGCTACGTTCTCGCTCTATTTCCAACTTAACGTTAGTCCAAAATTACCCTTGCAGTGTCTAAAAAAATCTGTTCTATTTCTCCCTTATATCCGGAGAGCTTGAACATTTAATTATCTTTGGGAAGTGATGGGGTGATTTGATTTATGACTAGATGAGGAGGAGGCTGTTAGGAGGCTGTTGTCCAATAGGAAAAAGGTTTTCTCCCTGGACGTTCTTCTGACTTCGTCGAAAGAATTCAGGCAACATTTTTTATTTATTAGATTTTTTATACCGCCTGTATTAGTTTATAGGTAACTAAAGGCGGTGAACATAGATAATGCTCTTTTCTCTTCCTATTCCCCCCCAAATAACCCTAAGGTGGGTTGGGCTCAGGGAGAAAAAGAGAGATTGGACCAAAGTCACCCAGCCAGCTTTCATGGCTCAGGTGAGACTAGAACTCCTCATCTCCTGGTGATTATCCCAAAGTCACCCAGCCAGCTTTCATGATTTAGGCAGGACTAGAACTCCTCATCTCCTGGTGATTGTCTTAAAGTCACCCAGATAGCTTTCATGCCAAGGTGGGACTAGAACTCACAGTCTCCTAGTCGTTGCTCCAAAGTCATCCAGCCAGTTTTCATGGCTCAGGTGGGACTAGAACGCCTCATCTCCTGGTGATTGGCCTCAAGTCACCCAGATTGGACTAGAACTCATTATCTCCTGGTTTCTAGGTCAATACTTTAACCACTACACTGAATTAACTCTATATGAGAGACATTCAGTAGTTGGATCCTGAGTTGAAAAAGTGTCTCTCATGTGATATTCATGGTGTACCTCACAACTGCTCCTTAAAAGATCCCCCCCTGGGGGCCACACTGTACTAATATGGGTTCAGGAAAATACATGTAGGAATTGGGATGTTACTGGGTGCTACCACATGTTTTCTTCATTGCATATCCTCAGAGGAGAATGGAGACCTGCATACACCCAAGGCCATTTTTCCCTTCCCCATTCAGAAAATTATTCATCAATGAATAGGAATCTCAAAAATAAGCCCTTGCTAAAACAAATGGACAGGATTTTCTTCTTACTAAGACATATGATCTCAGCCTGCAGTCTGAAAAGTGTTTGATGGAAATTATTTCTCTGTGGATGTGTAAATATAGGTGACCTCTGTGTAATAGCAGGATTGTCTCTTGTACCAAAAATAAAACCCCACCCCTGAGATGACAGTGTTTGTAGAAGTCCTTCCTTACAACTGCAAGAGCCAAGGACACTTGTAATTTAAGGAACACCTCTGAGGCTTTTAAGTCCAAGCCAACAAATTTAGGATGAAGAAGACTTTGCAACAAATTGCATGCCATCCACCCTTTTTTTCCTGGCTACATCGGAAGTTGGTATCAATCTTCTCCTCTTATAACGATCTTCAGAAAGAGCCTTTCCCCAACAGGAATACCTACAACCTCTTTTGAATCCTGACATTCATTATCCCCAGGTACCTTGGCCTTTGTGATTACAGGAACTTAAGCCCAACACACCTCCAAATGCAAAGCGATTCTAGAACTAAAAGGTGCAGAGGAAAAAGTGCAGAGAAGAGCAACTAAGAGGATGAAAGGCCTGGAGACTAAAACCTATAAAGAATGCTTGCAGGATTTGGGTTTGGCTACTCTAGAGAAAAGAAGGACTAGGGAGGACATGATAGCAGTCTTCCAGTATTTTTGAGGGGCTGCCACAAAGTGGAGGGGGTCAAGTTATTTTCCAAAGCACCAGAAGGCAGGACAAGAAACAATGGGTGGGAACTAATCAAGGAGAGAAGCAACCAGGAATTAAGGAGGAACTTCCTAACAGTCAGAACAATTAACCCGTAGAATGACTTGCCTCCAGAAGTTGTGGGTGAGGTTTTTAAGAAGAGATTGGATTTGTCCAGAAGAGTATAATGCGTCCTGCTTTTGCAGGGGGTTGGACTAGAAGACCTCCAAAGTCCCTTCCAACTCTGTTACTCTGTTTTAGAGACCATCACTATCTTGACTTGATGGCTTTTTCCAAGGACATTGCTGGAATGTCCTTGGAAAAAGGCAGCCAGCATTTGCATAATGAAACCCTCCAAATCTTAGACAACGAATCTGCTACCTTCCCACCCAGGATTATAAAGGCTGAGTGAACTCACACATACACACCCATCTAATGCCTTCAGGATGTGCACATCTTGAGTTTTGGTAATCCTTAGCCAGCACTGGCCTTGTTGGCTAAAGATTAGAAGGGTTGAACATTGACCAATTGGAAAGACATCAGTTCTGGGACAAGCGAGGCTACGGGATGTGACGAGAAGCAAAAGACAGGACTTTATTCCAAGATACTTGTACTTAAAGAGGGAACTGTCCAAAAGGAAAGGGGAAAAAATACAAAAAGAAAAAAAAATCTGGCACCATCTAAGAAGCTAAGAAAAATGAATCCCTTGGCAGGGCTTAATAAGCAAAGAGATCTGGCTTAATCTCCGCGAAGGGAGGAGCAGTAGAAGCAGCTCATGATTACTGCAGTCAGATTCTTTGGGCCTTGTTTTGGGGAGGGGGGTGAGAAATTGCTACCACCCAACGCTTGGAATATAAACTTCATCTCTATAATCCAATATTCATCAGAGAAGTTGTCTTTATTTATGTATTTAAAGGGCTTAACGATGCTATTAACTCCTTTTCAGAAAGAAGGAAACTGCCTTAATTCTCTTAAGCTTTGAATAATGAAAGAAAAGAAAGGAGAGAAAAGAAAGAAGAGAAAAAAGAAGGAGGGAAGGGAAAGGAAAAGAAAGGAAGGGAAGGGAAGGGAGGGAAAGGAAAAGAAAGGGAAGGGAAAGAAAAGAAATTGAAGGGAAGAAAAGGGAAAGGAAAGGAAGATTTAAAAAGGGACAGGGAAAGGGAAGAGAAGGGAAGGGAGGGGGAAGGGAAGGGAGGGAAAGAAAGAAAGAAAGAAAGAAAGAAAGAAAGAAAGAAAGAAAGAAAGAAAGAAAGAAAGAAAGAAAGAAAGAGGAAGAAAGAAAGAAAGAAAGAAAGAAGGGAGGAGGGAGGGAGGGAGGGAGAAAGGAAGGAAGGAATCATGGAGATTTTTTAATTATTATTCTGAGTGTTAAAACTTTCCAAACCAGGTCAAGTTAGTTTTCACAATTTAAAGGAAATGATTCTGTTTTTAAAATAATAGGGGAAAAGTTACAAATTGAATCTGTTTGTTTTTAGATCCTGTGTATTGTAAGTTAACAGGCCCTCTGCATTATGGGTCCGTATCCTAATTAAGCTACTCCAAAAGAACCTTGTTAAACCTATTCAAAAATGAGCCCATCGCTACTAAACAATTCCCATAAATTTCCCTGGGAGACAGTGATGACTAAGGCTGCCCCAAAGCGCCCTACTCCGCTTGCAACTAAGGTTAGAAGCAGCAGCACAAAAATACATTGCATAAATTCAGGAAACAAATAAGGGACCATGAAGAATTTAAACTGGTTTCCAAAGCTATGGCAAACCTAGACAGCATACTAAAAAGCAGAGACATTACCCTGCCAACAAAAGTGCCTATAGTCAAGGCTACCGTTTTCCCAGTTGCAATGTATGGCTATGAAGGTTGAACCATAAGGAAGGCTGAGCACCAAAAAATGGAGGCCTTTGAACTCTGGTGCTGGAGAAGACTCCTGCTAGTTCCTTGGACTGCAAGGCGATCCAATCGGTCAGTCCTAGAGGAGATCAACCTTGACTGCTCTTTAGAAGGCCAGATCCTGAAGAGGAAACTCAAATGCTTTGGCCACCTAATGAGAAGGAAGAAGGACTCCCTGGAGAAGAGCTTCATGCTGGGAACGATTCAGGGCAAAAAAGAAGGGGGCGGCAGAGAATGAGGTGGCTGGATGTAGTCACCAAAGCAGTAGGCGTGAGCTTAAATAGACTCCAGAGGATAGTAGAGGACAGGAAGGCCTGGAGGAATGTTGTCCATGGAGTCGCAATGGGTCAGAAATGACTTCATAACTAACAGCAACCAGGAAAGAAGACCTTTTCAGTCTCACCCCACCCTGGTGATTCTTTGCAACCTCTGGAGAGGCTCTTATCCAGACAACACAAAAAGACCCCCATGGATCCCACCCCATCCCAGTTCTTCTGATGATAAAGCCTCTCCCATTCTAAACCCCAGCTTAAACCCCAAAGCTACACACACACACACACACACACACAAAGCCTCCCATTTGAATTCTCTTGTAAACATTTTGACACACATTTCACTTAAGGCAAGTCAACAAGTTAAAAACTCCCAGCTGCCAAGAATAACTTTCCGGAGAGAAGGTCATTTGGTTATTTCAAGGAATAGGAAATAGAATAGGAAATAGAATAGAATAAATACAGTACAGTACAGAGTTGGAAGGAACCTTAGAGATCTTCTAGTCCAACCCTGTGCTTAGGCAGGAAATCCTAAACCCTGTACCATTGCAGACAAATGGTTATCCAATCCAATCCAATCCATTCCATTTTTCCTTTGGATAACCCAATCTGAACATAGACTAGAGTTTCATTCTGACACTACTTCAACGGTTCAAATCCAAGGGAAGAATAGAAGCCACACCCCTTTCCCAGTTTCCTCCCTTCTCTGACCATAATTTTCTCCAAACAAAAGTGTAGCTGGAGTTTAAACCCTGATGAAAGAAACTAAATCAAAACATGAACCGTTTCATCTGTGAATAGCTGGCAAAGAAAAGTCCATTTGCTCTTCCAACTTAAGAATTCTCTAAGCATGGCGGGCATTAAAAGAGAGGCTTGGAGAAAGGGGGAAAAGATCCTTCCTTCTTCCCATTTCTACCCTTTATAAACTGTTCCTCTGTTTGAAGTACATCATAAACCTTTCCCTTAAAAAGTTTAAGATGGACAAAGCCTGACCTTACATTATACCTTTGTGGTTAGAAACTTGGAGCGTGAGAGAAATCAAGTTCATCTCGATGTCGGCAAAGGGCTGCTTAAAGAAAAACATCACATACCTCCACCACATCACACACGGTTCACCAGCTGAACAAAAAAAGCTCAGAGCCAGCCTCGACAGCCCTTTGAAGTTAGCAAAACATTGTCCAGGCAGGACACACTCCTGAAAGTGTGGGATAGGGCGTTTGAACCACATTTGCCCCGACATCACCTGTGGCCGGTCCATTGAGTAACTTCAACAATATCCCTCTTCCTGGGGAGGGAGGAGCCAACGTCGCAACGATACAGACATGCGGTCTCGATGCTCTGAGACCACAGCTGATACTTTTGCCGCTGGGTGGTCCAATTGGACCTAAACCATCCCACAGAGACGGTGAACAGGAAGAATATGTCTTGCTGATCTCAGGGACATCGCAAAGTCCCTGATCGATCCAAGAGAAGTTCTTCAAGACGGTGACAAAATGTCCAGCCACCAGGCTGATGAAGTCAGGGCGGCTCCAAAACAGAAGGAAATGGAAAGAGAAAGTGTTTCCAGCTGGTGAGGAATTTTTACTGTTTTAAAAGAGACTGGCTATAAAAAACTTCAAGTTAATTTACATTTGAGAACAGAAGAAATAAGCGGCGGAATTAAGCTTTGAATGGTTTTGGACAGTGGGTTATCTTACTTTTTAAATGTTATTTTTATGGATGGAATTTATGCAAGCCTTTTAAAACGAATGGATTAAGTTTTCTTCTTTTTCTTTTTTCATTATTATTTTTTGCAACCTATGGACTAAAATTCTTCTTCATTACTGTGTGTGTTTTTCCCTTTTTCTTCTCTATTTTATTCAAGAATTTGACTTTTTTTTTAACTTGGAATAAAAAAGATACAAAAAGCAACAAAGAAAATTGTAACAACAGAGGGAAAGACGACACTGCTACTCGACACTGCTACTCGTAGGCTGGAGGTTTGTGTATTGGAAACAAAACACTTTTATTTTCCTCACTGATCATTCTGGCTTGGCACTTCAAGGTCTCACTGTTTTGTGTATAGAGAGTGATAAGAAGAAAAGCATGCAGATGTTCCTTTGAAGTATATCTTTAACCAGAAAAAAGTGAAAATAAGACCTTATTGTGAATTTATGCTTAATTTTGTAAAAACTTTCCAAGCCAGAGCAACAGTGTTTGTCAGCTGGAGATAATGGCACAATCTCAACAGCAGAAAGAAACTTTAAGTTTGCAAAAGATATTGTTAGAAATTCAGAAATTATTAAACACATTTGAGAGGATGGAGAAGAAGTTGGAAAATCTAGAGCATGTAACAGTAAAATATGATGAAGAAGTTAGAGATGTTTATCAAGTGGAAAAAGTGGAGGTTAGAGTCCTAAAAACTGAAGAGAAAAATGACAACAAAGAAATTAAATCCGCTGATATCTATGGTGATTGGTTTGTGTCTGGAAATGGAAAGAGTGGAATACGGAAAGAGGAATTAAATGGAGGGGAACTCTACCCCAGATGGCAAGATACAGAAGAAGAAAAAATAAAAGAATTTATGGATTTAAAGAGAGAAAACACCACTGACAATTAAAGATAAACTGATTAAGGAAACAGAAGAAGGGCATTAAAATTACATGAGAGACTTAATAAGCAATGAGTTGCAAAGAGGAGTCCATACAAATTGGATTAAGGAGATGATTAGAGGAATGACACCACTAATGTCAGAAGATATGAGACTGCAGTACTGCTAACTCACTGCTCACAGCCAGCAAGTCGATCCTAACCGGCTCATGGTTGACTCAGCCTTCCATCTTTCCGAGGTAGACAAAATGAGGTCAGCCCAGATTGTTGGGGGCAATAGGCCGACTCTGTAAAGCACTTAGAGAGGGCTGTAAAGCACTGCAAAGCAGTCTATAAGTTTAAGTGCTATTGCTATTCCTTCCTTCCTTCTTCCCTCCCTCCCTCCCTCCCTCCCTCCCTTCCTTGTACAATGGTTAGAATGCAGTATTGCAGGCTTTGCCCATTGCCAGCAGTTTGATCCTGACCAGCTCAAGGTTGACTCAGCCTTCCATCATTCCGAGGTGGGTAAAATGAGGACCCAGATTGTTGAGTGGCAAGTGGCTGATTCTGTAAACCGCTTAGAGAGGGCTGTGAAAGGACTGTGAAGGGGTATATAAGTATAAGTGCCATTGCTATTAAGCCTTTCAAAGTCTGTCCGAGATCTAATGAAGGCTTTTCCCTAAACACATTTGTTAGCAGATTACTGGCATTAATAATTATCTTTTCCTTGAAGATGGGGGGCGTGGCCTTTAGAGTGCCACATTGTTTAGCAGGTCTCAGAAGACACTGGCGGGATTAATTTAAGATTTATCGGCTGACCGATAAAGCTTCACCATGAACGGGGGGCCAGAACGCAAGAAGCATTTGCAAAGATGATGGACCACCTGTCCATGCTGGGACTCCAGCATGATTTTGGGGGAAGAGGCTCCCAGCTTTCTGTATGTTCAAAGGATAAGCCACAGTATAAATCTGCTCAGGATCTGGCGCCCATCCCAGATCTCCCACACACACACACACACACACACTATCAGATTGCAGAGAGACGAAAGAGGGAAGGCCGCTTCCAAATTGGCCCTGCAGTTTTTGAAAAAGTTTCTTCCACCACAAAAGAGGCTTGGGGTGGTTTTCTTTTTGTGCCTCATTCTTCTTCTGCTTGAGAATTTCTTTCAGGTGATCTACTTTTTTTTTCCCAATGAAATTTTTATTTTTTATATTCTTTATACATTTCAATGCGTGGATGGTGTGGTAGCTGGGTATTATACATTTCAATGCACATAAACATAATCTTATTGCTCCTAAATATTACATTGCATTTCCATTATATCATATTATTTCTACATGCTTTTTGTTATTACTCTTCATTTCTAAATCTTCTTTCCGTCCTTTTGTATATCTTAAAATATTAATATGCAATTGCTATTATTCCCCACTATTTTCTATCCCTATTTTACCTTCTCCTCATATCGCTGTAATATTCAAAGACGTGTTTTTCACTTGGTTTCTCCCACTTTTTAAATTGAATTTTTTAGGGAAATGAACACCCAAAAATGTCCTTGCCTACCCTTCAGCCATATGCAAAGTCAAAGTGCATATGATGTGATGAGAAGTCCGATGCTTATTTATTTGCTTACTTATTTACTCACTTTGTCACTCATGCACAAGAGAACAGGAATAAGAATAAACAGGAATAAGAATAAACATGAATAAGAACAGAGGAAATGGGCATAAATAAATGGGGACAGTAGGACAGGGACATTAGGCATGCTGGCGCGTTTATGCAAGCCCCCTTTACGGACCTCTTAGGAATGGGGTGAGGTCAACAGTAGACAGTTCAAGATTAACATTATGGGGGTTTGAGGATGTAACAACAGATCAGGTAGTGCATTCCAGGCATTGACTAAATCTAAATTTAAATTTGCAAATCTAAATTGCAAGATTAAAACAAAACAGACAAGCAAATTCAGTCCCAGACGTTTGCCCTGCAGCTTCAACTTCAAAGAAGGAGGGGGGGAAAACAACTATCTAGCAATCTGACTATTCAAAACAAAGGGAAAAAAAATAACCCCATCCCTTGCAAATTAAAAGAATGGGCTTCAAAAGAGCTTAAAAGTAGCCTTTTAAAAGGCTATCCTATTAAAAGGCTATCCCACTATCCTGACAGAGCTGAAGAAGCTTCTTGGATGAGACGTGAAACGTCTTCAAAAGGAAAAAAAACCAGGAAAGTCCAGTTGCCTCCTGAGAAAAAAAAAAGCACCTTTGGGACAACCATGACCTGGATGACTGAGAATCTCTACAGACTTTTAGCTATACAATTTGGGGTGAAGACCCCTTGACTGGTGTGGGAGTAGGAATGGATTTCCAGAGGAAAATTGCAGCCAAAGGAACCATTTGCACCACTCAGGTGACACTGAGGGCCCAGATAAACTTCCAAGTGGCCTCAACGACCCTCTAAAACAGTGTTTCTCAAACTTGGCGACTTTAAGTCCTGTGGACTTCAACTCCCAGAATCCCCCAGCCAGCTATGCTGGCTGGGGGATTCTGGGAGTTGAAGTCCACAGGACTTAAAGTCGCCAAGTTTGAGAAACACTGCTCTAAAAGGATGCAAAGGACCAGCTGTCTGCAAAGAATATAAATCCTTCCATTCCCCAACATCCAGTCAGAGCTGAAGAACCTTCTTGGATGAGAAGTGAAGCATCTTCAAAGAGGAAAAACAAGAAAGCCCAGTTGCCTCCTGAAAAAAAAATAAACTACTTTTGGGATAACCATGACCCTGACGGAGGACTGAGAATCTCTACAGACTTTTAGCCTTTTAAAAGTAGCCTTGAATTGTTTGTTTCTACAAACCAAGCTGATATAAACTTTGGTAAAGATACACTGTGCTCATTTCACCTCAAAACAAAAATGATGTTTTTCAGTGCTCCATGCTGAATCCACATGCATGGGACAACAGATAAGATCAAAGCCTAAATCCAGACATAGCGAAGTCACACTGACTTAAGGAAAGCCTATGTTTGAGTTTACGCTATGCTTTTCATGAGGCTGGATCTCAAAATGGCAAGGGATTCGTTTGCAGCAATTGTGGCTAAAGGCGACCCTGTAAAACATTTTGAAACGACACAAGACATTCGGAAAAATCTTCCTAAAAGCTTTGCAAAAAATATAACCCAGACCATGATGGAATATGAATCAATGCAGTATATAAAGCCATTTTTTTTTAAAAAAGGAGTGGTAACCATTCGTTTACTGACCGTTGGAAGTTACGATGACATGGGACCACGTGACTTTTGACCGTTTTTCACACTTACGACCGTTGCAGCTTCCCCGTGGTCACGTGATCCAAATTCAGCCTCTTGACAACTGGTTCATACCTACGTCCCGGGGAAGGGCAGATCAGATGATCCCCTTTTGCGACCTTCTGACAAGCAAAGTCGGTGGGGAAGCCAGACGACCGGGTTACTAATTTAACAACTGCAGTGATTCGCTCAACAACGGTTGGAGTCTTAGTGGACACCCAGTTAAATAGGAGCCAGCAGTATGCGACGGCAGCCAAAAAAGCCAATGCAATCCTAAATTGCATTAACAGAGGGATACAATCAAGATCAAGTTAAGTACTAATAGCACTCCGTAAAGCTTTAGTAAGACCAAACCTAGAGTACTGCATCCAGTGTTGGTCACCACACTATAAAAAAGATGTGGAGACTCTAGAAAGAGTGCAGAGAAGAGCAACAAAGATGATTAGGGAACTGGAGGCTAAAACATATGAAGAACGGTTGCAGGAACTGGGTATGTTTAGCTTAAGAGAAAGAAGAACCAGGGGAGACATGATAGCAGTCTTCCAATATTTGACAGGCTGCCACATAGTGGAGTGGGTCAACCTTATTTTCCAAAGCACCTGAAAGCCAGACAAGGAATAATGGATGGAAACTGATCATGGAGAGATTCAACCTGGAAGTGAGTGAGAGCAATCAACCAATGGAACAGAAGTTGCCTTCAGAAGTTGTGGGAGCTTCATCCCTGGAGGCTTTTAAGAAGAGACTGGATTGCCCTCTGTCAGAAATGGTGTAGGGTCTCCTTGGGAGGGGGTTGGACTAGATGACCTACAAGGTCCCTTCCAACTCTGTTAAACTGCATTTATCTATGTCCTCCTCCTCCTCCTCCTCCCACCCGGCAGATAAGAAAAGCAGAAGAGGGTGTGCAAGTTTCCTCCATCAAACACACCTCACCCAGCAGATGAAAGCACCTCCATGGAGTCTCTGCCGGTCCCATTTCTTCTGCAAGATAGTCCTTTGTTCTCTCTCTTTCCTCCCGAGCTGATCGCGGCAATCCGTACCTCACGGCACGTGCAGCGTCACCCAGAGATCAAACACTGGAGCATGAGTTTTCCTTCCACAGATCTTGAAATCCTAGGCTTTAATGGAACCTCCGTGCGCCCTAATCCTCCCAAGCCAGTGCAGAGATGCTCAGAAACACGTTATGCTCCGGCAAAGCCACCGCATCTCAAACCCAAACTCTCTTGGACCGATAACACACAGGCGCATGGAGAGAGGCGGGGAGAGAAAGGGAGGAAGAGAGGGAGACAGAGACAGAGAAACAGAAAGAGAGAGAGAGAGAGAGAGCCTGGTGGCAAAATCCTCAGAGCTAATATGGAGTCAGATGTGGGAAAAATGTGGGTAGCCCAAGGCAGGAAACCTAACCATGTGGGATATAGGTAGTCCTCGACATACAAAAGTTCATTTAGTGTAGTCTGTCACAGATAGACAAACGGCTGTTAAATTGCTAGAAGCTACACATAACAGGCCTTTGAACTCTGGTGCTGGAGAAAACTCCTGCAAGTCCCTTAGACTGCAAGGCAATCAAACCAGTCAATCCTAGAGGCGATCAACCCTGACTGGTCCTTAGAAGACCAGATCCTGAAGAGGAAACTCAAATACTTTGGCCCCCTAATGAGAAGGAAGGACTCCCTGGAGAAGAGCCTCATGCTGGGAAAGACTGAGGGCAAAAGAAGAAGGGGACGACAGAGAAGGAGGGGGCTGGATGGAGTCACCAAAGCAGTAGGCGTGAGCTTAAATGGACTCCAGAGGATGGTAGAGGACAGGAAGGCCTGGAGAAACATTGTCCATGGGGTCGCAATGGGTCAGACATAACGTCATGAACTAACAACAACAAAACATAACAGGAGTTTTCAAAACTACCTTAAACCACTGATTCTAGGGCTTCCTATTCGGGATGGCAACAGTCTATCTAAGTTAATTTCTCCAAGCCAGGATCAACCCCTGATGAGAGCAGCAGTCAAGTGTGAAGACTCCAAGTGTCCAGCACGTCAGTAAAGAGATATTCACTCACTCACTCACTCTCTCCCCCCCACACACACACACTTTGAGGAAGGCGGAACGCAAAGTTTCCCACTTCAGATTTTCAACAGATTCTTAAATTGGTTCTAAACCATCTCAGGGTGTCGAAAGGCATCAAACGGAATTCATTTTCCAGGCTTGCTGTAAATGTTTTCATCCACAGACGGGGGGGTCTCCTTAGAATTGGTAAGGTCAGACATCCCCCCCACCCTTTTTTAAGGATGGCGCCTTTGCAGGTCATGCACCATTGAAGGATGCAGACATTTCATTTCCCGGTGAAATTCCAGACATGCACGGAAAGACTCCTGCTTAGTATCACCCAGAAGCCAGTGAGAAATCTACACACCTCCTAAAAAGGATGAGATGGAGCCAGAAGCAAAATAAAAGCCGAGCATGCCACTTACCAAAAGGCCCTTTTCTGCTCTGCTTTCTAGCCTCTTAAGGTAAAGGTTCCCCTGGCACATATGTGCTAGTCGTTCCCAACTCTAGGGGGCGGTGCTCATCTCCGTTTCAAAGCCGAAGAGCCAGCGCTGTCTGAAGACGTCTCCGTGATCATGTGGACAGCATGACTCAATGCCGAAGGCGCACAGAGCACTGTCACCTTCCCACCAAAAGTGGTTCCTATTTTTCCACTTGCTTTTTTACATGCTTTCGAACTGCCAGATTGGCAGAAGCTGGGACAAGTAATCACTTTCTTACGTGGCAATAGGGATTCAAACCGCCGAACTGCCGACCTTTTCTGATCGACAAGCTCAGCGTCTTAGCCAGTGTTAAATCCTAGCATGCCACTTACCTTGTCTGGTCTGCTTTCTAGCCTCTTAACATTAAAGCAAAAACCAAAGGATTATTCTTTTTCATTTGCCACTCTATGGACTAGAACCTTATTTCAGTTTTAAAAGTAAAGTATACAGAATCCGGAGTAATTTTTCCCAGTGGCTGCACAACACACTATGCTCCCCCCCACCCCATCCCGTGTGCTTCATTCTGAGCAAACAGGACGATGGCTCTTCTAATGCAGTGTTTCCTTTCAGCTTGGCTGCTTAAATATGTGTGAACAGCAATTCCCAGGATTCCTCAGCCTGTATGCTCGCTGGGGAATTCTGGGAGTTGAAGTCCACACATCTTCAAGCCAATGGTGGAAAACGCTGCTCGGATGCATCCCTTAAACTCCAGGTAGCCATTGTGATAAACATACCAGGATAAAGAAAGCTTTAGGAAGACAGCACATCCATCAAGTTTAACATGGGGGGGGGGGGGGAATCACATCGAGGAACAAGGCTGTGAAAACTCCAAGGACACCTTGGAGTGTGCTTTCCTACTTTTTAGCACATTTAGGCCAATCAGAGTTGGAGGAAGTTGGCAGGCTTTCCTAGGGGTGATGTCAGATGCTTCTACTTGACTTTTGCAAGCGTGGTTGAGCAAAATAAGGGCCTGCCTAACGTGATGGCAAAAGCAGAGCACACCACTGGCGCAATCGGGGCCAAAGTAATCAGGCAGGGGAGAAATTAAATCCCGCTTTAATTGCAAGCACTAGTGTCTATTAAGTCAGGGACAGACAGCCTGGCGTGGATGAGAACTTTCATCATCTTTTGCCCCTGGAAATGCTGGCTGCAGGACTGGCGAGAACTGGCATTCCAAACATCTGCAGGACGTCAAGGTGGATTGACTGTCGTGTGATCAGGGGAAGCGAACATCCATGCTCCAGTAGGTTTAGCCCACGGGGCATGGTTCATCCCCATCGTAGGGAAAGCAGCTTACAGAGGTTTTGGCACCAGTATCTAGCCACTTAGTCAGCTTGAATGAACTCAAAAGTTTAGGCTGCCGGGAGGAGGAGCCAACGTCAAGACGATACGGACGTGCGGTCTCGATGCAATGTCTTCAATATGTTTTGAAAATGGAGGTATGATGATGGTAACATGTATAAATATCTGAGTTAAAATACTTGAGTTCATATGAATTATGCCTGATGACTGTGGAAGAGATGCACGAAAGACTTTTGTAACCAACTGATACACTTTCTACAGTATGTAAAGAAGGAAGATTTTATGTGTTGTGTTTGTTTTGGAAATAAAAAATAAAAATAAATTATTTAAAAAACGGTTTAGGCTGCCCTTTTCCTGATCAGCTGGCAGGGATGAAATGGGCGCAAGGGAGGGGGAGTAATAATTTTTAAAAAGTAGAACTAATTCAATTAATACATCCAATACTACTCCTTCGTATTTGCCCCTAACAAGTAGGCTGGGCTGAGAGAGAGGGATTGGCTGAAAGTCACCCAGCTGGCTTTCATGCCTAAGAAGGGACTAGAACTCCCCATCTCCTAGTGGCTGGCTCAAAGTCACCCAACTGTCTTTCGTGCCCAAAAAGCGACTAGAACTCCCCACTGCCTAGTGGCTGGCCCAAAATCACCGAGCTGGTTTTCGTGCCTATGGCAGGACCGGAAGTCACGGTCTCATCCTTTCCAGTCTTCCAGTCTTGCTGTCTTTTAACCACTCTGACTAGTAAAAGCGACCCAGTGGACTAGCAACTTGAGCCACAAAGTCTCACCCCTGCCAGGGAACGATCCAGATCTCACTTCTTAGTCCCTCTTCGGTTTGAGCCTTCTGCTTCCCGAGAACCAGGAAAAAGCAGAGCTCCAGGCGTCCACTGCAGGAACTGTCTCGTTGCCAGCGCATTGAAAGAAAGAAAATAAACCAGCCAGACCGAAAGAAAGAAAGAAAGAAAGAAAGAAAGAAAGAAAGAAAGAAAGAAAGAAAGAAAGAAAGAAAGAAAAAATCTCTAGCAGCCCCCACTCCCCGCCCCGAACATCTGCAGTTTACTTTTCAGCCTGGTTTTGAAGCACACTTGCAGGAACCTAAAGCCGTGCCCTTTTCCAGCATTTCTATAAAGGCCGGTGGCTAGACTAGCAGGAGGTGGCCCCGGTGAATGCTCTGTTTTGTTTCAAAAGATCATCTCTGCATGGATACCTCTCTTCTTCTAAAGCCATCATCAGCCTTTACAAAGTTTCAATACTCCAGCGGGGCCCGGCTTCTCTCTTTCTCCCCCTCTTCCCCTTCCTCCCCTCCCTTCCGAAGCCAAGTTCAAAGAAAGCCATAAAAAGCCACCCTAACATCCCTGGGAAGGCAAAGGAGGCGGCTATAAAAACACCACCTCTTTAAGCAGCTCTGAGCTTTCCAGAAGCTACACAAAGGAAGCTTTTCCGCGAATCAACTTGAGAGCAAAGGCCCGCGCAGCAACTTTCTCTCTCATCCCCTCCGTTGCTGAAGAAGCAAATTTTAGGATGAGGCTTTTTAAGCCGTCCATCCGAGGTGAGGTGCTTCGCTCTCGCAAGCGTCACCGTTCCCTCCGTTGGCCCTCTTGAAATGGGAAAATCCCATTTTCGACAAGACATACTCTCAGGCATGAAGATTAGATTCGAAACATGAAATGGAGCCTTAGATCTTTTAAGTACGGGCTCCTTGACAAAATAGTTTTGATTTCCAGAATTCCAGTTTACTTCTCGGGCCAAAAGTTGGCTTGTTTGTTTGTTTGTTTTAGAAAGAGAGGGGGGGGATGCTGTTTGGATTTCGAAGGGGGAAGAGTTATGATATTTGATCTCCATCGATCTTATGTCCAAGATCATTTTTATCTTGGTTTATTAGGAACATTATTTTCCCCCCTTTGATGTGACTCTCTTAAATTGGAGAGGAGGGAAAGAGAAACTAAATGTGTGAGCGCGGCTATATAAACCATGGTTTACTGATTATATTGCTATTGCTAGAATTTACCCAATACAATCAAAATGACAAATAACCCCAATTGTAGGCATGAGGCTCATCCAGCTATCTCTGTTGTGGCCTGCCAGCGGCCTGCAGAGCTGGCAGTAGATTCGGACATTGAGGAGGTTGGAGTGGAGCATGGGCCAGTCCTGGAGGCTGAGGAAAGCTCAGAAGAGGGCTCTGTGTTGGAGGCAGAGAGGGGGCCAGAGCCATATGCCAGTTATCAGCTGCCTTCAGCTGTCTGTGTGTATTTGCGAACCTGTTTTTCGCCATCCCTGGGCTCCAGAAGCTTTCTAGGAGCCTGAGGAGGGCGAAAATGGCCTCCTCTGCCCCCCGCCCCCAGCAAAAAATGTCCCTACAAGCAATCCGTAGGCAAGCCATTCCCAAACTTCTGGGTTGCCTGTTGGGCCATTTTTTGCCCTCAGGAGGCTTCAGAGAAGCCTCCGGAGGGCGGAAAACGGCCGAAAACGAAGACCAAAGTCAGCTGGCCAACGGGCACATGTGCGCTGGAGCTGACAGGGCAACGCCTCATGTGCCCTAAGAAATGGCTCCGTGTGCCACCTGTGGCACATGTGCCATAGTTTTGCCATCATGGTTGTACAGCTGGGGTGGGACCACCTGTGATTTCTGCTACCAGTTGGGAAGAATCGGTTCAAACCGACAGAATACTACCTCTGGTTAAAAACTATTCATCTTGCAGTTACCAAGGTTCTAAGACATAGGGTTCTAAATTAAAGGAGCATTAACCTACTTCCACATACTTGCCAAGGAAAGTTACATAAATGTGACTGTGAAGTCACCAGGAATTCAGTCCAACTCCAAGGGAACATTCCCTTTATTTTGCCTTTCTGACTCACCCATAATCAATCTCCATTATTGCTGTTTAACAGTCTGTTCTCCCAAGCATTTCATTCTCTTTTAGAAGTGGAGAGCAAACACAAGAACCCTTCTCGTAGGCTTGCCAAGATCCAAATTAGGCAAGCAGCCCCATCAGATATGAGCCATCCAGAAAACCCAGCCCAAATATACGCAGATCCCCATCTCTTCTTAAGCAGCTGCATCAGGTGAGTCTTCAAACTCAACTCTGCCAAATTTTGCAACACAGCTCACTCCCTGGCGACAATTGAAGCTCCAGTGCAAAATTGCACAGAAACGCTAAGTGCTCTCTACGCTGGTGTGGTTTGGAGCCACACTGAACTATCCCTCTGAGAATAATTGCCACAGAATCCAGCTTTCTATTGGATTATTGGGCAATTCAATTAATCCATCCCTGCAGTATGACTGAAACTTCAAACACCAGAAAATTTCTCTCTCTGTCTCAATGAGGGATAGGATAGGCTAGGATAAGACAGGACAGGACAGGATAGGATAGGATAAGACAGGACAGGACAGGACAGGACAGGACAGGACAGGACAGGACAGGACAGAACAGAACATAATTATTTATTGACCAAGTGAGATTGGACACACAAAGAATTTGTCTTTGGTGCAGATGCTCTCAGTGTACATAAGGAGAATAAAATACATTCATCAAGAATAAAAAGATACAAGACTTAGCGATAGTCAAGGTTATTAATAAGCTATCAAATTGTACTAGGAAACCAATAAAAACTATACAAATTGAAAGATACAAGCAACATGGTTATAGTTATAAGCGGGGAGAGATAGATACTAGATAGGAAGAGAAGAAGAATCGTAATGCAGTCTTAGTAAATGATTGATACTGTTGTACACAGAACGGCAACAAACTTTGCAAAAGCCGAGAAGGCAATCTTCAAACACTAGGGGATTTTTTAAAATGAGATGCTGTTTCGTCAAGATACAGCAAATCCCTAATTTATCAACCACTTCAGTTAGGGATGACCACAATCCTTTTCCCGAGATCGCTGCAGTCATCCTGCTACACCACAATGGCCTGGCTTCCCAGCATGACAAAGGAACCGTGTTGCAAAATCAAATGCTTGATTTATTTGCTCATCCGGGTTTGCTTAGGGACATTCAAGATAGTGAATTACATTAGACATCCCCCACCATGGAATGTCTACCAACGTGAAGGCTGGGTTCTCTCAACAAGTTTAGCAAGTCCAGAAAATCCTAACATCTGTGTTAAGCTTGATTAAAATTAACCTTGGCTAATTCTGGGTTTGTTTGCTTTTTAAGCTTATCGCTTCGTGAAAATGCAGCCCTTTCTTTGTCCTTTTTTTTCCCCCTTGAAAATGTTTCGCTTCTCATCCAAGAAGCTTCTTCAGTTCTTGGATGAGAGGCAAAATGTTTTCAAGGAGAAATATCAAGAAAGGCCAGCTGCCTTTTGAAAAAGCACCTTTGGGGGCAAGTTTGATATAGCGTTAAAGCAGCCAGGTTAGAAACCAGGAGACAGTGAATTCTAGTCCTGCCTAATGCACAAAGCCAGTTGGGCGACCTTGAGCCAATCGCTCTGTGTCAGCTCAAGGTAGCTAAGATAATGGCAAACCATTTCTGAAAAAAACCTTGCCAAAAAAGGTGACCAAACAGCCAGTTCTGACAGGTTCTGGAGAACTGGTAGCGGAAATTTTGAGTAGTTGGGAGAACTGGCAAACAGGCTGGCGCTCCGCCTGCTGCCTCCCAGCTGATCTTCTTCTGTAGCCCTGAACAGGAGAATGGAGCTGGAAAGCAGGTTAGTGGGGTGGGGTGGGAATGGGGATTTTGCAGCATCCTTCCCCTGCCAAGCTCACCAAGCCACACCATGACCACCAAGCCACATTGAATCCCACCGCTGACACATACGCAAATACACACAGACACACGCAGAGAAATCATTGGATTGTCTAAGGGGATTCTCCATCATCCAGGTCATGGTTGACCCAAAGGTACTTTTTCAAAAGGCAACTGGACTTTCCTGTTTCTCTTTGAAGACGTCTCACTTCTCATCCAAGCTTTTTCTTCCATTCTGAACTGAAGAAGCTTCTTGGATGCGAAGCGAAAGGTCTGAACTGAAGAAGCTTCTTGGATGCGAAGCGAAAGGTCTGAACTGAAGAAGCTTCTGGATGAGAAGCGAAATGCCTTCAAAGAAAAACCAAGAAAGTCCAGTTGCCTCTTGAAAAAAGCACCTTCGGGACATTGAATTAATTTAGTCACCATTTTAAGGGAGTTATGGAACCCAGTCATTGACTCCTCCTATCAACTATATGGTCCACCATCAAGAGGAAGCTCCTGAGAAGAGAAACAAAAGGAAGCCTTGGAAGTTATGAAAGCTAAATCCTAATCAAGGATTATTATTCGGATATGCTCATAGACTCTTAGGAAAGAACAATCCTTCCAGATATTCATTTATATCCCTATCTGGGTCTCCCCAGATCCAACGCAACATCTTAAAACTACTAAACCTCTTCCATAAACAATCTGCAACTGAATAGTTTGGCAAAGAACCAAATATCCACATTGTCTGAATGAAAGTGACAGCTCTGCAATTTTGCATATATTGCAGAATAGGTCCTAGTGTCCCTAAAGTGTGTGTGTGTGTGTGTGTGTGTGTGTGTGTGTGTGTGTGTGTGTGTGAAAGCACCTGGTATGTCCAAATATGGGAGGGAACATACTGCTAGAATTCAAAGCACCAGGTGCTTTGACATAACACTTAATCATTTCCTTGGCTCAGCTGGTAAGGGAGGAGAGCTTGTGGCTTAGAGGTTAATATAATTGCCTAATATGTAAAAACAGCCCAGGTTCTAATCCCAGTAAGGGTATGGCTAGCTGATGAGAGCTAAATAGCTTGAAATAGATCTATACTAGTTTCCCTTTATTTATTTATCAGCACAAATGCAACACACACACACTTACACACACACACACACATACACACACACAAAATCCATCATCACCACCACACCAAAGTTCCAAGTAGTCCTCGACTTACGACCATGACCGGGCCCCAAATTTCCATCGTTGTGAGATATGTTACATGAGCTTTCCCCCAAGTTGCTATCTTTCTTGTCCCAGTTGTTAAGCGAATCACTGCAGCTGTTACATTAGTCACATGGCTGTTAAGTGGATCTGGCTTCCCCATTGATTTTGCAAAGGTCGCAAAAGGGAATGATATGACCTTGGCACACAGGAATGGTCATAAGTACAAACCCGTTGCCAAGCATCTGGATTTTGATCACATGATCACAGGGATGCTAGATAGGCCATATCTGCAAAAAATGGTCCTAAGTTACTTTATCAGTGCCGTTGTAACTCTGAACAGTCACTAAATGAACTGTTGTAAGTCGAGAACCACCTGCCTGTATTTATGCTCTTAACAAGGTGGAATGGACTTAAGCTAAGCAACTGCATATTGTATGCCTGATGACATCAGCAGCATGCAAATGAGGCCAGCTGCATAATTCATCTCATTTGCATGATGACATCACAAGGCACGGAATGTCACTACTTCCCCCCCTCCCAAAATAAGAGACTCATGCATGCATATGCTTTATTTAAATTTCAAATGCCAGGGGAATCTCTTATGGACGGCCACAGGGGTGTGCTCAGTTCGAACCAGCGGTCTCCAGATGACCAGAAAGCTTGGGGAAGCATGGTTATCAGCTGCAAATAAGAAATACCAGCTTAAAAAAAAACAGACATAAAGCCAGAAACTTTGAGGGACATCTCTGAAGTTGCTTTAAAAGCCCCAGTTTGCCATGTATGCACACATTTTAGGGAGGGCGGGGAATGAAGCCCTCATGTCTCAGTCAAAGGAGAAGACCAAATTATAACCCTTCAATTAATCAGGGTACAAACAAAACATTATCTTCACTATGCCAAAACCCAGCAGACTTTCTTAAAAGCATACGCACAAAAAACCTTATTACAGCAAGGGTGGGAAATATGTAGCCCTCCAGATGTTTATGAACTTCAATTCCCAACAGTCCCAGGCAACCGCCGATCAAAAAAAAGAAAAGAAAGGATGACAGAAACTCGAGTTTGGCAACATTTGGATGGCAACCGCTTCCCCATCTTGACATAAGTCCAAGGGTGCCTCCAAATTTTATTTTTTTAAAATCTTTCCCCTTTTCTAACTTTCTTAGAAGCATGGGGGGGGGGGCAGCCAAGTAAATTCCAGATGTTCGGGAAAACACATTTGATCCTTTTTGCAAATTGGGGAGAGATTCAAACCGCTGCCTGCCTGGTAAACGCGGGGTCGCATTTTCACAGCACATTTTGGCATATTTACTCATGATGTAGTAGCCCAGCTGAAAATCGCTTTGCAAACTTCTAGTAGGATCAACGCAAGGTACTTAACATTGCAAGCCTAACAAGAGTTTGTATAAAAGAACAATTTTTGGCACTTTGTGATTATAGTTCTACCCCAGCCTTCTCCAATGTGATATCCACTGTTGTGCAAGATTAAGCTCTCTTCATCCTCAGCCAGCATGTAACTGGAAATGATGGGAACTGGATCCAACATACAAGTAGTCCTTAACTTACAACAGTTTATTTAGTGACCGTTCAAAGTTACGACATTGAAGTGACACAACCATTTTAAACACTTACAACCATTGTAGCATCCCCTTAGTCATGTGATCAAAGATTAGACAGCCTGGTAACCGATTCATACTTATGACGGTCGCAGCATCCCGGAGACATATATGATCCCTTCTTGCGACCTTCTGACCAGCAAAGTCAAGGGGGAAGCCAGATTCACTTAACGACGGTGGGACTAACTTAACAACCGCAGGGATTCGCTTAAGCTACTTTTTTGCAAGAAAAGTCGTAAAATGGGGTAAAACCCACTTAACGTCTGCCTCACTCAGCCGCAGGATTCAATTGCAGTCGTAAGTGGAGGATGGCCTGTATTTGTGAACCTAACCGAGGACAGAATCCAGAAAGGCGAGGCTAAAGACTCCTGGAATAGAAAGGGTAGCCTCAACTGGGAGCTGCATTCACAAGCCACATTCAATTCAGCATCGTGGGTTCAACCACAGGCTTCCCTTGTTCGTGGGAACTCAGCCTTCCACACGGTTTACTAGCCAGCATGGTTTCAATCGCAATGCAGGCCGAGACGAAGCCAGCAAATTATGAATAAGCAGATCCAGGCGCGGCTCAGGGCAACATCTGGAAGATCAGAGACCTTTTCCCTTTCCATTCCCCTTTGCAGGGGCCCATCCAGAAGTCCCGGCCAAAGAAGACAACGGAACTGGCCACCTCCAAACACCCTGGGAAGATTCCAAAGCCTTTCGGCAGCCAAGCCACAAGGGAGGGACCCAAGGGGGCATTACAGGGAAAAGCAACCTGGAAGCCCTCCAGATGCCTTCTATCCCGATCTCCTGGACTGGGGACCTTATTCTCCGGGGCTAGAGGGGTCGGCAACCTTAAACACTCAAAGAGCCACAAAGGTCCTAACCGGAAGCCCCCCCCCCTTCAACTCTGGAGCCGACCACCATAGAGTCTCCTCCTAGCACAGCATCCCTTTTCCTCTACCTATCCTAACTGAAAGCCTTATCAACTGTGGATCTGACCAGTGAGAGGGAGCCACAGCAGAGGGATGAAAGAGCCACAAGCGGCTCCAGAGCTGCATGTTGCTGACCTCTGGACTGGAGGGATTGAATTCAACAGCTTAGGAAGGACATCCTTTAGGCAAGCCCTGGGTTGAGAATTTTAGCAAGGAGCAGCAGCTCAGTGGAAACCAGTGTCCCTTTTCTAGGATGATGGGAGTTGTAGTTCCCATCATGAGAGGGTACCAAACTTTAAGAAGGAGCAGCAGCTCATAGGAAACCATCTTCCCCTGTCTAGGATGATTGGAGGTGTAGTTCCCATGAGGGGAGGCTGGCAGAGTAGGGGAAAGGCGGGAAAGAATTACTGGAGGCAGTTGAGGGTACAAACAGGGTGGGCACCAGTTAAGATATATAAGTCCCACTGTCTGGAAGCCCAGCAAAAGTAAGGCGGATTCCGGCGTGTTCTCCCCTCCCCAAATTCAGGGACCCTCCCTCTGCCTCCCACATTCACAAAGAGCCAAGAGCCCCGCAGGGCAAAGCACTTTGGCCCAAGCCCCCCGAGGCGTCCTACACCTCTCCCCCTACACGAGGAGGAAGGAAGGGGGAAGAGAAAAAAGCGCTCCCTTCTTTTCTCTCCAACGCGCCCTAAAGACCACCCGGCCGAGCCATTGGCAAGCGGGCGCCCGCGGTTCGTTCCGCTCCCACCGAGCCCGGACGGAGCTGGGAAAGCAAGACTCACCCTGGGGCCGGAGGGGCACTTGCCAAACGCCCGGTGAGGGCAGCCTTGCGGGATCCCCAAGCCGCCGTCGCCGTCACCCCCGGAGCCTTTGGGGTTCGTCGGCCATTCCTCCAACCCTTTCCGCGCCAGAGAGGCGTTCACGGTGAAGCTATCACCTGGAGGAGCAGAGCAAAGCGAGGGAGGAGTGGGTGGGGGAGCCCCCTTCCTTCCGTGACCCCCCTCCTCTTCAAGCGCCCTCCCCACCGCCCCTCCCCAGCCTCCCTCCACGGGGGGGGGGGAATGCGGGCAGAAGCCCCGGGACCGGCCACCCACTCAGGAAAGCGGCGCGCAAACTTTTCCATCCCCCTCCCCAGCAACCGCTTGGGGGGTGAGGCGGACGCGCTCCCAGCCCCTGGCCGGGAAAAGTTGGGGAGGGTCCGAAACCCGAGAGAGAAAGAGAGAGAGAGGAACCCCCTCCCCAGGACGCCCCTCTTACCTTCGGGGTTCTCTCGAGGTTTGCAAGCAGCAGCTAGCGGGGGCAACAGCAGAGGGAGAGTCGGGTTAGAAGGAGAAGAGGAAGGAGAAGAGGAAGGAGAAGAGGAAAGAGAAGGAGGAGGAGAAGGAGAAAAAGAAGAGAAGGAGGAGGAGAAGAAAGAGAAGAAATAAAAGGAGGAGAAGTAGGAGAGGAGGAGGAGGAGAGGAGAGAAGGAGAAGGAAAAGGAGGAAAAGGAAAAGAGGAGAGAAAAAAAAGATGGTTAGATCCCAACCGCGGCTTAGTTTCTCCAGGACTGGTTCAGACACACACACACACACCCGCCGCCCCATATTTCCCCGGCAGCCTCCCCCCAGTCCGGCTGTGGGACACCCCCTCCCCCGCTTTTCCACATACACCCCCCACGCAGCCCACCCTGTCCCCCCTGCCCCGCCTCAACTTTGTAACTCTCACTCACCATGCTTGGAGTGAAGTTTGCCCATCGCTCTGCCCGGCTCTGCGCCCGCGATGGCATTGGAGAGCGTTTACGGCCGGCGCTGGGGGTGGTGGTGGTTGGAGGGGGGGGCGTCCCGCCTTCTCGCTCCCTCCGCCCCGGCGATTTGGGAGAGAGAGGGGGGAGGGGTCCCCCTAAGTCAGGCAGCGGGGAAGCTGGTTTGCAGCCGGCGGCTCCTTCTTCTTCTCCTTCTCCTTTTCCTTGCCCCGTTTTAGCAACCCACGTGCTGCCTTGCTCGCCTTCCGGGGCTTACTCGCGAGGAGGGGGCAAGAAGGCGAAGGGCTGGCAAGCGGCGGCCGCTTCTTCCATCCGGCGGCGGTGGCGGGAGCAGCACGGAGACCGGAGCGCTCAGGCGGTGGCACAGCAGCAGCAGCTGCGCGTCTGTATCTCTCTCTCTCTCTTCTTTCTATTCCTCTCTCCCTCTCTCTCCTGCTATTCGACTCTCTCTGTACCTTCCCTCTCTCTCTTCTGCCACTCCAGTCTCTCTCTCTCTTCTTTCTTTCCTTCTGTCCCTCCCTTTCTCCGAACACTCGTCTCTCCCTCCCTCCCTTTTCTTTCTATTCCTCTCTCACTCTCTCTTCCTTCCTCTCTCTCTCTCCTCCACTCGAGTCTCTCTCTCTCTTCTTTATTTCCCCTTGTCCCCCCCTCTCTACTAACACTCGTCTTTCTCTCTCTCCTTTCTATTCCTCCCTCCTGCTACAGTATTCGACTCTCTCTCTCTCCTACCACTCAAGTCTCTTTCTCTCGTCTTTCTATCCCTCTCTGCTCTTTCTCCTACTCTCGCCACTCCAGTCTCTCTCTTATTTCTGTTCCTCTCTCCTGCTATTCGAATATCTTCTTCCTCTCTCTTTCTCTCTCTCTCTCTCTCCCTTCGCCCCCCCCCGGTCTTCCCCCCCCCTTCCCTTCCCAAAGAGAGAGGCGGTTACGAAAGACTTTCCTGCATCCACCAGGGGCCGTGATTGACACCTCATGGAGATTAGACCACTTGCAGGCAACCTCTGGATGCCGATTGGAGGCGGGCGGCACATGAAAGGGCTCTTTTGGAGTCTCCAAAAAAAAAAAAAAAAAGCAGCCACCCAGCCCTGCTGAAATAAAAGGAGCGGCGGCGGCTTTGAGGTATTTCATTTCCAGCCAGGCGCAGGCAGCAGAACCCAGAGCCACGGAGGAAGAAAGGGAGGAAGGCAGCAGACGGGCAGTAAAGGAGGGAGGGAGACAGGGAAGCAGGCGCGCCAGCTCGCCGCCCGCCCGCCTGCGCTGGAGACAGCGGGGTTTTCTCCTCCTTTTCGTCTTCTTCTCCCCCCCCCCCCATCTGCGAATGGGGATCGAGCGAAGGTTGCTCTTTGGCCCGATGGGCTGGCTTGGAAACTTGCCCGCATTCCCCTCGCCATGCGCACCCGGCAAGGGCTAAGCAAAGGAGTCCTGCCCGCGGTCGTGGGAATGCGTCTTCTCCGCTCTCTTTGCCCGCCTCCTCGGGCCTCCCTGGCAGACTTTAATAGATTAAGAGAGTTGGAAAGGGCCTTGGAGGTCATCTAGTCCAACCCTCCTGCCCAAGCAGGAGACCCTGATAGATGGCAGTCCAGTCTCTTCTTGGAAGCCTCCAGTAATGAAACGCCCACAACTTCCGAAGGCAACTTCTGTTCCATTGGTTGATTGCTCTGATTGTCAGGAAATTTCTCCTTTTTTCCAGGTTGTATTTCTCTCTGGTCAGTTTCCATCCGTTATTCCTTGTTTGGCCTTCAGATGGTTTGGAAAATAGCTTGACCCCCTCCTCTCTGTGGCAGCCCCTCAAATATTGGAATACTGCTATCCTGTCTCCCCTGGTCCTTCTCTTCACTAGGCTAGCCATGCCCAGTTCCTGTAGCTGGGCATGGCTAGTCCTGTAATCCACTTTTGGTTCTTCATATGTTTGGAGAAAGGGGGAAAATTCTCTAGACTTGCAAAATATGTGAAGTCCCGGTTCCTTGAAAGCATGCAGAGTTTGTAAGACAAAACCCAGGCTCTAAAATTTCCCAATATCATGGCTTCTAACTCTGGGACTCAACTCTATCCCGGGGTTTATAAATCACACGGGTTGGACTGGCGGGTAAGAGTAAGCTGTTCCTTTTCAGCATGATATTCGCCTTGATTAGATTCAGGCTGGATAAACCATGGTTTACAACTAAGTTGGATTCACCCAACACACCAAAGAAAGAAATCAGGTTACAGCTTAGCCGAGTATGCAGGACCAGAAAACAGCACAAGGGTTCAGCAACCTGCAGCTCTGGAGCCACGTGTGGCTCTTTTGTCCCTCTGCTGCGGCTCCCTGTGGCTGGTCGGCTCCACAACTGATAGGGCTTTTGGTTAGGACAGGTAGAGGAAAAAGGACGCAACACTAGGAAGAGACTCTATGGTGGGGGAACCGGACATCCGGTTGGCTCCAGAATGGAATGGGAAGGCTTCCGGTTAGGATCTTTTGAGTATTTAAGGTTGCCGACCTCTGATCTAGCATCACTGTACAGGTAAGTCCTCAACAACTATTCATTTAGTGATGATCAGAGTTACAGTAGCCTTGAAATAAAGGGGTTTACAACCAATCCTCGCACTTGCAAGCGTCGCAACATCTCCAAAGTCACAAGAGGAAAATTCAGGCACTTGGCAACCGACATTGATTGGATAAAACAACAATAGAACTCAAAGAAAGAGAAGAATCGGACTTCTATAAAGTACGGAATAAAATGTATAACTGGCTAGAAATCAGAAGCCAAAACAGAAAATGGGGAATATAAATATATGGGGATACAAATAATGAATATTATTATAAGTGTGAATACTACGTTTGCTGCATTATAGGACAAGGTTAAAGCAATAGGGAGGCAATGCAGAAGAGAGAACTATAAAAGCTAAACAGGAAAGCCGAAAGCCGATAGAAAACTGTAAAATTACTGTAGAATGTTATGTATGTTCTGTGTTTTGGTTTTTTCTTCTTGTGTCTACTGTTTTTAAAGATTAAAACATTCAATAAAAATTATTTTTAAAAAAAGACAACAGTTGAAACAAAATGCCACAAAATTCTGTCCCTTCCCAAGAAAAACCCTCATTTCACATATTTTCTGAAAATAGTGAATGCATCTGCAAGCTGCAGATTTAATAAGAGATAGACCTAAACCAAAATATAAGTAACTCGGACACAAACATGTAGTGGGGTGTGTGTAAATATAGACATATATTACCCTCTATTTCATCATCACAGTGGCCTAAAAGAGCGATGCATAAAAATAACCCGAGTTTAACCTGAGCACAAAGTGGCAATTTTTGCTCAAACTGAGCAGGAGCTAAATACTCTCTCTGTCAACATATATTGAATAAATGCACAGTAGTCCTGCCGAGGAACGTATCTGGGGAGGAGAAACTAAGGCCTGCCAAAACGTATCAGAAGAAATGCAGTTCCCCATCCTGTTACAGAAATCAAGTCTTAGATCATCTTTTAACTTCAAAGCAAAGCTACTTTAACTGCCCTTTCAAATGCCGTATTCACACAACCCTTTTTCCCTTTCCACCGGTGGTTGCGTTTACATGCCGTACTAACTGTGATTTATTGAATGAATCCAGGTGCTTCAGTCCTTGCAACTTGGGTCATTAGCTAGTTATTCCCATTTTAAATATGTAGGTTGTGCAAATCCAGCAACCAGGTACAGAACAAGCCATGATAAGTCAAGTTACTAGTCCCCACTCTGAGGACAGTTACAGCCAACGTCACAGACCTTATCTGCCTTGGAGAGCTGCCAGGCCGATCTCTGCAAAACTTGGCAAAGAATCTCGGAGAGTCACGAACCAATTAAGCAAACTAATTGCCTCCTGCAAACTCCACTCCCCTTTCGCTCGTCTTTTATTTCCTCTTGGAGGGGCCATTCATCGTCCACCTGTGGCCTTACTCCCAAGTCGACCCCTCTTCTTTAGCTGTTCCCTTCGCCTGGCAGCTCTGTGCATGCGCACACTGGGAACAGGCTCCAGCTGTTGTTCTGCCTCACTGATGTCTGACTCTGAAGGCAGCTGATAACTGGCATACGGCTCTGGACCCTTCTCTGCCTCTGACACAGAGCCCTCATCAGAGCCTTCCGCAGACTCCAGGACTGGCCCAGGTTCCTCCCCAAACTCTTCACTGTCTGAATCTGCTGCCAGCTTCAGTCGCAAACCACAACAAGCACTTAGACTTGTATGCCGCTTCACAGCCCTCACTAAGCAGTTTACAAATGTCAGCCTATTGCCCCCAACAACTTTACCGACCTCGGAAGGGTGGAAGGCTGAGTCAACCTTGAGCAGGTGAGAGTCGAACTGCTGGCAGTCGGCAGAATTAGCCTGCAATACCACATTCTAACCACTATGCCACCAGAGCTCACTAAGGCAGGACTAGAACTCACCACATCCTGGTTTCTAGCCCAGTGCCTTTGGAAAGTCTCTGCAATATTTTAAATTTAGTATCTACCAATCCTCCTATGAATGGACAAAGGCAGGTTCAGGCTGAACCTGCCAATTTTCCAGCACTGTGTAAATTTGAAATGTTTGAGATCTGGAACACCCCTGGAGCCAGAAGCAAAATCATGACATCATAGGCAATCAAGTGCTCCCATTTTTAAGAGTCTCTTTGCATCCCGCCAAGCCAAGGAACACAACAGTTGAGTTTGCTTTCCACCACAAGAAATCCTGCAATTCTCTCCTTGGTTCCTGGGACTTTTGGCTTCCTGTCAATCTTCCTCTGGCTCTTTTCCTTCGCAGTGAACAAAGCTAGATGTCTTGTCTCTTGGAGGTTTGGGGGAAGGCGCAGCAAAAGAAATATTTGGAACTGAAAACCTGCAGAGGTTGAGAAACTACAATTCTCAACCACTCTAGCCAAAACGGCTGGTGCTGAAGGATGCTGGGAGTCATAGTTCAGAAGAAGTTATAGGTTGACCGTTGCTGGAGGAGTTTAGTTTACTTTATTGTCATTGCACCTTGTACAACGGAATTAAATGCCATCTTCAGTATACATTATAACAATAAAAATAAAAACCACAAACATACCACCCCAAGCTGGGTTGGTCCTTCACTATTTCCAGGGCAGGCCCACGGGCTGGATCTGGGTCCTGGGCTTTGAGTTTGACACCCTCCCCTTGATCTAGAACTTCTTCAGAACATCCTCCTTGATCAAGAACTCTTGACATGCCTTCAAACCCAAAGAGCTTTGCTCCATTTTATCGAGCGATTTTTTTTCAGGCACTGGTGAAATCTGGACCACAAGTTGTTGGTTTTTTTATAAAAAAGCGATTGTGAGGATTTGAAGAGGGGGTGGCAGAACATAATTACAATGAGGTTTTAACCACTTTCAGATACAAAGCCTTTTGTCTCTCCCTCTGTCTCTGTCTCTCTCTCCCCTTTCCACCCATCCCTTCTTCACTGGAGCATGTTAAGAAGTGAAATATTAGAGTAAGGGACACCATTCATAAAAGTGTAATAATGATGAAGAGGGCCTCTCGTTTAACCCGGTGACCGCAGTGGAATTTATTTTTTTTTGGAAGGGTTTGGGATCTCCCAATGCAGACAGTGGGGTGGCTGTGAATTTTCCCCCCATTTGCCTTTCATTCGAACCAAACAGGCGAAAACTTGTGCGGAGAGCTGGCACAGAGAAAGACATTTTTGAGCCTCAGAGGGGATAGAACCCCGTTCTCAGCCCGTGCTCTGAAAATAACCATGAAAACAAATGTTCAGACAATGCATTTCCCCATTCCAAAAAGTGCACTTCAAAAGGTTTTTTTTACATGCCCATTTTAGACGGAAGCCGTTACTTGTGGCTGGGGGGTGGGGGAAACAACCCTAAATTGAAAGAGTCAAGGAACGACTTCCTTCTTCCTGTAAGGGGAGGCAAAAAGAAAGGAAGGAGATTGCCCCACCCTAACTTCATGAATAAAAATAGGAGGCAGAGCTTGATTATGCCATAATTTAGGAAACACAGCTCCTGCATTGGGTTATTTGATGCTGTTAAGAAAATCTTCGTAGATCAACTGTGTCAGTAACAGCTTGCTAATTGCTGAACCGATCGGTCAAAAGTTCCACAAACTGGCACATAAATAAAGCAATACTATGGAACAAATGTTCAGGTGTTCTTTCTTTTTTTAAAAAAAAGCGAAGACCCTCCCATGTTGTTTACAGAAAGATGTTTCCAAGAGATAAATAGATGGAAGATAAATAAAGAAATTCCACTTTAAGAGAATAACAGAGTTGGAAGGGACCTCTGAGATCTTCTAATCCAACCTCCTGCTGAAACAGGAAACCCTAAACTAGTGATGGTTGAACCTTTTTGATACCAACTGCCAAAAAGGTCACACGGAAACAACACACACATGCAAACACGCTTGTCAGGGCCTCTCTCCGGAAAAGCTAAACTTCCAGGTTCTAGCGCGCAACAAGCGCCCAACAATCAGCTGACTGGTATGCATATGCACAGCGGTTTTCAGCACTGCCCCGCGCACAAAGGGATTGCGCCCCAGAAAAGCCGAACTTCCGGGTTCTGGTGCACATGCACACCTGACAATCAGCTGGCTTGCACGCATGTGCACACCGGTTTTCAGCACTGCCCCATGCATGAAGGACAGCTGATCATCACACACGCATGCATGCCAGAAACCCAGAAGACAAACAGGCAAGGCCACGCGTGCCGGGCAACATGGCTTTGCATTCCACTTTGGGCACATAGGTTCTCCATCATGGCTCTAAACCATTTCAGACAACTGCTTGTCCTGTCTCTTCTTAAAAGCCTCCAGTTGTTAGAGCATGCACTACCTCTGGAGGCCAGCTGTCCTACTGGTTAATTGTTCTCACTGTCAGGAAATTTCTCCATAGTTCTAAGTTGCTTCTCTCCTTGGTTAGTTTCCATCCGTTGCTTCTTGTCCTGCCTTCTAGGTGTTTGGGGCAATAGGTTGACCCCTCTCTTCTTGGTGGCAGCTCCTATTATATTGGAACACTGCTATCATGTCCCCCTCTAGTCCTTCTTTTCATTAAACATTAAGCGAAGTCAACGTCAGTAGGATGAAGACAAAAATTATAAGCCATGCACATCAAAAGCAGGTAGAACTTCAATCCACACCAGCTGCAAAACAACTTCAAGTCATAAGAACCCAACCCTATTCTTCCTTTTGCATCTGGCAACACCTTATATTTAACTTGTGGGGTTTTTTTCCACTCGCCATACAACCTCAGATACTATTCATTCGTCACTGTATAAATGGTGCATCGGTTGTCAAAACAAGCATTATTTCAAAACAAAACCATCAATCTTGGGAAGATGTTCATTTTTATCACAGGCATTCTCCCCAGCAATGACAGCTGTAGTTTTTCTCATCTCAACGTATCTTTTTGAATGTTATTCTATGTCAAAATAATTATTCTGAAGCGACATACAATTCATATTTATCATAGTGGCACCCACTATGTGAATGAGAGGAATTCACATTAGCTTAATAAGAAAAGGTTTTGTCGGGACAAAGGACTCTGCTTCGTGATTTTGTGAAGCCTCGGTCAGAACAAATAGTCTAAAACAGTGGTTTTCAACTCGTGGTCACCGGAGGAGCTGGGATGTCATCAAAAGGGAGGTTGCGAAGGCTGGAAGAAATATTATGATTTAAATATTAAGTCTTGGTGGTGCATGGCCATGATCCACGGCCACAAAAGTTATTTAAAGGGGATCAGTAGGGCGAACAACCATCAGTCTAAATTATCATTAGAGAGAAAAAGATGGTGTCACTTTTCAGCAGTGCTGAAAATGCCTAATATCTATTTGTTTATCTATCTATCTATCTATCTATCTATCTATCTATCTACCTATCTATCTATCTATCTATCTATCTACTTACCTACCTACCTACCTACCTACCTACCTACCTACCTACCTACCTACCTACATCTCTACCTCTACCTCTAGCTCTATCTCCCTACCTTCCTACCTCTATCTCTATATCTATCTATCTATCTATCTATCTATCTATCTATCTATCTATCTATCTATCTATCTATCTATCTATCTACAGTATCTATCTATATCTATCCATCCATCCAACCATCCATCCATCTATCTATCTACCTACTTATCTACATTTGTTTGCATTTATTAGTGTTTTGATCTTCAGTGTATATAAGAAGGACAAAGGACAACCTCTACTCACACAACCTGCTGGATTGTCCTTTCTAAACCAGGATGCCCCCGAGGCTTGGAGAATTGTTATTATTATTATTTTTTCCAAAGTGTTTTTTTCTCCAAGCTTCAGTTCTTTGTCTTGCAGCAAACATTTTGCTGAAGCAAAGTTTCGCCCCCTTAAACTTACAGGTATTTTGCTGAGAAGGTAGAAAAACTTTATTTTCCCCACCCGTAATCACCAACGAACGAACGAACGAACGAACGAACGAACGAACGGTGTTTATTCCAATCATAAAAGAAGATAAGACGGTGAAAGGAGGAGAGGAGGGGTGGGACTCAGCAGTTTTTCTGGACTTCAATAAATCCTCCAGCATCCAGAGAAATGACAAGGGATAAGTTTTTTTTTTAAATGTAGGTGGGGGGTGTTATTTGCATTTCTTAACAATGAGGGTGGTTTATACTCCACCTGGTGCCTTTCCTAACGTTACCTTTTATGAGTTTCTCTTTGTGACAAGTATCTTTGTACAAAGGGCTTCCTTTCCTCCTCCCCCCCCTCGCCTCCTCCCATTCTAACTTTCTACCAGCCTTCAATATACAAGCACAATGGAGGCATTGAACAGAAAACAGTGGGACAGCACCTTTGATCTCCTGTTCTAATAACTTGTGTATGTTTGCGTCCAAAAAAACAATGCTCCAAGGGTGTTTTCTTCCTCTCTCGCTCACAAACTGTTTCCTGGTGCCTTGGCTCAGCGGGAAGCGATTTTCCTAACGGGGCGAGTGTTAATTTTTATATTTTGGTTTTAATTGAATTCTTCTCATTTTACCGGTGGGTCCAGCAACCAGAGTACACTTCTTGTGCTTCTTGACAGGAGATAGGTAAATGGGATGCTGGGAACTGTATTAATTGCTTTGATGGCATCCCCTGAGCAGAGACAGGAGGGGTTCATACCTGCGTTTATAAAATCTTCATTAGGTAAAGGTAAAGGTTCCCCTCGCACATCCGCACTCATTGTTCCTGACTCTAGGGGGCAGTGCACATCTCCGTTTCAAAGCTGAAGAGCCAGCACTGTCCAAAGGCATCTCCATAATCATGTAACCAACATGACTGAAAGCCAAAGGCGCACGGAACACTGTTGCCTTCCCACCAATGATGATTCCTATTTTTCTACTTGCATTTTGACATGCTTTTGAACTGCTAGGTTGGCAGAAGCTGGGACAAGTAACGGGAGCTCACTCTGTTACGTGGCGCTAGGGATTCGAACTGCTGAACTGATGACCTTTCTGATCGACAAGCTCAGCATCTTAGCCACTGAGCCACTTTGCCCCTTAAAAAATCTTCATTAGAACCCGGGGGAAAAAACTTTCAGCATCCTTGTGGCTGCTGAAATCACAGTAGACACCCCACAACTCGATAGAACGCAGTTCCTTCTAGACCTAAGTGGCTTCTAGAACACAAACAGGCAAATGAGGTGAGAATTCATCGTTGTGTTATTCAACATCCCTCTTGAGGAGTTGTGTAAGAGCTAGCGTCCTTCAACTGGTATTTGGGAATCAGGGAGACCAGGTCCCATGAAACCGGCCAAACGACTTGGGTTGTTCCTCTTCATTTTGTAAACACAAAACAACAACAAAAAACCCCAAACCCTTACATCACTCTGCTTAAAAACAGGAGGGAATAACATAGTACAAAGAGGAAACAAAAAGAACATCATCTTTGACCAGTGTCTCTGGAAATAATAATAATGTCTTTTCTTCCTTTGGAATATATATAATAGGTAGATTCCATTTGGGAAAGGAGGGGGAGCGAAGGAAGAGAGGGAGGAAGGAAGGAAGGAAAGAAGGAAAGAAGGAGGGAGAGGCAGGGAGGGAAGTGGAAAGAGGGGAGGACGAAAGGAAGGAGAGGGAGGGAGGAGAGGGAGTGAGGAGAGAGGAAGGAAGATTGAAAGAGAGGAAGGAAAGGAAGGAAGGACAGAAGGAAAGAAGAAAAGGAGGGAGAGGGAGGGAGGGACGGAAGTGGAAAGAGGGAAAGGAGTAAAGGAAGGAGAGGGAGGGAAAAAGGAAGGAAGGAGAGGGAGGGAGGGAGGGAGGAAGGAGATTGAAAGAGAAGAAGGAAGGGAAGGAAGGAAATCCAGAAAACAAGATTGTTATTACGCAACGTCCTTAAGTGGACTGTATTGGGAATATTTCTCTTTTATTCTCAACCCTGGGCAGAGCACAACATCGTTCCCAAGCTCTCCAAAAGAAAACAAACAAACAAAAAGTCTATCCAGAGCAAAGGTCAGGAAAAGAGAGGCGCAGGGTGTTCCCAATAAAAGCGGCACCTCTATCGCATATTCAGGATGCTGCTTTGTGTGTGTGTGTGTTTATTTGTTCCCCCCCCCTCCCTCTCTCCCTCAGGTCTCCAAAGTCTGGGGCCATGTAGCAAAACCAAGGGGGAACCATGTGCCTTCCCCCCAAGTCTCGTCTCGGCACCAACCGCACCAACCGCAAACACAATTAGAGCATTCAGGAGAAGCCAGTAGGAGATTCCCTTTGATGTTGGGATAAATTGAGAATCGGCATGGTTTTGTCTGAGATGACAACCGTCCCGGGTTTCCTAATGGGTATCCAATGGTAAAATATAATTTTATGATGCTCATTAATTACCAAGCTGTCATGTGCTCCTGGCAGAAAAAGTAATCCTCTCCCACAGATTAGACAGCCATCACAAAGGACTTCAAAGAACTTAAGGCTCCTCTCCCCTGAGAACTGCCTTGCGTAATGAAAAGCAGGGAAATGCTTGACAGTGACTTCCTGCTACCCCAGTCGCATATTTCAACAGGCAGCCGAGGGATGGAGGCTGCAGCCGGTTAACCAACGACGTGTGTCCGGGCCTACATACGTTTGTGTGTGTGTGTGTGTGTGTGTGTGTGTGTATGTATGTGTATGTGTGTATGTGTGTATGGGGGACACAACGTTTGGGGAGAGGCGTCCCGAGATGTTCCAAAGATACACATCCTGGATTTTTGCAAGCTGCTCTGGCAGGGTGACACAAGAGGCTTCCGACACCTTCTTGCAAATTTGGATGGTAGCAATGAAAAGGGGGAAGGGTGAATGGAGCGGTGATCCCACTCGGACTCTGGTTAACTTCCGAGGTTTGGGTGGGGCGCACAGGTTCTTCCCATCCTTGCAGTACAGGCAGTCCTCCGACCCGTTTTGTGACCTTCTGACAAGCAACGTCAATGGGGAAGCCAGATTCACCTATGTATGACGAGGGGGGCAGGAAGGAAGGAAGGAGGGAAGAGCTTGATAGGGAGGGAGGGAGGGAGGGAGGGAGGAAAGGAAGCGAGGGTGGGAGGAGAGGCAAGTGAAAAGAGAGGAAGGAGGAGAGGGAGGGAGGAAAGAAGGAAGGGCTTGATAGGGAGGGAGGGAGGAAAGGAAGAGAGGGAGGGAGCAGAGGGAAGTGAAAAGAGGGGAAGGAGGAAAGGAAGGAGAGGGAGGGAGGGAGGGCTTGATAGGGAGGCAGGGAGGGAGGAAAGAAAGGAGAGGGAGGGAGAGAGGAAGGAAGGATATCCAGAAAATAAGACATTACACAATAAAGACATTACACAATGTCTTTAAATGGAATGTATATGGAATATTTTTCTTTTATTCCTCCAGGATGCTGCAACGGTCGTAAGTGTGAAAATCTAATCCATTCCATTCCATTCTATTCTCTATTCTATTCCATTCCATTCTCTAATGTCTAATCTCTATTCCATTCCATTCTCTATTTTCCATTCCATTCCATTCTCTGTTCCATTCCATTCTATTCTCTATTCTATTCCATTCCATTCTCTAATCTCTAATCTCTAATCTCTATTCTCTATTCCATTCCATTCTCTATTTTCTATTCCATTCCATTCCATTCCATTCCATTCCATTCCATTCCATTCCATTCCAGTCCAGTCCAGTCTAGTCTAGTCTAGTCTAGTCTAGTCTATTGTCTATTGTCTATTCTCTTCCATTCCATTCCATTCTCTTCTATTCAGGGTCATTGGAATGTTTTTCCATGGTGAAAACTCTTGCAAGGTTTCCTCCGGACTTTTCACCCCCTTCTTCCCCTCTTAACTGCTGTACATTCTCAAGATATCAAGGGTGTTTGTACACCAGAAATAATCCCAATATTAACATAAGATGCAAAGTAGAGTCCCTTCATCTTTTCAAAACAAATCAGCGTAATAGCTGTTAAGAAGATCTATCTTTCTAATGATTGGCTTGAGGGGCGAAACAGCTAATCTTTTCTTAGGACTATAAAGATAATATTAACACAGGGAGATGGATAGATGGGCAGTGCACCAAATCTCCTGGGAAATCAAAAGATGCTCGTATGAAATGATCTTCACACCCTCTTTTATTCTGTAAGTCACAGAGATTGCATGCTACGGGTCACCGGAATCCTTCTCCAGAATCTGGAAGGATTTCAGAAACTGACAAGGGTGGAAGGAACTTAAAAATATGCTGTTGGCTCCTATTAAAGGTAAAGGTTCCCCTCACACATGTGTGCTGGTTGTTCCTGACTCTAGGGGGCAGTGCTCATCTTTGTTTCAAAGCCGAAGAGCCAGCACTGTCCGAAGATGTCTCCGTGGTCAAACCTCATTCCCTCCCAGCACTGATGATGTTACGTAGTTGGGTAATGGAATTCCTGCAAGAAAACCACCAAGCTCAGTGAGCACCGAAGAGCCCATGGTTCAGAGCTGATACTATCTTCTATCAGAGGTTATTTGTGGTCAGCATGACTAGCAAACACTGATTTCTTTTTTCTACAGTTCTTGTTTAAAGCCAAACAAAAGCACAAACGTCACTAGCTCTTAAGAGTATCAAATGCCATTGTTTGAGTATCTAGTGTTGAAGGTACTTCTTTTCTACTATCTTGGGTTCCACACTATTCTCTTTTGTTGGATGATCACAGATATAACATGGTATGAAGTGTTAATACCACTTTATAATGCCTTGGTAAGGCCACACTTGGAATACGGCATTCAGTTTTGGTTGCCAAGATGTAAAAAAGATGTGGAGACTCTGGAAAGAGTGCAGAGAAGAGCAACAAAGATGATGAGGGGACTGGAGACTAAAACATATGAAGAACGGTTGCAGGAATTGGGTAGGTCTAGTTTAATGAAAAGAAGGACTAGGGGAGACATGATAGCAGTCTTCCAATATCTCAGGGGTTGCCACAAAGAAGAGGGAGTCAAGCTATTCTCCAAGGCACCTGAGGGCAGGACAAGAAGCAATGGGTGAAAACTAATCAAGGAGAGAAGCAACTTAGAACTGAGGAGAAATTTCCTGACAGTTAGAACAATTGATCAGTGGAACAGAAGTTGCCTCCAGAAGTTGTGAATGTCCCAACACTGGAAGTCTTTAAGAAGATGTTGGATAGCCACTTGTCTGAAATGGTATAGGGTATCCTGCCTAGGTAGGGGGTTGGACTAGAAGACCTCCAAGGTCCTTTCCAACTCTCCTATTGTATTGTATTGTATAAAAGGGGGGAGTGAGAAACATTACTCCCCACATTTTTCACACCTGCCACAATATTCTGCAGCTCCATCACACCACTCTCCCTGTGACTGTGGGATACTGTGACAGTTGCAAACCCCAGGATGTGTCACAAAGCTTTACAAGTAGTCCTTGACTTACAGCAGTTCATTTAGTGACCATTCAAAGTTACAACGGCGCTGACAAAAAGCCACTTTGGGCCATTTTTCACACATACAGCATCCTCATGGTCAACGTCATTTACATTTGGATGCTTGACAACTGACTCACATGTATGACGGTTCCCATGTCCCAGGGTCATGTGATCCCCGTTTGCGACAAGCAAAGTCAACAGGCAAGCCAGATTCACTTAGCGACCGCCTCACTAATTTCAAGGACTGCAATGGTTGACTTGACATATGTGGCAAGGAAAGTCGTAAAATGGGTCAAAGCCCACTTAACAACGTACGTCGAGGGCTCCCCATATTTTTAATCCCGTCCTCACTTAAGGAATGCTTGCTAAACGAGACAGTCGGTAAGCGAGGACTCCCTGGGATGCTCTTGTCTACCAAGCAGGCTGCTCATGGGGTTTTTTAAACTTGCTACACTTAGAAAATATATTTTTTTCGGCTTAGTTTGAATGTAGCAGTTTTGACCAAACGGTCAGGCAGGGAAGGTTAAAAGGGGAAACTCTTTTTAAACCAAATCAAAGGAGCGATGTTTGCTACAAACGGTTTGTGCAGAAATTCATTTTTCTCAAATGGAAGCAAAGAGAATTCTAGACCAGCTTTTGGACATGAATTGGTTCTGTAGTCCTGGGGGGTCATGCCATGCATGATAAAAAAAGATGTGCCCCCAAAACTGCACGTGCATTTTCATTGCAGCAAATTTAGGCCTGAGAACACAGCTGTTAGATGCCTACTAAAGGTGACACGGTGACCTGAACACGGTGGATATATATATATAATATTACCCAGTGGTCAAACGCCAGTCCTTTCGTTAGCGAGCGAGACTGAATTTTCCTGCCTCAGATTTCAAAAGAAAAGAAAATGGAAAAGGGGGGAAAGGTAGAAATTCTAGACTTCTCTGGCAACGAGATCAGAAAAAAAAAAGGAGAAGGAAAATCTTTACAGCGCGGTTCTTTTTTTTCTTTTTTTTCCAATGTTGCTTTTGGCTGCTTGGAAAAAAGAGCAACCCGCACAAAGGTTTATCAAAAGTTGGAGAAAGAAAGAAAGAAAGAAAGAAAGAAAAAGAGAGAGAGAGAGGAAGAAAGAAAGAAAAAGACACACACAGACAAAGAAAGAAAGAAAAAGACAAAAAGAGACAGAAAAAGGAAGGAAGGAAGGAAGGAAGGAAGGAAGGAAGGAAGGAAGGAAGGAAGGAAATGAGTGTAGTGAGGGAAGGAAGGAGCATAGGGAGGGAGGAAGCAGGAAAGGAAGGGAAGGAGGAAAGGAAAGGGAAGGAAGGGAATGGAAAGGAAGGGAAGGGAAGGGAAGGGAAGGGAAGGGAAGGAAGAACATCCAACAAAGGATGAACCAGCGCTTGAGCTTCCAGGGATCCAAAGGACTTCTTTGATGTCCAGCAGGTCAAAAAGATTTGGAAGCAAATACATGACTCAACAGCATCAGCAGCCCTCCAGCTTTCTGATCTCAAAAACAGCCACTTCTCAGGCTGTCAAGAGTAATCTTAGAAGAGTTTTTCCCACATCCCCCTTCATGGTCAATATATTTTTCCCAGCCCTGGGGAAGGAAATTGAACATCAAGGGCAGCCTAAATGACCTTCTGTGTTTAACTCAGGGGAATGTTCTTTATACCAGCGTTTCATTGTTACAATCCGACTTTGCATAGGTTCTCTTGTTTAGCCATATAAGGGAATGTCTTATAGCTTTTCTTTTTCCAACGCCAAGATGGTAAAACCATCCAGGAACCTCCATCCACCACTAATTACACTTAGCTTCTTTCTGCCTCACTCCAGCTCCCTCGAAGCAATTGTTCAATCCCAAATTAAATCCCCACAACTCTAGCACTAGCACTTAGACTTATATACCACTTCACGGTGCTTTCACAGCCCTCTCTAAGCGGTTTACAGAATCAATCTCTTGCCCCCAACAATCTCTGTCCTCATTTTACCCACCTCGGAAGGATGGAAGGCTGAGTCCACCTTGAGCCTGGTGGGATTCGAACTGCCAAACTGCAGCTAGCAGTCAGCTGAAGTAGCCTGCAGTACTGCATTCTAAACCACTCCACCACCTCGGCTCCTCACCACCAACCCAGTCCTATCAATGCAATTTGAATGGCAACTCTTGAGCCACCCAGAATTCCCAATGGCTACTTCCCGAGGCTAATTGTCAACTTAGCCCACAAGTGATAACGTCTCCTTTTTCCAACTTTCATTGATCACATTCCATTCACAAGCCCTTTTCGTCTCTGTTTTTCGCATTTTCCTCTGCCTTCTCCTCCCCCTTCTCTTTTTTGAAAAACATTCTATCGTTCTGTTCCCTCGATTCCCATTATGGCACACGATTCCGTTTCATTTTCCTCGTTTGCCTGGATGTGATTTCTCCCTGGCAGAGATTCAGAAGAGAACAAGAATGTTTCGCATTATTGTTTGAGCATGAGGGATATTCTGTGTGCCAGGCAAAACACGCATGGAGACAGAAAGGGCCTATTTGGAATTTGCTGTACCCTGATTTTACATTGGCACTTGACCTCTGTAAAGACTTCTCCTGGTTTTCATTACTGGTGCTGGCCTGGAAAGTAAGAAACTCAGAGCACATAGATGGGGAAGGTGGAGGAGACGTCCAAAAGAAGCTCCTGATAAATAAAACTGTTATGACCTAGGCTTCCCAAGAGCATGAAGCAAAAAACTTTTGGGATTCATACAACACTGAGAGCAGGGGTGGGATTCAGCCGGTTCAGGTGAAGTGGATGCTAATTTTACATCTCGTTCGCTGAACCGGTTAGTTGCAAGGACTAGCTGGCCCCGCCCACCCCGCCCCTTCCAGGAGTCTCCACCTGGCCCATTTTTGGATGCCACATAAATGCAGGGCCTGTGCGGAACTCTGGGAGGGTGAGAAATGGGCCTTCCGGAAGTTCCAGAAGTCTAGAAATGGGGCTGTTTCCAGCCTCTAGAGAGCCTCCGGAGCCTGAGGCAATCCGTTTTCGGCCTCCCAGAGGCTCGAGGAAGGCCTCCAGTGCCTGGGGGAGTGAAAAACGGGCCTCCTGCAAGTTCTAGGAGTCTGGAAACAGCCCCATTTCCAGCCTCCGGAGGGCATCCAGAGACTGGGGGAGGCCATTGTTGCCCTCCTGGAGGCTTGAAGAAAGTCAGAGCCTGGGAAGGGCAAAACTCCTCCCCGCCCCCCCGTGCTGCAGGAGGCTGAGTAGGCCACACCCACCATGGCCACGCCCAACCAGCAACTGGGCAGAGAACTGGTTGCTGAAATTTTTGCATCCCACCCCTGATTCAGAGACCAGAGCTAGGCAGTTGAAGAGGAGACAATTGTGTCACTCTTCCATGCCCCCTTTGACCCAGGAAAAGTAACAGTGGGGTAGCGAACATCCATGCTGCTGTGTTTCTTTTTGAAGTAGAGCATCGTGGGAAAACAACAACAAAAGTGAAGAAACAGCCATGGTGGTAGAGATCCATGAAGGGGCCCTTCTCAGCAAAAGCTCAGAATACCAGTGCGCTCTTTGTGTAGCTTTATATAGTCTGATCTCCAAGGTTGGGAGTCATTCTGAAGTGTTTGTCTGGGCAGGACTTCCATCACTTACTTTTGGAGTTCTGCCTGAATCAGGAATACATAAAGATGCTAATGTCTGGAACGTCGTCAAGTCCAGCAAACAGCCAGCCATATAGATGATGCCAGAAACATGTTCTGGGAAGGAAATGGTTTGGCTGGCTGTTCCTAGAAAAAAATATTCTATGCCGAGTGTTAAACGCCATAGGAAGGGAAGAATACAAAGCACACTGCCTTTTTGAACATGGAGGAGAAGGAAATCCCATGCACTGACCCTCCCATCTTGTTGACTTCAAACGCGTGTTTTCCCGTGCATTTTCAGAAGGATGCGAGCCAAAATAAGCAGTGGTGGGATTTAACAAACGGTTTAGCAGACGGTTCAGTGAGTGTGTGCTTTGCACGCATGCTCACACTTCGCGCGCGGGGGCAGCATTCCAAAAAATGACCTTTTAAAGCTTCAAAACGTACCTCCTATGTCAGCACCTGTGAGTAAAACAGCTGACACGTGGCAATCCTCTGTTGCGCAAATCAGCTCAGCTAAAAAAAAAAACAGGGAAATATAGGACAGGAATGCTCAGCGGAACTATCAGTTTGCCTGATCCGGTCTGAACCGGCTGAATCCCACCCCCGAAAATAAGACCTGAACATTGGCTATGGGGGGGGGTTGTATCATTGGAGAGAAATATATCAAGCCAGGGCTGAAATTCAGCTGGTTTTGACAGCTTCTGGAGCACCGATAGGGGAAATTTTGAGTAGTTCAGAGAACCGGCAAATACCACCTCTGGCTGGCAAAATGGAGATTTTGCAATATCCTTCCCCCAGGAGTTGGGAGGGAATGGGGATTTTGCAGTATCCTTCCCCTGCCATGCCCACAAAGCCATGCCCATAGAACCAGTATTTAAAAAACCTTGAATTTCACCACTGTATCAAGCTGTTCCGTTGTACTGTTTTCAAGCACATTTGATTATTCCAGAGCAGGAATAACTATGGCCCCTTTACCAGACTGTAGAAGATGGATATTAGTAAATTGTGGAAATAGCGGAGATATATAGAGCATATATATTTTTAGGACACCCCACCAATGCTGATGAGGCATGGAAGCATTGGTTACAGCCCACTCTTGTCTTTCGTCTGCGATTGCTTTGATGCCATCTACAACTGTGTGAGCCGATCCACAGTATCGTTCCAGCCTTTGGTGTCTAAGCTAATCAAGGTTTTGAGGCTCCTGCAGTATCCAGATACACAGCAGGAAAGACAGGTTCATAGTTAAACTCAGAATTCACTTATTTTCATTCTTTGATGTTATTTTAATCTAGTTTTGATGGGACTTGTCTATCACGCACTACCCAGCTACTATTTTATAAAATGGAGCGTTCCTTCTAACCCAGTCTGTCTGGTGTTATAAGGATATACTGTAAGTTGCTTGCTTGGAATGAGATATAGATTTCAGTTCTTAAGCCTTCTCCTCACTTGCACCTAATCAGTAAACCATCCCTCCCTGGCACCCTGTTCCGCCATGTTACTTTCATCTTCTCTCCTGTCCGTGAGTAAAACAGGCTTAAAGCACCTTTAGCCACAAGAATGTGGCCGCAATATTTTCTCCCGCATTCCAATACCAGCCGAAGGCCGTCTTGAGTGTACAAAATGTGTTAGACTTTGTCACATAACACCTGGGAGGAGAGTCAGGGGGATTGGCGGCGAGTAGGAACAGAAGAAGCAATAGAGGCCAAAGAGGAAGCAGTGATGGGGGGGGGGGGCACCAAGATCCATGCTGGATGGATTTCAAGGACGGTTGGAAAAGGTTTTATGTTCAGCCTAGAAGAAGGCCACTCGTGGATTCAGTTGAACAAAGAATGAGTTTGGGGCGAGAGGTATTGGCTGAGGTTATTTTCTGGCCCGGTACATTTCTGCTAAAATGATGAATCACTTCCATCTGGTCCGATTATTCTGGTTTGTCAGGCATGAACAACCAGAAACACTTGTGAAGAGGCTCAAGAAGATATTTCATTGTTGATCATCTATACTAGAAGAATCTCATCAGACTGCTTTCCTTCCTTTGGGAAATGGCAATATAGACGGAGGTGGAATTCAGCTGTTTCGAACTGGTTTGGGTGAACCGGTAGCTCCAATGATCAGCTGAGAGGAAACCAGTTTGCTCTGGTTTCCCTTGCACTTTACTTACCTATATCCTGTCAGCGGATTAGCGTGGCAGAGTGAATTGCTGCACCTCACCTGTGTTACTCCCCAAGAAGTAATGTGAAAGGTAGGTTTTGGTAAAACTGCACACGCGCGCAATCACCGAACCGGTTGTTAAACTGGCAGGATCCCACCACTGAATATAGACCTAAGGATTTGACCTCAGATGTTTTCTCCCCCATACCAATTCCACCTCATCTCCAAAGGGGTCCTCCCTCCTTCAGCTGGTGAATCCATCACAGGTTACCTATGTCGTCTGAGCCGAACTATACCTCCAGAGTTGAGGCAGATGAAGTTCTGGTAGAAAGACTGAATGCCTGGACTGAAAATCAGGTGTCAAACAATGTATTTGGGATTTCGATGTAGGAAGTAGGTTTAATACTATCACACCAAGAGCGTACTATTTAGTATCTCAATCTATCTACCTACATACTTACCAATTATGGCATTTAGTATTTAATATTGACATTTAGCATTTAGGTTTGGTATTAGCATCCATTTAATTATAATATTTAATGTCTATATGCAGTGTTTGATATTAGTATTTAGATGTCTTTAGGAAGTCAAAACATAAGTTACAGCAAGGACCAAGCCCAAAGCCATAACTGAAAATCTACCAAAGAAGCTGGAATAAACCACTTTCCCAAATTTATAGTTGCTCAAATAACAACCAATTTAACCAGGATTTTTCCCCTCTTCCTTCTTTTCCAGAAAGAACTGAATAGGATGGTATAAGTCTAGGGTCAAAGGTTGCTAAGCTTTCTGGGAAAATGCAACAATGAGTGTGTAGCCTTTTGTGGAGACCACACATGAGTCTTGTGGAAAGCATTGGAATAAACAAAGAGGAAGTGGGCATATTCAGATCCAATATACATTTTTCTTAACCCCCACCCACCATTGAATTTTACCTTCTCCTCCCATGTTCCATGTTCCATCTTTTCCACTCTTAAAAACCCTCCTTTTAACTTTAACTTCTGAACATTCATGAAAGCTGGGAAAAGGAGGGGGGGACTCACAAAAATGCCTTGGGGACAACATATGGCCTCCACATGCATACTACGCATGCATGTGCTACAATATTGAGTTTGGAGTTCCGCTCAAAAGTTCTCCATAAAACCATATACAGTAATCCAAGCTGGAATCCCAATGAACACTTTCTCTGTAGTCAATGTCCACCATAAAAGGCCTTTCATAAAGGTACTATCTGTAGGAGATGACCAGGCTGAGCCTGAAGGAGGAGTCAAACATGTCATAAGACACAAGGCCCTGCTTGCCCACAAGAAATCTAAATCCATCCCACCTTGAATTCCTCTTTTATCTCCCGCTCATTTCCTTTGACCGTTAGTAGGTCAGGTTCTTGTAGAGAGCTTAAGCTCACACTAAATATTTATACTCATTTGAACTGCCTGAATCACCTGATTCCCCAGTCCTTGAGATTTATCTAATTTTTAGGCACTGGTTTGATCTTTCATTGTATTTTATTTGCCTGAAGATTTAAGAAATGATGAGTTCGCTAACCGTAGGCATCTCCCAGAACTTTCAATCCAACCCAAGATGGCTGACAAAACAATTCTGACCTTCTTCCCACAATAACCTGATGATGCTTATACAGATTTCTTAGTTTACAATTGTCTGTATCTTGATTATGTAGAAGCAGAACATCCAAATATCGAGACTTCTCCCTTTTCAGATGATTGTAAGGCAGATTTAACTTCTTCACTAATAAAGGGTCTTTTTCCTCCAATAGGCAAATGCAAATTCCAATTGTCTAAATGACCTCAAGGTTGCCAAAAAGACATATAGTATAATATCCTAGTGTTGAAATACGGGTCTGTTTAGGAAATAAATCTATATTTCAAAATAAAAGATAAGCCGTGATTACTTGTTATTCAATAAATAAATGAGAGGGGGGAGAGGGAGACAGAGAGAGAGAGAGAGACAGAGACAGAGAATGAGAATGAGACAGAGAGAAGGGGAGAGAGAGAGAGAGAGGGAGAGAGACAGAGAGAGGGGGAGAGAGGGGGAGAAAGACAGAGAAAGACAGAGAGGGGGAGAGAGACAGAGACAGAGAGACAAAGAGAGAGGGAGGGAGAGGGTGAGAGAGAGGGAAAGAAAGAGGGAGAGGGTGAAGGTGAGAGAAAAAGAGATGGAAAGAGAGAGGGAGAGACAGAGAGAGAGGGAAGAACTGAAAAGATCAAGGCATACCACAGGAATGCTTGGCTTGTCAGAATTATGCACTGACATTAATCACATTCTAATAGAACTGCTGCTAGCAGCGGACACAAAGTTCTCATTATATGTTAACATAAACAAAACAAAAAGAAAGAAATCTTCTCCTTCCAAATCTTGAATTCTATCACATTCTGGAGCCGAAAACAAAAACCTGATATAAATTGCTCTTCTTTCTTGAAGAGGACAGCGTGAGCCCCAGAAAATTGTCACTTTTGAGGGTTGGCGCCTCTACAGAGGTTAGCGGGATTGGAAGAAGCACTGAAGGTCAAATTAGAGGACTTCCCCAGAACTTTCCCGTGGAAGGGTGGATCCGTTGAGTTAGAACACAGGTATCAAACTCGCCACGTCACGTTGCCGTGACATGAAGTTTCATGACGTTTTCCCCACTCGTGGAGCTGGGGTGGGAGTGGCCTGTGCATGATGCATTGGGCCCACAGGCTGCCAGTTTGACACCCCTGAATTAGAAGGAACCAAAGAAGTCATGTCATAAAATGTCCAGGACAAAGGACCTGGACATTACTGGCAGACCAGTGCATTCAGTTTTGGTCGTCACGATGTAAAAAAGATGTGGAGACTCTAGAAAGAGTGCAGAGAAGAGCAGCAAAGATGATTAGGAGACTGGAGGCTAAAACATCTGAAGAACGGTTGCAGGAACTGGGTATGTCTAGTTTAAGGAAAAGAAGGACTAGGGGAGACATGATAGCATTGTTCCAATATCTCGGGGGTTGCCACAAAGAAGAGGGAGCCAAACTAGCCTCCAAAGCACCTGATGGTAGAACAAGAAGCAATGGGTGGAAACTAATCAAGGAGAGAGAAGCAACTTAGAACTGAGGAGAAATTTCCTGACAGTTAGAACAATTAATCAGTGGAACAAAAGTTGCCTCCAGAAGTTATCTAATTGTTCTGGCGTGCAGTGTTCTGTAGCTTCGTTTTGAGAGGAGAAGTTGAAACAATTTATCTCCAGGATGCGAGGAGTCTGTAGATATTTTCACAGCCCTCTTTTTGACTCGTGCAGTATACAGATCCTTAGTGTACCAGACTTGCACAAAATGAGGATGACAGCTGAGAAGGCGAGAGCAATTCGCTGAGTGTCCAGATTTTACATTTAGGGGTAGGACATTCAGGGGGCTTCCTTTGTTTCATTCCCCTTCAGCAGGCACTTTTTCTTTCTCCTCTTCCTTATGTTGGTTCACAAATTAACTGATTACAGAGCCAAAAAAAAAAAAAAAACCCAAAGCATTATGAAGCTCTCAGAGGCATGGAAAGGGCCTGATGGAGACTTTGGTTTAAGGAAGGGGATGTTTATTTAACTCGCAGGAGGGGGGGAAGAGAGATTTGAGCTATTAAGGGCTGCAGCTGTTTCACATACTTTGCATCAGAGTTGTTCCTAAGAGACGTAGGGGCTCTGGCAAAGACCCCCGCAAGATTTCTGTGATTCACAGGTGTGCGGGGACCAGAGTTTTCCCAGTGAAAAATCAGGAGGCTGTGAGTTCGATCCTAGGTAGAGGCAGATATTTCTCTCTCTGGGCACACTGAGAATATATCCGCCGAACAAAACTCCGCATTGGTGACAGGAAGGGCATCTGGCCATTAAAACACTCTGTTAGCTCCATTCAGTTGCCCAGACTCCACCCCGCCAGGGATGATGCCGTCATTAAAAGAGGATGAGGAGTGATTCATTTAACAACTGCAGCAAGAAAGGTTGTAAAATGGGACAAAACTCCCTTAGCAAATGTCTCGCTTAGTGACGGAAACTTGGAGCTCAATTGTGGTTGCAGGTTGAGGGCCCATTGTGTGCTTTTGTTTCAAATATTTCCCTTAGCAGGGCCGATGAAAAGTTTCCCTGCTTTATCTATTACGCACTCTCATTTATTCTAAATCGGCATTGGATTCATTTTTCCAAGGACAAAAAGAATTTGGGGGGGAAAGAGTGTCATGTAGGGCCTAGAAGCATTTGGAGATCAGAGGGGTTTGGCGAGTGGCATTATGCTTTGTAACAGATCAGCTTTCTGTTTTAATTTTGTATCATAAAAAAAAAAGAAATGTTTTAAAAGGTGCCAAGCTAAGGTATCTGTAGGCACACTGGTGCTGGTGGATATAATTTTCAGCTTCGGAGATCTAGACGAAAAGGCTGTTCAAAAGAAATGTCTAATCATGAACAGAAGCCTTTGCATAACCCTATTTGAAATACAACCTCACATCATGTGTTCAGATGCCGCTTTCATCTTTGCTACCGTCCTAGATAAAATATTCCTCTTTCCGGGCTGCAAGTGTGAACTTTTGAGTTTGCAATGCAATCCCCACAATAAATGGTGTTTAAAACATCAACACGGAGAAAACTCATAAACTTTCTTTTTTCTCTCCATAGAGAGTGAGGTTCACCATAGATTGTTCACTAAAGATTGTTAGCACAAAGAAGACTCATATCTTTCTGGAACTGGTTTCTTCATAGATGTTAAGGCCACACTTGGAATCCTGCATCCAGTTTTGGTCACCACAAGGTTAAAAAAAAAAGACGTCGAGACTCTAGAACGAGTTCTGGTCGCCACGATGTAAAAAAGATGTGGAGACTCTAGAAAGAGTGCAGAGAAGAGCAACAAAGATGATTAGGGGACTGGAGACTAAAACATATGAAGAACGGTTGCAGGAACTGGGTATGTCTAGTTTAATGAAAAGAAGGATTAGGGGAGACAGGATAGCATTGTTCCAATATCTCAAGGGTTGCCACAAAGAAGAGTGAGTCAAACCTTTTCTCCAAAGCACCTGAGGGCAGAACAAGAAGCAATGGGTGGAAACTAATCAAGGAGAGAAGCAACTTAGAACTGAGGAGAAATTTCCTGACAGAACAATTAATCAGTGGAACAGCTTGCCTCCAGAAGTTGTGAATGCCCCAACACTGGAAGTCTTTAAGAAGATATTGGATAGCTATTTGTCTGAAACGGTATAGGGTTTCCTGCCTAGGCAGGGGGTTGGACTAGAAGGCCTCCAAGGTCCCTTCCAACTCTGTTATTCTGTTATTTATCATATTTCTAAACATTCTATCTGCAATTGTGTCATGAATACATTCCTCTGGAGGCAGCTGATGATCAAGGTTGGGCTTTTTGTCACAAAACTAGGACTCCAGATTCTCACAATATCTCCGGACTGATTAATGGGACAAGAGACTTGTAATCTGGAAAGTCCATTGAAAGGACTTCAACCATGGCTGATGCTACAAAGCGGTTGATGAATGGGATGACATCATATTTCTATGTATGGGGGGGGGATCCTATTTAACAAGAGCTGTGAGAATTATGTCACTTTATTCATAAGTCTTGCTGGAAAATAAATATAAGGGCTGTCAGAGGATCAGGTCAGCAGGTTTCCAGCTAATTTTTGTCCTTCACTGGTCCTGAAGGTGCCACCATAAATGGAAAAGGAAAGGAGAAAAGGGAAAGGAGAAATGGAAGCCTGCCAAACAATTTTGCGAAGCAAAAAAATGATCCGACAACTGGCCTAGTTATCATGTTGTGGGGTAGAGGGATTTTTGGGTCAGCCATGTTCCTCCAACTTAATGAAGAGCAGTTTCATAATTCACAACCCTTTGGCATTCAGCCCACTCACCACAATTCCCACCTTGTTCCATCAGAATTGAGTCAAACTGGTCTGCCTGTTGTGGCCCACCAGCGGCCATCCAGAGCTGGCAGCAGAGATGGACAGTGAGGAGGTTGGGGAGGAACATGGGCCAGTCCTGGGAGCTGAAGAAAGCTCAGATGAGGACTCTGCATCAGAGGCAGAGAGGGAGCTAGACATCAGTGAGGTGGAAGAAGAGCTGGAGCCTGTTCCCAGTGTGTGCATGCACAGAGCTTCCGAACAACTAAGAAAGCCGGTTGACTTAAGAGTAAAGCCACACCTTGGAGGTGATTGGCCCCTCCCATAGGAAACAAAAGAGGAGCAAATGGGGAGGGGGCTTTTGCAGGAAACAATTCGTTCCTTTGGTCGTTTCAAGAGTGGAAAGTTCTATAAGAGACACTGTGCCAAGTGTTGCCTTGCCCTGCATTTGGAAACTAATTACCGTATTTTTCAGAGTATAAGACGCACCAGAGTATAAGACGCATCAAGGTTTTGAAAAGGCAAATTAAAAAAAAGTTTTTGCACTCTGCAAACCTCCCCGAAATGGCCCATTTTTTTGCAAAAATTGGCCTGGTTTTCCCCCCAAAAAGGCATTAATAGCCTTTAGGGGGCTTGCAGAGTGCTCCTGGGGGCTGGGGGGTAAAATTGAGCAAAAAACGGGCCATTTCTTTGCTCATTTCTGTTCTCTCCAGCCCCAAAGAGCACTCTGAAAGCTTCCTAGAGGCTCTGCATGCCATTTTGGTGAAGGGGGCAGGGCTTCAGGAGGCAAAAAATGCTGTATTTAGTGTACAAGACGCACCCAGATTTTCAGCCTCTTTTTTGAGGGAAAAGGGTGCGTCTTATACTCCGAAAAATACGGTATCTCGCAGCTCACCAAGCGAGATAAGGTTCGTGTTGATAAACATTCCTCTCAAAGACTGTTGCCTAAAGCCTTGCTGACTGTGAATGAAAGAAATCCACAGTCTTGTAAATAAAAGAGGTTTTGTCAGGACCAAGATTTTGCTTCTTGCTTTTTAAGGAAGCCTAGGTCAGAACACTGCCTCCTTTCCATTCATTGCTTCTCCAAAACATTTTGGAACCCAAGATGTTTACTAGAAAGACCCCCCCCAAAAAAAATCTCAAAAAAGGCTTTTTTCTATCTTAGAAAGTAATCAATAACCTCATGCCTGGAGAAATGGTTCCTTGGATCTCTGCTGCAGGAGAATACTTGTGGGAGGAATGGGAAAGCTCTACCTACACCAGAGTTTTAAAGAGTTGGGAAAGTATTTTCTTTACCTTTGGGGCCCCCGGGAAACTGTAGCTGTGTGGTGTAGAAGGTAGAAGTCGGAAGATTTTCTGCAAATTATTTATATATCACCCAATGAGATCATTTCCGAGAGTCACTGGGAAATGTGTGTGGAGTGAAATATTATTATTGAAAGAATATAAAACTGATGTGTGTGTGTGTCTGAAACAACAAACAAACCCCCATGCCTATTTTTAAAAGGACAACGAAAGATATATCCCTCCCTTCCTTCCATAAGTCCCAATCCTGCTGTTTCTTCTTCCCTTCACCCACTACAAAGGATAAAAAAACTGGTTTGCACAAACCACAAATGTTAAGCGAAGCTTGCTGGATGCTGGAGGCGTATTAAATCTGCTATGTTTTACCTTTCCATTTCCTCCATCTAGGCCTTCAGGACCACGAGCTTCCCTAATAAGCTGCGTTTTTTGTTGTTGCAAGCCACAAACATTGGAAAAAGGGATAGTTATAACGGTCGTCCTTGACTTACGACAGTTCAAAGTGACAACAGTGCTGACAAAAGTGACTTATGGCCATGCTTCACAGTTATGACCTTTGCAGCATCCCCACGATCGTGTGATCAAAATTCAGACGCTTGGCAGCCGGTTCATACTTATGACCGTCGCTGTCTTCCCAAGGTCATGGGATTTCCCTTTTGCAACCTCCTGACCAGCAAAGTCAATGGGGAAAGCCCAGTTCACTTAACAAACGGGTTACTAACTTATCAACTGTGGTGATTCACTAAATCACTGCGGCGAGAAAGGTCATAAAATGGGGCAAAAGCCACTTCACAGATGCCTCGCTTAACAACAAAAATGCTGGGCTCCAATGTAGTGGTAAGTCGAGGACTACCTATCTTCGCATTTCAATCTGTGCATTGAACTGTAAATAAATTCTGAAACGCCTTCAGAGCACACCATTGTAGGATTATAACAGGGATAGCAGCATATAGCAGCATAGATAGAAGGAAGGAGGGAGGGGGGAGGGAGGGAAGGAAGGAAGGAAGGAAGGAAGGAAGGAAGGAAGGAAGGAAGGAAGGAAGGAAGGAATAGCAATAGCACTTAGACTTATATACCGCTTCACAGTGCTTTACAGGTCTCTTGAAACAGTTTATAGAATCCACCTATCCCCCCCCCCCCATTTTACTGACTTTGGAAGGATGGAAGGTTGAATCAACCTTGATCTGGTTAGTATCAAATTGCTGGCAGTCAGCAGCCAATATAGCAGCCTGCAGTGCTGCATCCTAACCACTGCGCCACTCTGATGAATGGACCGAAGAGCCAAAACAAGAAGGCAGACATGCTTTGCAGAATTACTGCTGATTCCCTGAGGAAACCCACCTATCCTTTGCTTCCCAAGAATTTACCCCGGGTTCAAATGTGCTGCTAATTTTCACCCCGTAAGGGAAGTGCAATTCTTGCTGTGTGAAAGTGGTGATGTCATCCTCCTTCAGAACGGCTTTTCTCTTCCCCTCCCCCGCCCCCCCAGGACTCGACGGGAACATTTTTCCCAGCTAAAAGTAGCGCTTTGTTCATCCGAATTAAATAATTCCACATGAAGTATTCCTTTGGGCCATTGCTTTGTTGCCTCTGCGGAAGAATTAACAGTTTAAAAGAGAAGTGCATAAGATACGGTTGGCCTCGGAAGGATTTTGCGTTCTTCTTCGGAATAACATTTCCAGTTCCCTTCTAAACTAATGTCCTAATTTGGAATGGAAAACAACCGCAAAAATGTTGCAGATTGGGGTTTTTTCTTTTTCTTTTTCTAAATCATGCCTAGGAAACCTTGATGGTGCCATTTTGTTTGTGCAGCCAATTCAGATCAAAATGCAGTTTCGAGTGAAAGTAGGAATGTTCTGCATTCAAAGAATAACGGTCTTAGGAAAGTTGGCAGAAAAGAACCATCGCAACTTGGATTTTTGTTCCCTCTCTGATTAGAAAGCATTTTGGCTGAAAAAAGGCCTCTTTTTTTTTTTTTTTTTTTTTTTTGAGATCAGTCTCCTTCCTTGCACTCCTGTGGGAGTTCAGCTGGAGGAATTCCCTTGTAAGGGGGAAGTGAAGGGGAAGTAAGCGTGCGTGATAGCATCCCCTTGTTTAAAAAACATGGACTTACAATTTCCCCCTGAATTCTTTTGGGCTTTGAAGACAGAAGCACGTTTAGAAAACAGTAGTGGGCAGAACCAACTCTAAATTCAATTGTGTTCAAATCTAATTAATATGAAGCATTGTGAGTGCTGCCCAGGGGCAACATTAACCATTCTAATTTCCCAAAATCCACTCTACCAAATCCTCAGATTCATGCCTTTCATAGCAATAGCACTTAGACTTATATACCACTTTACAGTGCTATTGGGGAACCTTTACCTTTTTATCTTTCTTTCCTAGAAGTCTCTTGGACAACATGGATTCACAAAACTTCTCAAAATGGAACAATGGTAAGTTCTTCAGCTTTGGAGATATCCTTGGTTACCTGAAGAGAAACAATCCTAAAATGTCTCGGTGTCAGCATCAAAATTTCAAAGGGTGCTCACTGTTTTTGATATTTTGTAAGGTTCCGCTATGATTTTTCCCCCCTCTCTCCTTCACCGTAGATTGAACAGAGGAACTGTTTCTTTTTCTTCTGCTACTCTAACATTTTTTACATCCTTTTTCTTAATCCAGGCCTGAGGTGGGAATTCTCAATTTACACAAGAGCAAAAAAACATGCCCTTTGAATACCTGATATAAACATTTTGAAACTTGAAGCTTAGAACATTTTTAACACCTAAAGTATGCCACAAAGTCAAGGATGGAGAATTGGAGGGGTGGGGGAGGGTGAAGGTAAGCAGATATATTTGCCTTTATTGTCCCTGTCTCCTTAGCCCTTATTTGGGAAAAAGGGAAAACTTTCATTTTCCAAACAGCTATCACCATTGTTTATGGTTTCCTTTTCCATGCTTTCCTTATCTTTTGCCTTGAAAATTATCCTCCTCAGTGTTTTTATTATTTTCTTCAAACATTATTTTCTTCAAACATCACCTCAAGCCTGTTATAACCTTGAGAGCCAGACAAGCCCCAAGGTCACGGTGAAATCTGTCACTTGTTATTTTGTTTTCACAAATAGACTTCAGTTAAGATCAACAAACTGTTGTTGTCGTGAAGAAAGATGGCAGCCAGGATGGTGCCTGAATGGATCATAGCTATTCCTCAGTCACTTGCCTCCAGAAGTTGTGAATGCCCCAACACTGGAAGTCTTTAAGAAGATGTTGGATAGCTATTTGTCTGAAATGGTACAGGGTTTCCTGCCTAGGCAGGGGGTTGGACTAGAAGACCTCCAAGGTCCTTTCCAACTCTCGTATTGTATTGTATTGTATTGTATTGTATTGTACTTCATCATTGTAGAAATGGACAATCTATTGTGACAAATTTGCAAATCACTTTTCCAATATAGTTATCAATTTAAAGAAAAGGAGGAGGAGGAGGAGGAGGAGGAGGAGGAGGAGGAGGAGGAGGAGGAGGAGGAGGAGGAGGAGGAGAGGAGGAAGAAGAAGAAAAAGGAAGAGGAGAAGAAGAGGGAGGAGAAGGAGGAGGAAGAAGAGGAAGTGGAAGAGGAGGAGGAAGAAGAAGAAAAAGGAGGATCCATAATCATGTTGCTTTCGTGTGAATTGAGCTTGCATGCTGAGATAAACCATATATATCGTATGTTCATTCAACAAACTATATTCAACCCTAGTTTATTGACTAAACCATCACAGGGTTTGCACGAAGCTTAGGCTCTAAACATGCTTGACTAATGACTAATATCCAGAAAATATTCAGCCAAAACCAAGCCAATCACAATCTGGCTTAAAATGAAACACGAGTACTTCAACATAGTAGATACGATGATGCAGGAAGTAAAAAAGATGGCTCTCTTTCGGCCCCAGCCAGGGCCAAAAATCATCACGGAACGCTTCTGAGTGAATTCACACATCCTTCCTAAGTCGGGTTCTTGACTACATGCATTTCTAGCTGGCTCTTTGCAGTATCCAGGATACCGAGTGGAATTTTTAACAAGGGGAAGCAAAACTCAGCAAGCTCAACTGCTTGCGGTTAGGGCTGTTGTCACTTCGGGGAGGCTGAAGTCAGCAAGGATCTGAAAAAGCAAGGTGATTGTGATGACATTAAGACAATTAATCACTGCCAGAGTGTAAGGGTCACCCAACAATGCATGCTGGGAAGAGCAGCAGGGATTCTTAGACAATGAATGGGTTAGCCGAGAATAAACAAGCTGCTATGTCCACAAAGGAATAAGACCTTTAGAGGTCATTTCATCTTACAAGCATGCCCACAATTATTTATTTATTTATTTATTTATTTATTTATTTATTTATTTATTTATTTATTTATTTGTTGTTGTTGTTGTTGTTGTTGTTGTTATACTTTATTCATTAAACATGAAACTCAGTCAACTGAACATTCAAAAACGCATCACAAATACCATTGACTGGTGCTAATGGTTGATACAGGTTGCTGCCAGCATCCTGGGTATCAACCAAGTATCTTCTTAAAATATATGATGTTCTGAGTACTGCAGTGTTTTGCAGTTCCGCTGCAAAACTGCAGGCTATCCGCATGTAGTAATCACTGAGTAAAATTGAATAAATTGTAAACTTTGAATAAGCTGAATGAAAATTGAAGTTGAAAGATTATGGCATCATCAGCCTTGGTTAGTGGCCATGCCAAAAAAATCTTGGCTAGCACTTGGGAAATCTGCGCATTGACAAAATTTCCATCTGTCAGTTACCAAAAGACTTCATTTCTTGGATCCACGCTCTGCTGATATATGATGACATTCTTGGAAAGAACTCCATGAATATGAAGCCAACACCAGCTAAATAACTGGCAGCTGTGATTTCACATTGTTGGGTACATAATCATCATCATCCTCATTGTGACAACATCTGGCTGACTATGCAACCAACTGTGATGATGTATTTGGGGTGTGCATTTGGGATATGGGAGGATTGACTTGGCTTGATGGCTTAATACTCCTTATCTGAACATCCACGTCCCAGCTTCATTCTTGTTTTTTCTGCCTGCTTCTTCTTTCCATAAATGAACACTGTGGGAATCTAACTGGCTGAATAAATCACTTGCGGCATGATCACAGCAACTGTGAGCATGTGACAAGGGTGGGACTACACATAGATCCACGCTTGTCTTTCCCGGATTGATGGCATCCAGATATATTGAGAGGATAAGTCCTCAGAAGTTCCCAGCTTACAACCATGCTAGAATTTGAGATTCAAACAAGTTTGGAAGGCAGCACCACGTGGGAAGCTGGGTTCTATTATCTTAATTGACATCAATATATATTTCGTTGTATTTCACACTTCTTAGCACGATGAAGCCCTAATATTAGTACACAGTGTTGAAATTTCACATGATAAATGTACCCTAAAACTTGTCTTGCAACAGGATAGACAAGCCAGTGATTGAAAACCTCCCAGAGCCTCTGAGTGGGCCCTGTACTTACCTGGCATTATGAACAGGCCACATGGAGACTCCTGGGAGGGGTGGGCGAGGCCAGCCGGTCCTTGCAACAACCAGTTCAGCAAACCAGATGCAAAATTAACATCTGGTTTGCCCAAACCAGTGCAAACCGGCTGAATCCCATCCCTGAATACATGTATGTATAGTCAGGAAGCCAGGATCGGTTACTTTTAAAACATAACAAATCTATGAAATGATAATCCGTGGGGGAATCTAGAAATCCTTTCAGAGAACTGGGGTACGTAGTTCAGTCATTCAATAGCTAATCTGAGTCTGAGAATTTTTAAGAAAACGGTTCTAAGATTATGTTCTCTGCAAGTAGTTCTCTACCGAAGTCTATTCATTCTTGCAAAAGGCCTGTTTCTCATCTAAACCTTCTCAACTGGATGTCAACCTCCAGCCACTTCCACTCCCTGGGATTACAGTTTTCCCCTGTGGGGTTTGGAATCATATGAGGACTCTGAATTCAAATTAACATTTTTAGAGTCCTCATTTCCCTGGCTCCAGACCAGGATTCCTTGATGCAGTTGCTCTTCAGGGACATCCAGATCTGAAGGCTCCAATTCATCCTCCAATAAAAACTTCACCAGCAGAAGAAGAGTCTGGATGTCAGCCTCTATGACTAGCCCTTACGGTTATTTCATAGTTCACTGTGTCATGGGAACCCAGAACATTGGGTGAATTCAATAAATGATGGTTTAGTGGAACAAGAAACGCAGTCACGATCTCTCACGCAACCTATGGAGGTCTCGAAACAGAAACGGGAGAAATAGGCAAAGATGAGATGGGACAGGTCCTCGGCTGCTTGAAGTTGTCCTCCCTTTGAGGCAGAATAAAATGGCAGAATATTCATAGGAGACACAGAGAACATCAAGTTCTTTCTTCGACTGAAAAAGATGGGTTTTGTCTTGCCTCTTGCTTCCTTCCAAAGACACCAGCTACCAATTTCTTCCCCGTTCCTTGATCTTCTCCACCTCTTGTGTTTTGTGCACGGAGAGCAGAAGGAGAAAGAGAATGACTGATGATGGTGCTTTGTAATCATTGTTTCCAGGTGGACGGCTACAGCTTGTGTCACAGAACTTGGAGAAAGCTTGAAGGTGCTCCCAGGGAGGCTGTGCTTTGATCCACCCCCACCCTTCCCCAAAGGCTGAAACCTGGTGCCCTTACAGAAGAATTTAACAAAAAAAAAAAAAACCTACTAGAAACGCAACACATCTTCTTTTTGTTGGAAGAAGTCACAAGTAAAGACACTGGGTGGTGAATGAAGGGTGATGTAGGCCAGCAAAACAGGCTTATGAAAGAATCTTCCAAAATGTGGCTGAAGCCAACATTCCCCTGCCGTAGGGAGAAGAAAGTAGAATAAGTCTGGCAAAACTCATAAGGGGGATAGAAGAAGGGGCGTCACTTTAATTGGGTTTCAGCAAAGATTTTGAAGCCACTGCTCTTTTTCTTAAGTATTATGCAAAAATGGAGAAAAACCTAAGAAGAATGCCATCTTCTTTTCAGATGAACCAAGACCAAATTTTAGACTGACTTCAAGCTGTCAGAATATTCATGAACTGGCAGAGACCTGGTACCAAGGTCAGCCAATGAGGCTTATTTGCAAACAGAAACTTAAGTAAGAAGTCTGGGCGTGGCTTACCTATGTAGCTCTGAGTCTGTGCAAGAGAACTAATCTAATCTGCTCTCTGAATTGAAACTGGAAACCAAATCTCTCCTCTCTACCACATTGGAAGAATCTGCTGTTGGTATTGTACATTTATTCAGTGTTCCGTGCGCCTTCGGCATTGCGTCATGCCAGCCACATGACCACGGAGACGCTTTCAGATAGCGCTGGCTCTTCGGCTTTAAAACAGAGATGAGCACCGCCCCCTAAAGTCGGGAACGACTAGCACATATGCGCGAGGGGGAACCTTTACCTTTATAATTGCATATCCGGAGATTATTTTTTCCATCCAGTTTTGCAAAAATAATAATAATAAAGGGGAGGGGGATGAAAAAATGCATTCTTTAAAAGGGCTTTTAATTTCCAATTTGGATTAAAATTTCCATGGGCTTTTTTTTTTCCTTCTTAAACGGAACCTGGCCTTCCTTTTAAACTCATCCAGCTGAGTTTCTCACTCTCTGCCTGCCGCCAGCTTTGGAGTTTCAAGAAAGCTTAAACACATGTGGACAATTAAGTGTTGTTTGAGAAAAGCATGAATCACTCTGGCCAGCTTTTCCAGTGTTTCCCATTACGAGAGCCCTTCTAAAGGGGTTTGGTGGCAAACTGGGTCAGGATGTTGGAGGCCTTTCATCTCTCAAGATGTTTCTGGATGCCATCTGTCCAGAACACAAACAAATGAACCAGCAGGCTCCATTTTCTCAAAGCAGGCTGTTGGTCCCAGGCTGTTTGGGTTCACACATCGCTCTCAGCCATAAACCTGCAGAGGCCACCCTTGGGGGAGGGGGGAATGGACATGCTTTTGCGGGGGGGGGGGGAAACGTGGACATGTTTTATTGAGGGATAAGGATTCCTAAGGAAACGTGCAAGGATTGTATCATCCTAATTAAATAGGAGCAGAATTCTCATCTGTTCTATTTTGTGGGGGAAAGCACTGAACTATTCTAGGATTATTTACTTATATCCCACCTTTATTATTTTGACAAATAACTCAAAGCAGCAAACATATCCAACACATCTTTCTCCTCCTATTTCCCCCATAACAACAAGCCCATGAGCTAATTTGGGCTGAGAGAGAGGGTCTGGTTCAGAGGTGGATTGATCCCGGTTCGGCCTGGATTGACCAAACCAGTAATAGCTGCAGTGGGAGGCTCCACCCACCTGCCCGGACGCATGCGGAGAAGATGCTCAAGCAAACTGGTAGTAAATAAATTGGAAACCCATCATTGCTCTGGCCCAAAATCACCCAGCTGACCTTCATGCTTAAGGCAAAACTAGAACCCTCAGTCTCCTAATCAGAGGTGGCATTTAGCATGTTCTGACCAGTTCTGGAGAACCAGTAGCAGAAATTTTGAGTAGTTTGGAGAACTGCTAAATACTACCTCTAACTGGCTCAGCCCCCATCTAACCTTTGCCTCCCAAGTCCCAGCTGATCTGGAGGAAATAGGGATTTTGCCATAACCTTCCCCTGTCACACCCAAGCCATGCCCCACAAGACACACCATGCCCACCAAGACATGCCCACATAACCAGTAGTAAAAAAAATTGAAACCCACCACTACTCCTAATGATTTGGCTGAAGTCACCCAACTGGCTTTCATGCCTAAGGCAGGACTAGAACTTACTATCTCCTGGTGATTGACCCAAACTCACCCAGTTGGATTCATGGCTAAGGCAGGACTAGAACTCACTGTCTCCTGGTGATTGGCCCAAAATCACCCAGTTGGTTTGGTCACAACCAAGTTAGAGGAATCTCTAGGAAGCTTCATACTTTTGACCTCAAGTGTTCTTATCCAAACACTTTCACAAATTTAAAGTGATTTGTGTTTCTTTCTTTTTTTTTATGTAGAAAGGATCTCTCCAGTCCAAGGGCGTGGGACATTCTGTTATTTTGTTCCTCTCTCGCTCTCGCTCTGAGCTGGAACATCAAAAGCCCATCAATTCAATGCAGCTGTTTCATTTTCTTCCCAAATGCCATCTGGTGGTGGAATTTCACAGCAATCCCTTTGGCTTTGACAAGAGCTGTGGTAAAAGGAGGGGACAGTAGGTCACACGCAGTGGTGGGTTCCAGATCCCGTTGCAACTGGTACGGTGCAATGGGGCCGGGCTTCCGCCACATGAATGCGCATACTACACGTGCACATATGCTTACTGCCCGTGACGCTCCAGCTGCTTGGCGGAGCATTGTGCAGGCGCCGTACAATCTGTGCGCGGAGTGTGAGGGATTGTGAGACTGGCTGGGAAACTGTCACAGAATGTTGAAAATGAAGCTCATGTGACTGTAGCAAGCAGCAGCATCGAAGCAGCCCGACTTCACCCATTCTGAACCTAAACTATCCTAGTATTTCTATATATCTCAAAGTGTCCCATATTGGGCCAAATAATAGCAATAAAATATGGATAAGAGCTCCTGAATCTACATCCAATTGGAAACATCTGTCCTTTGCTAACAGCATGCTAGGGCCAGGTACATCATCCAGCCAGGCCCCAAAACTTCTGCCAATGTCTGGGATCCTTCTTAACTTAATACTGCTCAATTATTTCCTTCACACTGCTAACCCCTGTGGCTCATCTCCTTCTAGAAACTTCTGGCTGCTCCGCTGCTGGTGTAGCCTTCCCGTGAGATCACTTCTTTGGCAATAGCCTTGAGATTGCATCACCTCTATGATGACATGGGCATCGGTCCTAGCGACAGCAAAGACCCCCTAGCTACCTCATTTGGCAAGACGAGGTATCCAAGGCTACAGGAAACTGGTTTGCTCTGCCTTATCTAGGATAAATAGTTCCTTCTCTGCGTTTGTGTGAGATTTGAGGTCTGGCTCTGGGTCAAGGGCTCAACACTTTTTTTTTTTTTGCCCCGTTAGCAGAATTTATTAGACTTTCCAGCTGCCAATAAAAATTGGCGTATTAAATTCTGGGTGGTCCTGATAATAAGGAAACACACACCGAAGGACACTGATGCCAAGATATATTCAATCTTGAAGCTGCCTATCCTGAATCTTGAGTCAGCTATTCTTACCAAAAAAAAAATCCATTTTTATGTGAAATAACGAGTGATGCCAAACATTGCAAACCACTGCCTGCTCTTAACACTGTTACAAGGCACAAAACCACCACTATTATCTGAGACTTGGATAGTAGCCAACCTAAAATTCAACCCCATAAGGAATCATAACAGAAAGCAATAAAATGAGCGCCAAAATCTGCCTCTTTTTAAGAAAAAAACAAATGAGATATCTACTATGAGATATCTACTAAATGAGTTTTTCAAGATGCAGGGTGATTACATTTAAAGTCCTACATGATTTTGGGCTAGTCTATTTGAAGTTGAAGTTTATTTTATTGTTTGCACTTTGTACAATGAAATTAAATGCCATCTTCATCTGTACATCATACATAAGAACTATGTTTTAAAAAAACACCTCCTTCATATTCTACACAATTGAATTGAAAACCCCTATAGTATTGCACTATACAGTAGAATTCAACATAGTTACTGCTCTGGGATAGAAGCTGCTTTTCAGCCTATTTGTCCTTGTTTTTATTGTCCTGTAGTGTCTGCCAGATGGTAATAGTTCAAAAAAAAAGGGTGCCCAGGATGAGATGGATCTTTAAGAAGGACTGGTTTGAAGGACCAATTCTCCCTGGTTATATCTACCTGATCCTCCAGACCAGGAAGCCAAGCTTTATTACAGATCACATCCATCAAGGAAGTGGATCTAGTGGGATCCAGAAGAAGGACCTTCTTGGTGGTGGCTGCCTTCCTCTGTAATTTCATTTCCCTCAGGGATAAGATTGATTCCTTTTGACATTTTTCCAGAAGGCCCTGAAGACACAGTTCTGTCAGAAGACCTGGTTGACATGGAGCTTGTCTGTGGATAAGTTGAAGCCAGTTTGGGGTTGGACTTTAGAACCTCAAGTTCTCAGCTTATCCATGTGTATATGTGGTATTAAGAATGGAGGCCTTTGAACTCTGGTGCTGTCGAAGACTCCTGCAAGTCCCTTGGACTGCAAGGTGATCCAACTGGTCAGTCCTAGAGGATATCAACCCTGACTGCTCTTTAGAAGGCCCGATCCTGAATAGGAAACTCAAATACTTTGGCCACCTAATGAGAAGGAAGGACTCCCTGGAGAAGAGCCTCATGCTGGGAACAATTGAAGGCAAAAGAAGGGGATGACAGAGAATGAGGTGGCTGGATGGAGTAACCGAAGCAGCCGGTCAGAGCTTAAATGGACTCCAGAGGATGGTAGAGGACAGGAAGGCCTGGAGGAATGTTGCCCATGGGGTTGCGATGGGTCGGACATAACTTTGCAACTAACAACAACAACATACGCGGTACAAGATGAGCTACGACTCCCTTCACCTGCTGCGTGTATCTGTTAACTGTCACTCATGATAGCTGATGCCTTCTAATGAAACATATCCATCCGAAAAGGTGCTATCGGGCTTCTCCTGGTTTCGGGACCTGGCACGCGTTTCATTCCACCAGGTGCCCCCAAAGCGGAACCATCATACCTAACTTGACCAGCTTGGTAAATCAATCTCTCCCTGACATCTGAACTTTGAAGCCAACAGATGGGGGCCTAATAAGAGACAATCTTCCTCTCTCTTGACTCCACACCTGGGCAAATCTCTCCTTTCCAGATGAATTTTGCAGAAGTCAGATAAGCTGGAATTACCCGACAGTTAGCTGGCTCACTTCAAAGGCTCGGTTTCAGAAGACGTAATCAGATTCTGATGCAGGAGAGGGAGGGGAGGGCGAGGGAGGGGGGTGGACGGGGGACGGTTACCAACTGTTCATTTGATCTGAACTCAGGAACGATTTTAGCATGGAAAGATACCTAATCAATTACAGAACAGACATCTGCTCCAACTGACATCGCTAAAGACTCTGAGGAATGAATGCCTATTACAAAATGTAGGTCCAGAGGGAAAACCAGCAGGTGGCTAGCTGGGCTGGCTGAGAAAGTGGGAATTACCATACCAGTGGAACTGAACATGGCACACTCAAAGGGCTTTGTGATTCCCTGGCCGATGCAAGAAATAGGTCCTGGCGCGTTCAGCGGGGCAAGGGAGGGAGGGAGGGAGGGAGGGAGGGCGAGCTTTGTCAGATTGACTTGGGTGATTTGACAGGCGGGCTCCTGAACAAAGGGCTGCAGGCAGGTAGAAAGGGTGACTTTCCAGTAAGGGAGGGCAATGGTTACAATAAGCTCCTGTAAAGGATAGGGAGGGGAGGGGGAAGGGACAGGACGGGATGGGATGGGGGTCAGGTGGGGTGGGGATGGGACGGGAATGGGAACAGGACGGGATGGGATGAGGGGTGGGGGGATGGAGATGGGCATGGGCATGGGGATGGGGTGGGGATGGGGATGGGATTGGATGGAGTGGGGTGGGGTCGCCCACCAAGCCACGCCCACCAAGCCACGCCCACAGCAACATTTGCTACAATGTTTGGTAGCAAAACATTTTGAATTCCACCACTGAACCCAGTGTGGAATTTCACATACACATGCCCACCTCTCCACCAATACCCCAAGGCCACGTCATTTCACTTTCATGGGTTGCCTTCGCCACTGCACAAGAGGCTGTGGTTTTTTTTTTGGAATGTGCGACTTGTACATGAAACGAACGGCCCAAAGCTTGTTTTCATCTCCCCTTTTATGGAGAAGATTCCTGCAGTTCTCTCTCTCTCTCTCTCTCTCTCTCTCTCTCTCTCTCTCTCTCTCTCTCTCTCTCTCTCTCTCTCTCTCTTTCTTTCTTTTGATAGTGTCCACTCGCCTCTTTGGATCAGCTGACAAAGAAGTTCTTTTTTTAGACGCAGCTTGTGGTCAAACGGAGATTCAGTTCAAAGGGACACGAAATCAGAAATATTGGCTATCTAACAGCTATTGTCTCCTTCGTCTTCTCCTTTTTTTCCCCCCTAGGCTCCTGTTCCTCATTGTCAATAGTCGCCCAAACCAGAGAGGCCTCCTTACAAAGAAGTAAAGAAATGTTCAAAGTGGACAACAGATGCTTTATTAGAAGGCAAACCGTTGCTCTTTTCCCCCCACTTATTCATTTCATCCTAACACAGGCAGGTTTCCAAGGGGAAGAAGAAAAAAGCCACTTTGAAGTACGGCTTTCTCTTCCTTTCTCTCACTCTCCCTTTCTTTTGAAGGGGCTTTAAAAAATGGAATCCTAATTTCAGATTGCCAGCAAAAGCTTCTTTAATGATCTTAGCCGGCAAAATACTATCATTTCAAACCCCCCTCCCTTTTTCTTCTTCTTCTTCTTCTTTAGCACCTTGTCTAATTACTTAATTGGAAAGAGAGTTCGGGCCAGTTCTTCCACCGTTTCTTTCCCACGGAAGACTTCCAACACGCTGCGTCAATGTGGCAGGTAAGAGTTTGCCCCCTGAGTTTTGACTTCAATAACCTGACAATTGCTAACCCTTTCTTTTTCTTAAAAGCCCGTAAACATTAGCCTGCATAAAAAGAGTGACTCCCATATTATTATATCGCTAGTTGACCAAACCTTTGTTAGGTGAACTGTTCATTAATGTTGGAGAAGCCAGTGGTACCCATATCAAGCAGAGCCATTAATTATACTTGTAAAATGCAGTTGGCCAAACCATTGGGATAAGCTGCATGCTCACCCAATCGGATAAACTCATCTAGCTTTGCCTTAACTTAATGTTAGATTCCAATAAACTGTGGCTTATTTGGGATCGCAGTTATGATTTTTGGGCATGTGTGAAACGGATCATGATAGATATGATGTTGGATAGCCATTTGTCTGAAATGGTAAACGATTTCCTGCCTGGGCAGGGGGTTGGACTAGAAGATCTCCAAGGTCCCTTCCAACTCTGCTATTGTATTGTATTGTATTGAACACTCTGATTCTACAAAAAAAAATCCTACTTGGAACAGCTGATATCCTCCCATGTTACCTTAACAGTTCCTAGGTCCTTGGTTAGGACTCGAGCTGTTGAGCTACCAACCAGCCCCAAAGGCTGTGAATCTCACCAAAGATTAGCCAAATATAGATCATTCACTGGAAATTGTGCCAGAAGTTTGGATTTGAATACAGCAAAAACCACTGGGAACATCAGGTTGAGAAGGTTCTAGAGAATGAAAAAGTCAAGATCTTGTGGGATTTCAGAATTCAGACTGACAGGCACTTGGCCTACAACACACCTTGACATAACAATGATTGAAAAGAAAAAAGTATGGTTCTTTGACATTGTAATACCTGGTGATGTGCGAATTGAAGATAGATGGATGGATGGATGGATGGATGGATGGATGGATGGATGGATGGATGGATGGATGGATGGATGGATGGATGGACGGACGGACAGACGGACAGACAGACAGACAGGATAGGACAGGACAGACAGACAGGACATAGAACATAGAACTTTTTATTGGCCAAGTCTGATTGGACACACAAGGAATTTGCCTTTGGTGCAGATGCTCTCAGTGTACATAAAAAGACAAGATACATTGGTCACGAATCATAAAGTACAACACTTAATGATAGTCATTGGGTGCAAATATGCAATCAAATCATATTAGGAAACAATCAATATAAATCATAAGGATACAAGCACAAAGTTACAGTCATACAGTCATGAGTGGGAGGAGATGGGTTATAGGAACAATGAGAAGATTAATAGTAGTGCAGACTTAGGAGAGAGAGAGAGAGAGAGAGAGAAAGAGAGAGAGAGAGAGAGAGAGAGAGAGAGAGAGAGAGAGAGAGAGAGAGAGAGAGAGAGAGAGAGAGAGAGAGGTTTGTTTGGAGATCTGCTGTGTTATAGAAATCCCTGCTCTCAATTTCCCCAAACATTTAATATTTTCAAGGTACATTAAAATGTTTGACCTTGAATGTATAGTATGATGGGTCCCGATAAATGTTATGTTGTTGTTGAGCAAAGAGTTTGTTGCACATCACCCTGAGTTACTTATTTTCGGGAGATGAGTAGCTACGAGATAGAGAGCCAGTTTGCTTAAGATGCTACTCTAGAAACTAGGAGACTGTGATTTCCAGTCCCACCTTAAGAATGAAAGCTGGCTGGGTGACTTTGGGTCAACCATCAGGAGATGGAGAGTTCTAGTCCTGCCTTAGGCATGAAAGTTGGCTGGGTGACTTTGGACCAATCACCTGAGGACGATGAGTTCTAGTTCTGCCTTAGGAAAGCTGGCTGAATGACTTTGGGCCATTCAGCAGGAGACAGTGAGTTCTAGTCCCATATTAGCATGAAAACCCTTTCCATTTCTACCAACATCTCCTGCAAAGAAGCTACTTGGATAAGCAGCAAAATATTTCAAGCCAAAAAAAAGAGAAGAGAAATCCAGTGGCCATGACTCAACTTCCAGAGATCTACTGCCAAAGGTTTCAAGAAGACACTGTAGCTCCAGAGCTTCTGGAATTGAGAGAAATGACAAGGGTATCAATGCAAGGTGCGTAGAAGAGGTTTTTACAGATTCTGTCACCTATTTTAAGCATGTCTCTATTATTATTTCCCTTCAGTTAGAGGGGAGGGGAAAGAGCTACAAAAGAGATCTGTACCAATTAAAAGAACATATCAAGTAAAAGCCAAAAATAAAGGCATTTGCCCCCACTACACAATACGTTCTTATGCATTAATAATTCCCTGTATCTCAAGTGTATTGCTTAGCTTTGCTTTTTAAAAAGTCACACCACTTTTTTTTAAAAAAAAATAATCTTGTAGGAATTACATTTCAAAGCTGTGTTTTGTTTATTCATTAATCATCCTAGTTCTGGGCGCACTTATCTTATTACCAGCTATTCCATGTATTTGCTAGAAGAAAACCACTTCCCAATGAGGTGCTAGGAAAAAGGGAAACACACATATACACACATACAGAGAGAGGAGGGGAGGGAGGGAGGGAGATAGACAGACAGACAGACAGACAGACAGACAGCGAATAAAGCTATGCTTAAAACTGTGGAACCTATTCAGTGTTACTTATTGTTAGTGACATTATGCTCAAAATACCAAACGGCCATTTTCAGAGGGATGCAAATCCCGCTTATTGTTATCAACAACAGTGACATTCTATTGTTATTCCCCCACCCCACTTTTGTCAAGCATTAAAATGTCAGAGCTCATTGTTACAACTTCATATTTTATGGATTATGCCTTTCTCTGGGTGGGCGTGAAAAAAATGTTTTGGAGGCCACACCACAATAAGAACACTTCACCGAGGGCGGAAAAGGAAGTGAATTATTAAACAGGCCAAGGCGATCAACTTCATTATTGCAAATCCTAATGCACTTGAAGGGTGCCATTCAGGAGAAAGGAATTCAATCCTGCAAACTCAAGAGAAGTAGAAAGAAACTATCAAAAAACAATGGGAAGGCTCTTAGCCGGCAGCAAGCTTTCTCTAATTGTGTGTCCAACTACACTTTTCCCAGAGGGAAGCTGTCCCCTTACCAATTCATGTTTGTAAGATTATTAATGGTCATTCAACAGCATGTCCAAAAATATTAATACAAATAAAAAGGTAAAGGTTCCCCTGTCATATATGTGCTGGTCATTCCCGACTCTAGGGGGCGGTGCTCATCTCTGTTTCAAAGCCAAAGAGCCAGCGCTGTCCGAAGACGTCTCCATGATTATGTGGCCGGCATGACTAAACACCGAAGGCACACCGAACGCTTTTCCCTTCCCACCAAGGGTGGTTCCAATTTTTCTACTTGCATTTTTACGTGCTTTCGAACTGCTAGGTTGGCAGAAGCTGGGACAAGTCACAGGAGCTCACTCCGTTATGCGGTGCTAGGGATTCGAACCGCTGAACTGCTGACTTTTCTGATTGACGAACTCAGCATCTTAGCCACTGAAGCCGCTGCGTCCCTTGTTAATACAGATAGTCCTGTATTATTCTAATTACGATCAAAATTGAGCCCAAATTCTCTGTTGCTAAGTGAAACATTTGTTCTACATCAGTAGAACAACTTGCCTCCAGAAATTGTGGATGCTCTGGGAGTTTCTAAGAAGAGATTGGACAATCATTTGTCTGGAATGGTGCAGGCTTTCCTGCCTGAGCAGGGGGTTGGACTAGAAGACCTCAAAGGTCCCTTCCAACTCTGTTAGTCTGTTCTTCAAAACTTCCATCTCTGGTGAGGTTTTCAAGTTTTCTAACCTGATCGGCGAGGTGCTTGAGAATTGGGGGGGGAAGGGGTTTGTGGGGGGGGGATTCTGTTAGTTGTGGTTTGGGGTTCACTCCAGGTGCTGAACTTCCTCTGCTCAACCTCACCGAATGAGACACCAGCCAAGCATGGTTTAACCCCATGATGGCGAACTTATGGCATTCCCCAGCCCAGCTGCACCACGCATGCGTGCATGCCTCCCAATGGCCAGCTGGTCTTCGGGTCTCAGTTGCACATGCACGGGCAGGAGGCACATGCATGGGGGTGCATGCCTGGGGGGGGTGCACGCATTTCCTTTTGGGGGGTTGTGTTCATGTGCACACACACACACCCTACACCCCATTTTGGGCATGCACCAACCTGTAAGCCAAAATGGGGCACAGGGGCACTGCGTGAGCCATTTTGGGCCTGCAAAGCCTCCTGAACCAACTTGGAAGCCAAACTTGGGCAAGGGGGGGGGGACATAAATGGGGATGTGCATGCATGCATGGGCGCTCCCATTGCATTTGGGGGTTTGGCACCAAAAAGGTGAACCGTCCCCTGATTTAACCTCATGGCTTCCTGCGATTGCGGCTGGATCTGAATATGCAATAAATAAATAAATCTCTCTTTTGTGATCTGACGTGGAAAAGAAACTCCGAATAGGACTTTTGTTGCTGGCCTGCTTCCCACCGTCTGAAAGCCACGAGAACATCTGGCGCAGTTGTGCTTCTCCGTGTGGCATTTTCTCCAAGGAAAGATTTTACGCTGCTATTTACTTCAAGGCAGGAATGTTGCTCTCGTCGTGCCGCCTGTTTATGCTATTCTATAAATGATGACTTTTTTTCCCCCATTAATTATCTTGTCCCCTAATTCCTTAAGTGAGCACAGTCTCTGGCGAGAATTTAAACAGGAGATTGTGCCCCAAGGAGCTCATAATAAGCGGTGAAGATCTGTGGAATGTGGCTCTCTGATAGGAGCGACGCCGTCAAATTAAGATGTAAGCTGCACATCTGGAGGCCAGACAAAATCATTGAAACCCCCCATGATCAAATATTCCCCACCCAGCTTTGAGGAACAGAACGCAGGTAATCCTTGTCTTACGATGGTTCATTTAGTGACCATTAGGAATTACAATAGCTACAAAAAACAATTTCGTTGTATTTATTTCGTACAATGACAATAAAGACTATACTATACAATAGCACTGAAAAAAAGTGACTTATGACCCTGTTTCACTCTTATGACTGTGTTCGGCTCTAGGCTTCCCCAGCAGCACGAAGCCGAGTCCTCGTCCTGAGAAACCCCTTTTATTTCATTTACAGTGAATTCCCCTCCAGTCTTGGAAGATAGTTCACAATTACTCACCTTTAAACAACTTGGCAAGAAAGGGGGCAAAAATGGGGCAAGATTCACTTCACTGTCTCGTGAAGTGACATCCCATTTGCAAAAAGTGGGTGAAAAACGGGCATCTTGTACTCCGAAAAATACGGTACCTAACAGCATCACAATAGAGGTGGAAAGTAGGCCACCGGGTGATCCCAATTTTAATCAAATAGTTCTACATCAAACTTCTAACACCTCTTCTAGAGATCTCCTGATCAAAGGATTCTCCAGAATCCATCAATCCATTTTTGAAAGGTGGGGAGGGGAAAAAATGAGCGGGGAAAAGAAAGAAGAGCAAAAAAAATTGGCATATAAATCCACTCTGAAGAATGGACCTGTCAATATTAAAGACTATAAATAAAAACGAGTAAAATATATGTGTGTGCGGAGAGCAAAGCTGTAGAAAAGTTTTATTCTGGGGGCATTTTCGAGTATAGAGTTTTCAGAATCCGCTTTCATCACTGTCCTCTGATTTAATTCCTAAAGTCCACAAAGGGAATATCTATGACTAAAAGCTTCCACTCATTCTTGAAGCGCTGCTGTGGCTGGCCAATCGTGTCAGAAGTGCATTCTTTTTTTAAAAAAAATGATCTGAAACACAGTTATCATTTTATGATCCAACATTCCTCTGCAAAAAAAAAAAGAATGAATGAAAAGAAAAAAGGGGGGGGAAACCTTATTTAGATTCTTCCAGCTCTTACGGTTTAAGAAGTTGGGTTCTATCGTAATGTTGGGTGAGGTCATAAAGATCCAGAGCTGATGGAGGGTTTTTTGGGGGGGGGCAATTCCCTCACCAAATGTAAGACCTCTGATATATGATTTCTTTTAACCCCAATCGGTTGTTTTCCTTTGTTGTTGCAAGCTGGCTTCCAGCTAAAATACAATGATTCCTCTCCTTTACTTCCTGTTCTGTTTTAATGGTGGCCTCTGGATCTCACCCGCCTTAGTTGGGTGGAGGAACCAACTGTAGACATAAACTAAACCAGTCTTTCTCAATCTGGGCCACTCAAATACGGGTGGACTTCAACTCCCAGAATTCCCCAGCCTGCAAAGAGGAACTAAGTGTAATAAATTAAACAGTCTTTCTCAACCTTGGTTGCTGGAAAATGTGTGACGATCAACTCCTTCCTTCTTCCTTCTTTCCTCCTCCTCCTCTTCCTGTGACTAGATCAAACTTTAAACTGCCAGAATGAAACCTTCTTGGCTTTGTCATTGGACAAAAGTAAATCATTATCAGTGCCAGTTTCTGGTAGTAGCCGACATACCAAAAGATTAGCCAGGTTCTGCATCTCTCCACATTCACACAGTGTGCTGCTATCCACTAAGAACCTCAATTTAAGCATACTGGTTTTACACTTGGGCACTCCAACCTTCAGCGTATTCACGGTCCTCCCTGTAGTATAAGGGAGGTTGGATCTTTCAGGCATATCCTCCTTCAGTGTTACTCCTTGCTTGGTAGTTTCCTTCCTCCGTCTTTTGATTCGATTCCGTTCTTGGGTGCCCTTATTCTTCCCACTTACGTTCGTAGATGGTTCACTTGGAGGCATTCTTTGCTCACCATAGCTTGACCAAAGGTGTCCAAGGTGTCCAAACACAGAGACTTCAAGGGATAGTTAGGACTGCAGAAAAACACAATTGCAACCAGCCTGCCTTCCATTGAGGATATACTGCACGAGCCAGAAAAAGGGCTGTGAAAATATCTACAGACCCTTTGCATCCTGGACATAAATTGTTTCAACTTCTCCCCTCAAGATGGCGCTATAGAGCATTGCATGCCAAAACAATTACACAGTTTTTTTTTCTCCCATGCCATCACTCTGCTAAACAACTAATCCCCACAATCTTATGCCATGGGATGTCAAACCATCTCGTAGGGCTGTATTACTATTATCCTTCTCATCTTTCTATGGCCCATCTCCTTAGCTTCTTATGACTGTATCTTTGTTGTTTGTGTCTTATGATGTATGTTGATTGCTTTTATTGAGCATCTATTATGATTTGTGTTGATTGCCATGGTGGCAAGGTGGTTAGAATGCAGTACTACAGGCTAATTCTGCCAACTACCAGCAGTTCGATTCTCACCCGCTCAAGATTGACTCAGCCTTCTATCCTTCCCAGGTAGGTAAAATGAGGACCCAGATTGTTGGGGGAAAGAGGCTGACTCTGTAAACCGCTTAGAGAAGGTTGTAAAGCACTGTGAAGCGGTATATTAGTCTACGTAGTATTGCTATTGCAGGCTGACTCTGCCTACAGCCAACAGTTCGATCCTGACCGGCTCAAGGTTGCCTTCCATCCTTCCAAGTTGGGTAAAATGAGGACTCAGATTGTTGGGGGGGGGGGAGGCTGACTCTGTAAGCCACTTAGAGAGGGCTGTAAAACACTGTGAAGTGGTATATAAGTCTAAATGCTATTGCTAGTACTTATTTAGTATCCTATGACTATCACTGAGGGTTGTAACCTTATGATTTATGATGACTGTATTTTATGATGATGATCATGATTTATTTATCACTTGTGGCTTGTATGTACACTGAGAGCTTATGCACCAGAGACAAATTCCTTGTGTGTCCAATCACCCTTGGCCAATAAAGAATTCCACTTAATTCTATTCTAAATGAACCTGAGTTGAGAGAATAGGACACAGCCAAGTCAACCAAGGCTGAGTTGGCACTGCTTCACATTCTCCAAAGCAGGAAGAAAAATAAAATAAAAGATCTTAAGAAGTTCCTTTCGAAAGACTCAGCTTTAAAGTAGCGCAATCATGGTCTTTGTCTTCCTCTTTCTTAATGAAGGCGCAAACACGCTATCTTGGAATAAACATGCTTACGGTGTGGTTTGTTTGGCGATGAGGCTGCTTTTCAAATTAGCTTGCTTTTCAAACATTTCAGGCTTGGGAAAAAAAATGTAGTCAAAATGCAAATAGGGCGTAAATGGCACTTTAATAAATGCTCATTCAACATCCATTCTTTCTCAAATCATCGTTTTAAGGCGCTTTCATGCAAATGTTGAGAAGATGTGACATTAGAAAAATTGCTTTGACATGCTAAGGGCTTTCCGAGATTAACAAAAAGAGAATGAACAAGATAACGCTTTCAAAAGGCCTATTTCAGAGGAATTATTACTTCCTTTGAAAGTCTTCCAAGGTTGCAGTACATTTAAGCTTGTTGGCATACATGTAAATGAAGGACTACAAAAGTATTCTTTTGCCTTCAACTTGAATTAAACCTTCAGGGTAATGTTCAAGAATCACAATAAATGGCTAAATCTTTGGCTGCAAAAAAAAAAAAAGAATATCTTAAAAAATCGCCCTTAGATATAATTTTCTTACTTTAAAAAAGAAAGAAAGAAAGAAAACACTGGAATATCTATAGCCAAAATTATTGTTTTAATTCCTTTTATGATACCGCTCAGACGGTTGGGCCGGATCTGATTTAATAAGAGAACATCTGAGGAATATTTTATAATACGAAAGCATTAGCATGCAAGGAATGTGGCATGAGAAAATGTCTAGGGCGATTTGGCTTTCTTGTAAGATGAACATGAGCAGTGGGTAGAAATGGGAGGGAGGGAGGAAGGGAAGGGAGGGAGGGAGGGAGGGAGGGAGGGAGGAAGGAAGGAAGGAAGGAAGGAAGGAAGGAAGGAAGGAAGGAAAGGAAGGAAGGAAGGAAGGAAGGAAGGAAGGAAGGAAGGAAGGAAGGAAGGAAGGAAGGAAGGAATCATAAAGGAAGCATTGCCAAAGTTGCTCAATAAGGTAATCAGCCAGGGATGGTAGCAATTAGCTTCTTATTTTTGGATTGACTGTTTCCAATCCAGGCTATCTGGATGAAAATTTACAAACCTACCAAGCAAGAGAGGCTGCATAGGAGCAAGGAATATGGTGGGTTTCAAGCTAGAATGGTTTTCTGCCAGAAGGAAGGAAGGAAGGAAGGAAGGAAGGAAGGAAGGAAGGAAGGAAAGGGGGAAGGAAGGAAGGAAAGGAGGGAAGGAAGGAAAAAGGAAGGAAGGAAAAAGAGAGGGAGGAAGGAGAGAAAAATGAAGGGAGGAAGAAAGATAGGGAGGAAGAAGGAGGAGAGGGAGGAGGGAAGGAGGGAAGGAAGGAAGGAGAGAAGGTGGGAAGGAAGGAAAAAGGGAGGAAGGAAAAAGAGAGGGAGGAAAGAAGGAAAGAAAAATGAAGGGAGGGAAACAGGGAAAAGGGGAGGAAGGGAGGAAAGAAGGAAGGAAGTAAAGAAAGAAGGAAGGAAGGAAAGGTTCATAAAGGAAGCATTGCCAGAGTTCCCCAATAAGGTAACTAGCCAAGGGTGGGACCTACATACAAACTTGCAATTTGATGGCAGAAAATGACCACAAATCATCTATACTAAGCATGCCATTCCTCCAGGTTTTCCTGAACATGTGTTACAGCTCTTTAAATCTGGCCATTTAAAAAAAAATATTGTCCAGCAGCATCATTCCTTTTTCTAGCTGGAGGGAAGGCAAGGTGATGCACCAAACACTTAGGCGTGAAAGGTGCTGTATCACAAGTTCACAGTGCCTCAGTTTGAGACTTACAGTGAAGCACCTAAGAAAATGTAGCGTGGCGACCAGTGGTGGGTTTCTACCGGATCGCACCGGATCGTGCGAACCGGTTGAAGAATGAACCCGGAAGTAATTTCCGGCCCCGCCCCCTTGGCGTTTTTTTTGCATCGGGGCTGACTCCCCGCCGCCACTGCTGTTCCTTGTCTTCTGGCCCGTTTCCCAACTGGCCTTTCCTCGCTTGGAGGGCTTTGGAGGGAAGCTTCTGCAGAAGCCCGGGTGAGTGACAACAAGTTCCCGCCGTTACGAAGTGGAAAACAGGCGCGCGCGCACAGCTCAGAAAATTACAGCCTCCGAGACTTCGTAACGGCGGGAACTTGTTGTCACTCGGCCGGGCTTATGCAGAAGCTTCCCTCCGAAGCGTTCTGAGCCTCGGAGGCTGTAATTTTCTGAGCTGTGCGCGCGCGCCTGTTTTCCACGGCGTGGAGCAGCAGCGAGGCTCTGCGAGGCCGGCAATGACTCAGGATGCCATCCGGGAAGACGAGGAACGCGAGGGGGGACCGTTGACGGCCTCCGCAATCATCGCTCGCCTCGCAGAGCCTCGCTGCTGCTCCACGCCGTGGAAAACAGGCGCGCGCGCACAGCTCAGAAAATTACAGCCTCCGAGGCTCAGAACGCTTCGGACGGAAGCTTCTGCATAAGCCCGGCCGAGTGACAACAAGTTCCCGCCGTTACGAAGTCTCGGAGGCTGTAATTTTCTGAGCTGTGCGCGCGCGCCTGTTTTCCACGGAGTGGAGCAGCAGCGAGGCTCTGCGAGGCGAGCGATGATTGCGGAGGCCGTCAACGGTCCCCCCTCACGTTCCTCGTCTTCCCGGATGGCATTTGGAGTGATTGCCGGCCACACAAACCTCGCTGCTGCTCCACGCCGTGGAAAACAGGCGGGCGCGCACAGCTCAGAAAATTACAGCCTCCGAGGCTTCGTAACGGTGGGAACTTGTTGTCACTCGGCCGGGCTTATGCAGAAGCTTCCCTCCAAAGCCCTCCAAGCGAGGAAAGGCCAGTTGGAAAAGGGGCTTTGCTCCTGCTCCGGGCTGGAGGCTTCCCTCCGAAGTCTTAGGATGTTCTGAGGAGCCCCCCAAGGAAAAACGCCGCTGCCAGGTAGTTAAAAGTACCTCTCTGATTCTGTCAGACTCTGTCAGTCTCTCTCTGATTCCCTCTCTCACTCCCTCTCTGTTCCTCTCTCTGTCTGTCTGTCTGTCTCACTCACACACACACACACACTGTGGTCACCTTGTTGAGTGTTCCAATCACATTTGAAACACTCAACAACTGGCCTGCATTTATGGTATTTTGCAGCATTCTGCAGTCATAGGACCAAAATATATGGTTAAAAGCATATATTTTGGTCCTATGACTGCAGAATGCTGCAAAATACCATAAATGCAAGCCAGTTGTTGAGTGTTTCAAATGTGATTGGAACACTCAACAAGGTGACCACAGTGTGTGTGTGTGAGTGAGACAGACAGACAGACAGAGAGAGGGAGTGAGGGAGGGAATCAGAGAGACTGACAGACACACACACACACACACACACACACACAGAGACAGAGAGGGGGAGGGAGGGAGAGAAAGATAGAGAGACACACACAGAGTGAGTGATTAAGTGAATGAGTGAGAGACAGACACACCCACATACACAGAGTGACAGAGAGAGAGGAAGGGAGGGGAGAGAGACAGAGGGAGAGACAGAGACAGACACACACACACACAGAGTGAGTGAGAGACAGACAGACACACACACACAGAGTGACAGAGATGGGGGAAGGAGGAGAGAGAGACAGAGATACAGAGAGAGAGACAGACAGATAGACACCCAGAGAAAATGACAGAGGGAGACAGAGAGGGAGAGAGGGAGAGAGAGAGAAAGAGCCAGAGAGAGAGAGAAAAAGAAAAAGAAAAAAAGAAAGTGGGAGAGAGAGATGAAAGAAAGAAAGAAAAAGAACTTATGACCACAATTGAGCCCAAAATTTTGGTTGCTAAGCAAGAGCATCGTTAAGTGAGTTTCACCACATTTTCCAAGTTAGCCATGCCCACCTGGTCACATGACTGCCAAGCCACTCCCACCAGGTCACATGGCCGGCAAGCCACTCCCACAAAGGAGGCCACACCCACAGAGTAGGTTCCAAAAAAATTTGAAACCCACCACTGGTGGCGACCCACTTTACCACTATCACAGCTTATGACCTCAGCGCTGGGTGAGGAATTCTGGGAGTTGAAGTCCACAAATCTTAAAAGTTGCCAAGGTTGGAGACCCCTGATTTCAAACAATGTTCCCACTTCTCTCCAACTACGAAGTCCTCCTGCGAAGACGGTCCCATTACATGAGTTCCCACACAACAGGGAACGCACAACAGCACAGCACGGAATGTCGCAGAGTTGCATTCCTATTCATTGCAGTAGGCCAAATAACTCACAGTGCTGATAAGAGCTGATTGAAACGTGTTGGATGCGGGTTCTGTGCGTCACTCTACACATGCCCGAAGGCCGATGGTTCTGAGCAGATCCTCACAAGGAATAAGCTATTTACATGTAAACATAGAATTATAGAACTCAATGTGAACTCACTTAACATTAGAACTCACTCCCCCTCCCCCCCAAAAAACAAATTCACTTAAACCTGATCAAACCTTCAAGAAAGCACTCCGAGCACCTTAATTTACAGATGTTTCGTTTCTCACTAGATTAGATAACATCACAAGTAGGTGTGAGTGTGGGGTTTGATTATCGTCTCTAGTTGGGTCATAAAACATCTGTGTTGTAAGAGAAAGGGGAGTGGAGTTTGCAGGAGACAATTAATTTGCTTAATTGGTTCGTGACTCTCTGAGACTCCTTGCTAAGTTTTGCAGATATCAGCCTGGCAGCTCTCCAAGCCAGAGAAGGTCTGTGACTGTAAATCCTCCCTCGAAAGACTTTGCTGGATGTGAATGAGCAGAATTCACAGTTAATAAAAGGGGATTTTATCGGGACAAGGAGTTTGCTTCATGCTCTTGGGAAGCCTAGGTCAGAACAGGAGGGTGGGGAAGTATATAATGTATGTGCCATATTCTTCCACCTGCCAAAATCTAATTGAGAACCATTACCCCCCCCCCAACTTTTATACTCTGTGTCTCAGTCTCCAGAGGCCCAAAAGGTTTTCGTGTTATTCAAGATTGAGACGATGTATATAGACTTTAAGGGCATTGTTTTGCAAAACCTGTGAAGGATACAACAGACTCCTAGCAAAAACAGAATTATCTTTGATGTAAACTGTGGAAATCAATTGTTGGGCATGAAGGAAACCGCTTTTCTTCTCCAGCAAAAGACGCCCATCAATCTGATCGGGGGGGCTTGGTTCAATAACACAGAAAATTGAATAGTAGGACATACGTTGTTAAAAGAAGGACTTGATAAATCTAATCTTTTAATCCTGTCTTTTCCATGCCATTTGTATACGGAATAAAAGAGCTGAACAATAAGCCATTAAAAATATCTGTGCTGCCCAGCAGGGCTCCTATTCTGGAACATCTAATAACCTGTGGAAATTTGATTTCTCTCCTTTTCACTGGAATGCTTTCCTTTTTTGAACAAATACAAAAAAATTATTCTTGCATTGATTATTAAGCTGTTAAGAAATGGGGCACTTGCCAGTCAGGGTAGAAAAGGAAGTTGGTGAGCTGTTGGTTGTCTTGTTCTCCACTGTTTTAGGGGATCTGATTTCCAAGTCTCTCATCCTTCCAAGCAATTAGTCTTCTACAGTGGTGAAATTCATTTTTTTTACTGCTGGTTCTGTGGGCGTGGCTTGGTAGGCGTGGCAGGGAAAGGATACTGCAAAATCTCCATTCCCACCCCACTCTGGGGCCAGCCAGAGGTGGCATTTGCTGGTTCTCCAAACTACTCAACATTTCCACTACCGGGTCTCCAGAACCTGTCAGAACCTGCTGAATTTCACCTCTGGTCTTCCAGCAACACTAAGGATGTCCTTGTTCTGTCTTGGCCTTGGGCTAAAGAAGGCAACACCAGGAGGACATATAAAACGGTAGAACTGATTTAGTTCTGCAGAGGAATTATTGAGTCTGTCATCTGCACCTCTATAACTGTCTGGTTTGGCACTGCAGCCAAACAAGACAGACACAGACTTCAACAGATAATTAGAACTGCAGAAAAAACAGTTGCTACCAACTTGTCTTCCATCAAAGTCCTGTATATACTGCACGAGTCAAAAAAGAGGGCTGTGAAAATAACTACAGACCCCTCACATCCTGGACATAAATTGTTTCAACTCCTATCCTCAAAACGATGCTAAAGGGCACTGCACACCAAGACGACTGGACACAAGGACAGTTTTCCCCCGAATGCCATCACTCTGCTAAACAACTAATTCCCACGACACTGTCATATTAGTTCCTAAGACTGTATTACTATTATTCTTCTCATCCTTCCTAGTACCTATCTCTTCCCAATTATGACTGTAACCATGTTGCTTGTATCTTTACAATTTATATTGTTTTATTTAGTTTCCTAGTGTGATTTGATTCCTTATTAGCAACCTATGACTATCACTAAGTGTTGTAACTTATGATTCTTGATGAATGTGTTCTATTTTATTTTCCTTTATGTACACTGAGAGCATCTGCACCAAAGACAAATTCCTTGTGTGTCCAATCACACTTGGCCAGTAAAGAATTCTATTCTATTCTATTTGACACTTATAGGACCTATTTCTGCCACAGTTCGGAGCACGTCAGAAGAAGCCTCCATATATGGAAAACAGCAATAGGAATTAAAAGCATCTTGTTCAATGGTAGACTTTGTGTCTCCTCCTCTGCCTGGTTAATGCAAACCATTTTCCTAGAAGAGAAGGGTGATATTTCAATAAATAAAGAAAACCATTTGGGTGACATTTAACAAGGCTGATACCTGAAGCTTCCAAGCTAACCTAGTTCCACCTTAAGGCTTTTCAAACACAGGAAGCCTTCTCTGGTGCACCAAGCTTCAATTCTTTTTAAAAAAAATTCTATGAATGTCCTTTCTCCCCCTCCCACCTCCACATAACCCTCCCCCACCCCCAAAAAACCGATGGGAGTCAGCTACGGTGCCAAAAATGCAAAATGAAAATCTCATGAATGCAATAAAAAAAATAGGAAAGAAAAAAGAAAAAAGAAACAAGGAACATTGCTAAAGTATAGACTTGGATGTTAAAAATGTTTGTAATGTGGTCTTTGAGCTGTTAGCAAAAAGTGGGGGTAGGGGGTTTAAGCAGAGAGAGAGGAAAAAAGGAGCTTATTGTGTTTGCTTTGCTTCGTAGACTATTAGGCAAAGACGAAAAGAAAGAAAAGAAAAAAAAAAGAATTTGGCTATGCTTGCTTATCGCCTAACCTTATAAATTTGGGATTAAGAGATCAAAGGTGGATTTGGTTCAATTGATGGAATGGGAGTTCTTTTATAGCTCTTACAGACCGCTTGTCTCTCCTAATCAAATGAGCTCAAACAATTAGAAATGATTTTTTTTTTTTCAAAACAGACCTGTTTTGTTTCAAGCCGGATGACGGCTTCCCGTTACATATTTTCTGTGCAAAATTTAATCAGCAACCTTCACAAAAGGGGATTTTAGCAATGGGAAAGCGGTGATATTTGCAATCTGAAGAAAAAACCCAGACTCTTAAGTGATAGGAATCTATTTCATTGCCTTTGTGATCTTCAAATCTTTGGTACGTTGCTACCAAACTCACAATCTCCTCCAGCTGTCCCAAAAGTCTACTCAAGGCCTCAAACTTGCTTACTCTACTAGTTCCAACATGTTTTCAAAAGGCTGTGTTTTGTGTGGAAGAAGAAGAAGAAGAAGAAGAAGAAGAAGAAGAAGAAGAAGAAGAAGAAGAAGAAGAAGAAGAAGAAGAAGAAGAAGAAGAAGAAGAAGAAGAACAACAACAACAACAACAACAACAACAACAACAACATGGATGGATGATTGAACTGTTCTTAATACATGAAGTGACTTTTGACCCATTTTATGACCTTATTTGCCACCTTAGCTAAGAGAATCACTACAACGGTTAACTTAGTTAGACACCTTTTAACTGAATCTTGTTTCCCAATACATTTCCTGGGGAGAAGATCACAAAAGGTTATCACAGGATCACATGTATTCATCACTGAAACTGTGAGAAATAGGAGCCAGTTGACAACAAACAGACCCTGGGGATAACATATTGATCGTCTGAAACATAAGCCACTTTTTAAACCACTGTTGAAACTTCAACTATTCGTTAAGCACACTGTAACAAAAATAAATGGATTTACAACCAAGTGGCAATGTCCGAATTCAAGTAGTCCTAATCCTAACCTTGTGGAATTTTCCCACAATAGGATTTTCCCACATATTTTACCAGGAACCGCAGATAACAAAGACTCTTTCTTTCCTGCCTCCCTGCCTGCTTTCTTTCTTGCCTGCCTGCCAGCCAGCCAGCCAGCTTGCCTGGATCATTGGATCATTGGATGGATGATTGGATGGATGGGTGGCTGGCTGGCTTGCTGGCTGCCTGTATTCCTGCCTGCCTGCCTGATGTTTGGATGATTGGATGGATTTTGGGATGAGTGGGTTGGTGAGTGGATGTTTGGATGCCTGTCTCTCTGCCTCCCTGCCAAGATGATTTGATGGATGATAGGATGGATGGATGGTTGGGTGGGTGGCTGCCTGAATGCCTACCTGCCTGTCTGGATGATTGGATAATTGGATGGATGATTGGATGGATGACTGGCTGCCTGGCTAACTGCCTGGCTACCTCTCTCTCTTCGAGCCAGCCTGCCTGCCTGCCTGCCTGCCTGATTTTTGAATGATTGGATAGATTTTTGGATGGGTGGGTGGGTGATGCCTGTCTTTCTGCCTCCCTGCCTGGATCATTGGATGGTTGATTGATGTGTGGCTGGCTGGCTCTCTCCCCACTGGCCGCCTACCTGCCTGCCTGGATGATTGGATAATTGGATAATTAGATGGATGAGTGACTGGCTGCCTGTCTGCCTCAATCCCTGCTAGGCACCCAGCCGGCCTGATTTTTGGATTATTGAATGGATTACTGGATGGGTGGGTTGGTGGTGGTGGTGGGATGTCTGTCTGTCTGTCTGTCTGTCTCCCTGCCTGGATGATTGGATGGATGAGTGGATGGTAGGCTGCCTGGCTGCCTGCATTCCTGCATGCCTAGATTATTGGATAATTGGATTGATAGATAGATTGATGAGTGGCTGGCTGGCTCCCTGCCCACCTGCCATCTTCCAGCCTGCCTGGTTGATTGGATAATTGGATAATAGGATAATTGGATGGATGAGTGGCTCACTGACAGGCTGCCTGGCTGCCTCTCTCCCTGCTGGCCAGCCAGCCAGCCTGCCTGACTCGCTGCCTCCCTGATGTTTGGATGGATGGATGGATGCTTGGATGGATGGATGGATGCTTGGATGGGTGGGTGGATGCCTGTCTGTCTTCATGCCTTCTTTGATGATGGGATGGATGATAGGATAGAAGAATGAGTGACTGGCAGGCTGCCTGCCTGCCTGCTTCTCTCCCTGCTAGCCAACCAACCTGCCTACCTGCCTGCCTGATGTTTGGATGAATGGATAGATGTTTGAATGGGTGGATGGGTGGGTGGGTGGGTGGGTGGCTGCCTGCCTCCCTGTCTGTCTGCCTGCCTTCTTCAATGATTGGATGAATGATAGGATGGAAAGATGGATGACTTTCTGTTAGGTTGGCTGGCTGGCTGCCTTCCCCCTTGCCTACCTGCCTGGAAGATTGGATCATTGGATCCCCCAATAGGATTTTCTCATGTATTTTACCAGGAACCACAGACAAGACAGACTCGGAAAACCGGGGCCTTCCTAGGAATTCCAACGTGCTCTGAATCCTTTGGCCACCTCCAGTTTCTGGCACTGCCGCAAGCAGCGAGGCCATCTGATCATTGCATGCACAGGCATGCCAAAAACCTAGAAGAGGAATGGGTGAGGCCTCATGTGCCAGGCGACATGCTGCTTTGGGCATGCATGCTATAGGTTTGCCATCACGGTGCTAGGACGTCATAGCTTTGGGTTCTCCCACTGTAACGGCAGGGATTTCTGCAACGTTTAGTCAAGTAAACAAGTCCAAAATGCAGCAGAAGAGAAAAGTAGCTAATTTCCTTAGCCAAAATTACTAAAGATAGAAGCTTGTTCAAAGGGCACATTGACTGGAAACTCAGTCCAGCCTCAGATGGATTTCCCACCCGATCAACCCGGACCTTGAATCTGTCCAGATTCATAGTTGTCAACAGAAAAAGAAAACAAGAATAAAGTGAAGGTAGAATTTCCTTCCTGACTCAGCAAACTCTCCAGTTATCTAGGTCACCATGAGATAAATAGGCTCCCTTGTGAACATTTTGGTCACTTTAAGTTAAAGGAAAGTTATGTGGGCTTGGGGAACAAGGAAGTGGCAGGCATCCGTAGCTCAAACAGTACTTCATTATTCAGTTAGGATGCATGAGAAGCTTCTGGAAGAGGACAATAGCTCTCACAGATGAGGGACCACTGAGCAAGAATTTTAATTGGCTCGTTGTAAGCAGTGCTAAAATAATACAGGGTTTCATGCCCATTGACAGCAGCACACATTCTTCAAGATTTTGTAAGCAGCGCTAAAATAATACAGGCATTCACCCCGTTGACAATACCACACATTTTTCAAGATTTTGTTTCCTCATCACACAGTTTTACCAACTTCTAGATCAGGAATTCCTCTCAGTTGATTAGAATAGGACTTCAGGATGGGTTTCTGGTGTCTTCAGAGGTGAATTCTGTCCAGTCCCAACCCAGGTCTATTCATTCAGGATAAAGACTCCTTTAATTTTACAACATATGGACAGATTGCACTATCGTTTTGACTGGGAAACTGTGGGCATCTTAGACCAAGGCAAGTCTAAAAATGCCAGAGAATTCCAGGAAAACTGGCCCTCAAGTGCCTGTAGAGATGTTTCTAGGGTACATCTGTTTGCATTTCTAGATCTGAGGACCAATTCCGGATCCTTGCCAGATACATGGGGGCATTTCGGAGGGATTTGGAGCAATAAAGAGACAGTTTGAAGGGACCCGGTGGCTCAGTGGCTAAGACTCTGAGCTTGTCGATCAGAAAGGTTCAGCAGTTCAGTGGTTCGAATCCCTAGCACTGCGTAACAGAGTGAGCTCCTATTACTTGTCCCAGCTTCTGCCAACCTAGCAGTTCAAAAGCATGTAAAAATACAAGTAGAAAAATAGGAACCACCTTTGGTGGGAAGGTAACAGCGTTCCGTGTGCCTTCGGCCTTTAGTCATGCCGGCCATATGACCACGGAGACGTCTTCGGATAGCGCTGGCTTTTTGGCTTTGAAATGGAGATGAGCACTGCCCCCTTGAGTCAGGAATGACTGGCACATATGTGCAAGAGGAACCTTTACCTTGAACTACCAGCTGTCTGTGTTACCTCTGTGCTGTGCCATCACACTTGTGCTGAATGTCCAAACTTAAGTTTAACGCTAAAAAGCTCTTTCTAACCCAATGAGAAAAACAACCACCACAAAAAATCTTGATCCTAGCCGCCACTGAAAATGTGGTGCTCAGACACCAATGCTCTTTTTTTTTTCTTGAAGAAAATCACCATTCTTATACATCCACATCTATAGTTTGGCCTTGACCACTTGCCATTATATGGAATCTTGCTGATAATAAGAGGTGGACATTTGTGATGGTCACACCCACAACTTGGTAAGCCCTTAATGGAAGAAGAAAGAGGAAACGAGTCAACTTGAATCTTGCATTCTTTCCAGAAAATCTGTAATAGCTCCGCATTATTCCACCCTTGCACATACCTGTGCATTGCACATGGCCAGGGTGAATAAAAAATGATTCTTTTTTTAAAAAAATGGATTTTTTGAATTTAAATCGCTTTTTTATTTTTATCAAATTTAGTTTAATAAAATGCTTTTTGGAATAAAAAAATCTCTCTAAAGATAGATTTCTATTTAAAGTACATTAATAATTTAGTTTACTCAGCATGAAATGGAGCTTAGTTAGGTAGCATAAGGCTATAGATTCTGCCATATTTACATTTTTTGTAAACTCGTTCAATGAATCCAAGCTCGGCAAGCTGAGATAACATGCAATGTATGGATGCGTTCGTGCAATTTCATAGTAAACATGAGATAAATCATAAAATAACATTCAGGAATATTCCTGTATCCCATTGTTTTGCAAATCTATGTACTCTACAAAATGTATGATTGTGTGAAGAGAAATGCATCTGTAGCTCCAGGTGTGAAGTTTCCAAAAGATGACCTAATTAATTTACAAGCCTCGAGACAAAGTTCAAAAGAAATCCATTCATTTATTAGGATCAACATTTTGGCATGTTCTTCTGCGGAACCGAAACTGACTTCCACTTAATTGTGTTTGAACTTTACTCCTGTATCCCCTCCCTTCTGTCTGTGTCATAAATCACATCCACCAACAAGATGCTATGGCAGGCTATGAACATGCGCATTTCACACGCCAGCTGTAGGAATATGAGACCTGACTGGCTAAACTATGCATGCACCCCCCTTTTCCTATGTCAACGATAGTAGTCATAGAAACGCTTTACAAGTTGACATCAGGCTCTAAGTGTGAGGAGGAAGGGCAAGCAGTTAAAAATGACAGTGAAACCTTTTAAGCAGCTTATAAATATAATATTAAAGAGCACCTGTCATTGCAGATCCATCATGGCAGCACCTGTGAGTGGGCATCCACTCACCTGCTGCCCACCATGTCCCTCACCTTGTGTCACTGCCCCATCACCAGCCATCCCATTAAAGCGAATGGGACTGTCGGTGAGACCACAGCGGGTCAAAGGAAGAACCGCTGTGGGACAGAGATGACAGTTGCTCTTTAAAAAGGATGGTTTAAATTGAGTTAATTTAAACCAAGCCTTTTTACTAGTGATTTAAATCGTGGTTTAAATTGGCTTGATTTAAATCAAATCACAGCTCTAGGCGGCATAAACAGAGGGATAGAATCAAGATCACGTGATGTGTTGATACCACTTTATAATGCCTTGGTAAGGCCACACTTGGAATGCTGCATCCAGTTTTGGTCACCATGATGTAGAAAAGATGTGGAGACTCTAGAAAGAGCGCAGAGAAGAGCAACAAAGAGGATTAGGGGACTGGAGACTAAAACATATGAAGAACAGTTGCAGGAACTGGGTATGTCTAGTTTAATGAAAAGAAGGACTATGGGAGACATGATAGCAGTCTTCCAATATCTCAGGGGTTGCCACAAAGAAGAGGGAGTCAAACTATTCTCGGAAGCATCTGAGGGCAGAACAAGAAGCAATGGGTGGAAACTAATCAAGGAGAGAAGCAACTTAAAACTAAGGAGAAATTTCCTGACAGTTAGAACAATTAATCAATGGAACAGAAGTTGCCTCCAGAAGTTGTGAATGCCCCAACACTGGAAGTCTTTAAGAAGATGTTGGATAGCTATTTGTCTGAAACGGTATAGGGTTTCCTGCCTAGGCAGGGGGTTGGACTAGAAGACCTCCAAGGTCCCTTCCAACTCTGCTATTGTATTGTATTGTATTACCCTTTGTGCACCCACAAGGTTCCTGCTGATATCTAGAGTGAACTTCCACCTCTGCCAGAAGTTCTCGACTTATGACCGGCCACTTAACGAACATTCCAAGTTGTAACAAACCTCCCTTCCAATCCTGCTTTTGTATATTGTATTGTATTAAATCCACCCTGCATACGGTCACCCTTACACATGCACACAGAGAGAGAGAGAGAGAGACTCCCCCAGCACTGACATGGTGAGACCTCAAAAAAAGGCTAAAATTCTAAAGCCCACGAAGGAAGGGCTGTGTTTAAAGAAATACAGGGTCCCCACCCCCACCCCCACTACAGAACCCAATGGTGTCTGACTTGTTTCTTTTGATTTTATTGTTCAGCTAGGTGTCTTTGGAGGGGGAGAGAGAGAAAGAGAAAAGGAAAGAAAATGTCTTGTGATAACAAAGACACAGAGTGAGAGAGAAATAGCTCCTACTCCCCATTCAAAGGGACGAGCTGTTTTCATTTCTTCTGAAGAAGCTCATTACAACGTGATGGGTAAAATGTCAGGAGTAATTAAGTACCACAAAAAATAGTAGATTAAAAAAAGAGAGCGAGACGGAGGGGAAAACCATTAGAAATCATGGGTATTTTGTGTACCGCTAGTCCTTGACTTATGACCATAATTGAGCCCTGAATTTCTTCTGTGGTTTTAACTGAGACATTTGTTCAGTCATTTTTGCTTCATTTTACGACCGTCTTTGCCACAATTGTTAAGTGAATCACTGCAGTTGATAAATTAGTAACCCAGCTGTTAAGTGAATCTTGTTCCCCGTCGACTTCACTTGTTAGTAGGTCCCCAAAAGAGATCACACAACGTTAGGGACACAGCAACGGCCATAAATATGAACCTTTTTGCCAAGCATCCAAATTTTGGCCACCCAATCATGGGGATGGTGCAAAGGTCGTAACTGTGGAAAACGGTCATATGTCACTTTTTTTCAGTGCCGTTGTAACTTTGAAAGGTCCCTAAAATGAACAGTTGTAAGTCAAGGACTGCCTATACATCCATAAGCGTATTAATATTTTTAAGAAAAGCAATCATTGAAGAAGGAGAACCTAGGAAATTCATGGTTTAGCATTTGCTTCCCCTCAACAGCCCTGCCCATGAAGAAACCTTTGTCCACCTAGAATTTGACAACAAATGCCCAGCTTTTTCTCCTCCTAAAATTGTAGCATGGGGAATTCAATTTATGCCCAGCCCTGATTTCTTAAAAGAAATAAAGAAGTGTAAAAAGTTAAGCCAATGGATTAACATTTAAAGAAATGTGTTTCTCGGCAGGATTTGGATCTCCACAATCTGGTCTCTACGTATTTATAATGACAGGTGTGCAGTTTAGCTCTTTATCTACTACAGATCAACCGGGAAATAAATTACCTCCGGTACAACTTTTAAAGGCTAGATAGCAAATGTCAGAAACGGTTTGATCTGGTTTCAGAAATCAACTTTCAAGATTGCTGTCTGATTTCTTGTGTAACATGCGCACAAACTTTGAAAAGATTTTGGAGACAAGGTCTCTCTCTCTCTCTCTCTCTCTCTCTCTCTCTCTCTCTCTCTCTCTCTCTCTCTCTCTCTCTCTCTCTCTCTCTCTCTCTCTCTCTCTCTTTTAAGAGCAAAACTTTTGTGTAGAATTGTGGGCTGGTGAAGAAGCTCTCTAGGAGTCTCTGAGTGAAGAATAAGAAAAGGAAAGCTCTGTGCAAGGCATCATAAATCTATGCAACTGTCTACTAGCAGCTGGATCTTTTATGTGTGACATCTGCTCTTGGGGCTTAAGACCAACGGATAGAGACAGATTTATTGAACAACTGAAGTTTTAATTCTGCAATGGTCCAATGTCCAGAAGCGTGTGATAGCATTCAAATCCTCTGAAACCAAGAACTGTTTACTTGAAGTATCCAAAGATCAGATGGCTAAATGTCAGTGGAGGTTGACTCAGGCTTCCATCCTTCCGAGGTGGGTAAAAATGAGAACCCAGATGGTTGGGGGCAAGAGGCTGACTCTGTAAACCGCTTAGAGAGGGCTGTAAAGCACCCTGAAGTGGTATATAAGTCTAAGTGCTGTTGCTATTCTCATCCAAGAAGCACTGAAGAAGCTGAAGAAGGAAAGAAAACCAACTAGTTTTGAAAAAACACCTTTGGGACAAAATAACAGAGACCTTCATGAAGATGGAGCTGATTAAATCATAAGTCCACAAGCCAAGTTCTTGAAGGGATGACAAAACCATGAATTAGGAATGGGATATCATTGAAAACCAGTTAAGGAGAAGTCATTCCTTCCTTCAGGTCAAAACCACTGAAAAAGCTTCAGGTACTTTTGGTCCTTTTTAAGTCATGGGCAATGCTAAATGTCGGCAGTTCAGTGGTTCGAATCCCTAGCACCGCGTAACCGAGTGAGCTCCCGTTACTTGTCCCAGCTTCTGCCAACCTAGCAGTTCGAAAAGCACGTAAAAATGCAAGTAGAAAAATAGGAACCACTTTTGGTGGGAAGGGAACAGCGTTCCGTGCGCCTTCGGTGTTGAGTCATGCCGGCCACATGACCACGGAGATGTCTTTGGACAGCGCTGACTCTTCGGGTTTGAAGATGAGCACTGCCCCCTAGTCGGGAACAACTAGCACATATGTGCAAGGGGAACCTTTACCTTTAATGCTAAATGATCCCCAAAACCCAAACATACTTTTTTTGGGGGGAGGGGGTGGCGGCTTATTATTCCTTCTTATGGCCATCAGTTTGGTTTTTTTCCTTACTTTTTGTTTGTTCTTGTTTACACCCACAAATGCCGTACAAATGTTCCCTGTCTGCACAGTTAGATTAAGATCGGATTAATTAAACTCCCCATCGGTTCAAGTTGATATTTTATAAATGGCTGTTTATCTAGGTTCCCTTCCCCCCCCCCTTTTGTTTCCAGTTCTATAAATAAATTTAATATTTTTTTCCCCTCTCTTTTCCCCAGGGCTGTGGGAACACCCCACATGCGTCTTTAAAAGCGCTTTCTCTTTCAAATTGGGGGGGGGGGTGCCTCAGCTATTGGGGTTTCCAAAATTAGCACGTTAAGAGCAAGCAGCCCCATCCATGTCCCTCCTAAACAACCCAAAACTCAGCAGGGAGTGTTTGCCTTTTTTATTTTATTTTATTAGGATCTTTGAGGCTGAGATCAGACACCGGGAAAGATTAAAACAAATATGAATTTAATCAAGGGATTCTTCTTTCCCGGTGTGGGAGCAGGAACACGCTGACATAAATAGAGGGGCAAGCACCAGGGCATCTAAATCACATCAAAGGCAGCTTGCTTACCACTAACTGCTTGGACGATCCATATCATAACAACAAAAAAGGAAAAACAATTATTTATTCTTTTTTATGTCTGTGGCTCAGGAGTGATTTCCCCCCCCTTTTTTGGGGGGGGAAGGACTGCAAGGTCAAGGCCAAGTTTTGTGTGTGTGTGTTTCTTCGGCCTCCCCTTCCTTTCAGTTAAAATTTTTGCCGGTGAAAATTATTACAGCTGACCTACATTTGGGATCTATGCAAGGAGGCAAATATTCTGTTTCTTTTATAGGCAATAAAACCTGGGAGTGAAATGGAGGAAATATAAATTACTCACACCGCGGCTAGAAAATGCAAAGAAGGGATTGGTCAAGAGACGAGCAAGGTGAAAGTATGGAAACTGGGATGTAGGATCTTGGTTTGGATGTGGCTTGCCTGTCCCGTTCTACAGCCAGTTGAACTTCGCCTGAATCTGTTGCGAGGACAATCTCGCTCGACAATCGCGGTTTTTGCGTAACAACCTCTGCAAACCAGGTAAAAATTGGGTCGGTCGGGTTATGATGTGTTACGGCCATGGTGGGTAGGCTCCATTATAGTCGTAGCTCAAGGACTACATGCAGTTTCTTGTGGATCAGGTCAGAGAGAAGCTTATGAGGTAAGAGGAACCACAATCCTCCAAACACGACACACAATTGTCTGGTCTGCAGTATTGACCAGTTTTCTCCTGGGAAGAGGCTTTGTGATATCTGAAGCACAACAACAACTAGATTCTGTTACAGCTTTGTACCTTAGTGTATCTGCCTTGTTAACTATCAACACTCTTTTTTCCGCTAGAAGACCATATTCTAAAAGGTCTTTGATTAATATATATATATTATTATATATATGCAATATGTATGTATGTGTATGCATTTGTGTCTCTCTCTGTGTGTGTGTGTATGTATGTATGTATGTATGTATGTATGTATGTATGTATGTATGTATGTATCTGTATGTGTGTGTGTTAGGGTGCGTCAAATTTTTCAACTTTCAACAACACTGCTACTGGTAAGAAAATTGGGAAACTCACTTCCTTCCTTCCCTCCTTCCATCTTTTTCCTTCCTTCCTTCCCCCTCTCTTTTCTTCCTCCCTCCCCTCTTTTCTTTCTTCCTTTTCTTTCCTTCCTTCTTTTCATCCTCCTTCATCCTTCCCTCCTTTTATTTTTATTTTCCTTCTTTCCTTCCTTCCTTCCTCCAATCATTCATCGTTCCCTCCTCCCGTCTTTTCCCTTCCTTCCTTCCTTCCTTCCTTCCTTCCTTCCTTCCTTCCTTCCTTCTTTTCTTTTCTTCCTCCCTTCTTTCTTTCTTCCTATAGTCATAATTATGGGGGGGGGGGAACTACTTTCTTAAGATATGCTTTTCTTTTTAAAAAAAATATATGAAAGGGGCTATTGTTTTTTTAACTCAACTTGCTTTATTCAAGGTTAAAGGTTCTCCAGGTCAAAATATTTTGCCTCGGCATCTCTGGAGAGGAGAAGAGGAAGGGGGAGAATCACCCAAAGCCATAATTTGTCTTAGAATTTCTTTTGAAACGCTACAAGAAAGCCTAACTACTGCTCTTTTCCCTCTGTTTCTTATTCCAGCAATCCCTTTATCTGGCTTTCATTTCCAGCCCTGCTTGGCCTCTTTTGTAGCAAAGACTTCAGGGAGCCGAAGTCACTTTTGCAGCCCTTGTGATGTTCGGGAAGATTAAAAAACAGCTTTGAAGCTTTAACAGTGCTCTGTAAACCCCGTTGGTGCAGGACCTCAGACAGACCAAAACCATCTGGCAAACTGACATAAAGACAACGGCAAAGTGATTGAAACAGTTTCTTCAAAGCAACCATGGCTGGCTGGCAGGTTTGTTGAGTTGGGGCTTTGTCTTCCATGTGTCACCCTCCCAAAAGTCACAAGAACACCTAGGCAATCGCAGGGAGGGGAAGAAGCAAGCAAAGGACCACGGATGGGAGCAGGCTGCTCCCACGAGTCCCCAGGAGGAGGAGGAGGAGGAGGAGGAGGAGGAGGAGGAGGAGGAGGAGGAGGAGGAGGAGGAGGAGGAGGAGGAGGAGGAGGAGGAGGAGGAGGAGAAGGACACAACTCTTTAATCCCAGGTGGATTTTTTTGTAATTATATAACTAAAACACTTGATTTGATATTGCTAAAAGAAATATTTGCAAAGAGGAAGAGCTTTTCGGAAGATGGATGATAGATAGATAGATAGATAGATAGATAGATAGATAGATAGATAGATAGATAGATAGATAGATAGATAGATAGATAGATAGATAGATATGGGTGATAAATGGATAGATGATGGGTAAATGGATAGACTGACTGACTGACAGATGATATAGATAGATGATAGATAGATAGATAGATAGATAGATAGATAGATAGATAGATAGATAGATAGATAGATAGATAGAGATAGATGGATGGATAATAAATGGATACATGATGGGTAGATGGATAGATGGACAGACTGACTGACTGACAGATGAGAGAGAGAGAGAGAGGGAGGGAGGAAGATGATAGATAGATAGATAGATAGATAGATAGATAGATAGATAGATAGATAGATAACCGATAAATGATAAAGTTATAGATGGATGATAAATGGATAGGTGATGGTTAGATGAATGAATAGACAGGCAGATAGACAGACAGACAGACAAAGATGATAGATGATAGAGACATACAGATTATATATATATATATATATATATATATATATATATATATATATATATATATATATATATATATATATATATATACTAGTCTCCCTTTATTTATTTATCAGTACAAATATAACATATATATATATATATATATATATATATATATATATATATATATATATATATATATATATATATATATATATATATATGAGAGATAAATGATAAATATATAGATGATAGATAAATGATCAGATAGACAAGAGAGAGAGAGATGATAGATAAAAGATGATAGAAATGGATAATTGATGATAGAGAGATGACAGGCAGGCAGACAGAAAGACAGACAGTCAAGCAACATGCCTAGGGGGCAAATAACATCAGAAAGGAATGTGATTCATCCCAAGGAGCAAAACAACGCTGAAGAGGAACCCATAACTATCTGCCTAATTGCAATGGTCTCGTTTGTTAAAAATATATATAAAAAACTAGCCATGCGCATCTTCTGAACTGGAACTGTGCCTCCCAACATTCAAAGTTGGAAGAGTTAAAAGGAAACAGAAGAAGAAAGAAATCACAGAAGAAAAGGATGCTGTGATCTCTGACTACATCAAATGTGTTTGTTACATTTCCCTGGGTGATCTTGAATATTTCTAGAAGGGAGATATTAGAAAGACGAATTTACATATTACAGAGGCTGTCAGTTTTCACTACCCACTTTGGACTAGCAAGTGAAAAGTAAGTCCCATAAAGGAAGTCATGAACTAAGGGAGTGCCATCAAAGGGTGACACTGGTGCATAGTTGAACATTTGTTGTTAGTTGCAAAGTCATGTCCAGCCCATTGCAACCCCATGGACAACGTTCCTCCAGGCCTTCCTGTCCTCTACCATCCTTTGGAGTCCATTTAAGCTCAGGCCTACTGTTTCGGTGACTCCATCCAGCCACCTCCTTCTCTGTCGTCCCATTCTTGTCACCAGATTCATTCTCCTCACTTCTTTAACTTGTGTTTACTCAGCTCACTACAATTAGATGGTTTGGAAAACAACAACAAACCACTAAGTCACCGGGCATGAAGTCAACTTTTGCCAACTGCAATGGCTGGGTTCACACATCAAGTTAAATTTTCAACAAACAAATCGTTATTTGGCTTAATGCAATGTTTGCATCCAGCTTACAGGGAGTCCTGTAGCCAAAATAAAAATCAAAGCTCTCCTGGTATAACGCTGACCATAAATTACTTATCTGTGGATTTATAATTTGAATCCTTTTTCTTTAATCATAGAAAAAGGTGACTGCCAGATTCAGTCAACAGTACAAAATGCTGGAGAGATTTCCTAGCTTTTTCCCCCTGCTTGGCGTCTTTCATTTTTTGCATTCTTCTCATCTTGGTTACTATGAAGATACTTCTTCTCTCCTTCTGCACCCCGTGGCTTCTTCATCCAATAAATCAATAAAAGCCAACTTAGAAAGGTTAGACAGTCCTTTGGTGAAAGCTCCAACTTTCTGTTTATGTGCCCCAAGACCGTGAGTTAAACATAGTTGGGAAGGGTAATGGGAGAAGCGAAGTAGACATGGAACAGACCTTCTAAATCTACACCTTTGTCTCTCTTATTTTCAAAATAGTCGTAGCACGAAGGATGCGTGAGCCACACCAAAAATCATGGTTCCCATAGCAAGATTTATTGGGTGTGTAGAAAGTTAGCACCCACCCGTCTCCTAAAAGAATGAAATATTTTGTGAAATATTTAAAAAGGCAGAATATTATATTTCCCCTAAAGGAGAGATTAAAATCTTAAGGAAGACAGAAACTCAAAGCTTTAGCTCCCTGCCCCCAGCAGATATTTGGTGCCCATTGAGAAGGACTGGGCTAGCCTATCAACAAGATAAAAGACCTTCAGCTCCAGGATGATGGGATAATAGAATAGAATAGAGTAGAGTAGAATAGAATAGAATAGAATAGAATAGAATAGAATAGAATAGAATAGAATAGAATAGAATAGAATAGAATAGAATAGAATAGAATAGAATAGAATAGAATAGAATAGAATAGAATAACAGAGTTGGAAGAGACCTTGGAGGTCTTCTAGTCCAACCCCCTGCCTAGACAGGAAACCCTACAAAACTTCAGATAAATGGTTATCCAACATCTTTAAAATGTCCAGTGTTGGAGCATTCACAACTTCTGGAGGCAAGTTGTTCCACTGATTAATTGTTCTAACTGTTAGGATATATCTCCTCAGTTCTAAGTTGCTTCTCTCCTTAATTAGTTTCCACCCATTGCTTCTTGTTTTACCCTCAGGTGCCTTGGAGAATAGTTTGACTCCCTCTTCTTTGTGGCAACCCCTGAGATATCGGAAGACTGCTATCATGTCACCCCTAGTCCTTCTTTTCATTAAACTAGACATACCCAGTTCCTGCAACCATTCTTCATATGTTTTAGTCTCCAGTCCCCTAATCCTCTTTGTTGCTCTTCTCTGCACTCTTTCTAGAGTCTCCACATCTTTTTTACATCATGGCGATCCTTCAGGGAAAAGCCATTCAGACAAAATAGGAGCTGCACAACAAGCCCCTTCAGTGCATCAGCCCAAGCTTCAACCAAGCTTGACTCAGAAAACCTACAAGGGTAGCTATGACCCCATAGCAGCCAATAGCTTGCACAGGAACAGGAAGCTCAAAGGCGAGGCCCAAGAGAAGGAATAAATAACCCTCATTCTCTACTCCATGTGGTCAGCTACCCAGAATCACATGTGCTTGGGGGTTCTGCTTCACCATTGAACCATCTTTCCAATCAGCCTTTCTCCCCACTTGGAACTAAACCAGAAGGATATTTCTTCCATCAGGTGTACACTATGGATTAAGCCTCAGGGAAAGCTAACCAGATTTGGCTCAGGATGAAGGACGTACCATTGCTGTGTTTAACACATTGCACGAAGCTGTTGATGAGTTCACAAAACATAAAGGTAAAAGTTCCCCTTGCACATACGTGCTAATCGTTCCTGACTCTAGGGGGCAATGCTCATCTCCATTTCAAAGACGAAGAGCCAGTGCTGTCCGAAGACATCTCCGTGGTCATGTGGCTGGCATGACTAAACGCCGAAGGTGCATGGAACAATGTTACCTTCCCACCAAAGGTGGTTCCTGTTTTTCTACTGGCATTTTGTACGTGCTTTCAAACTGCTAGGTTGGCAGAAGCTGGGGCAAGCAACAGGAGCTCACTCCATTACGCATCACTAGGGATTCAAACCCCCGAACTGCAGTCTCTTCCGACGGAGGATTTTGGGGGCTGCAGATCCCACCCCTCACTTAGCAAAGTAAATTTGGGGCTCAATTGTGGTCGTAAATCGAGGACTGCCTGTGTTACGGTCGTAAGTCGAGGACGGCCTGCAAGGCATTGTGCTGAGCCATCTTCCTGTTCAGCCCTTTGTTCCTCCCATCTCAGACTGAAAACTGCAGGCCTTGTGGCTCTCTTACCTTTTAAGAAACAAGAAAGCACAGACCTGCTAATGAAACGTTATACAAATAATAACACAACAAAGCCGGAACTCCCACGCAAAACGGCATTTTCATGAATGCAGGAAAGTATCCGCTTGCTTAGCAGGTCTGCAGGCTAACAGGCAAAACGTTGGCAGTGCGGCCGTGTGTGCAGTGAGTGTTCAGAGCTATTGCCAGTATCTGTAGCATCTGCTCTGACTAATCCTTTCAAAAAAGCAACTGGCGTTCAAAGGAATTCACACGGTGGGGAACCTTTTACATCTGTTACAGTGTCAGCTACATATTTCCCAAGCTCGGATTCTCTGCCATTTCTAAGATGTAATCTTAATCCAGGGGTTGCCGATTTGGGCTTTCTGGCAGGCAAAATTACACACACCCCTTCTTAGGAAAGGGGTTTAAGATGCTGAGCTTATTGATCAGAAAGGTCGGCAGTTCAGCGGTTCGAATCCCTAGTGCCGCGTAACAGAACGAGCTCCCGTGACTTGTCCCAGCTTCTCCCAACCTAGCAGTTCGGAAATTTGGGGCTCAATTGTGGTTGCCAATCGAGGGCTTTTCAGAAGTTCGAAAGCAAGTAAAAAATGCAAGTAGAGAAATAGAAACCACCTTTGGTGGGAAGGTAACAGTGTTCCATGCACCTTCAGTGTTTATTCATTCCGGCCACATGACCACGGAGACGTCTTCGGCTGGCTCTTTGGCTTTGAAACGGAGATGAGCACCGCCTCCTAGAGTCGGGAACGACTAGAACATATTTGCGAGGGGAACCCTTACCTTTACCTTAGGGTTTATTTAGCCCAGGGATGCCCATACATCCCATCCAGGCTAGGCAAAAACATTTCCCGAGCCTGCTCTGAAATTTGGCAGCCAAAATGTGGTAGGCAACTTTGTGATTTGGTGTGTGGAGCAAACCAGGGGAAAAAAGTCCTTAATTTATGGTTTCGGGTTTTTGGCAATCCACCACGGCTTGCTTTCATTCAATAAATGGTGGTTTAGTTAATCTTAGGTTAGCGCTTTATGCAAACCCAAAGACTAGGATTCCTTGGGAAAGCTGGCCACAGAGTAACCAGGGATGGTTTGACTCCTTAAAATAGCACTTAAAAAAATGGGTTTGGTATATTTCAAAACATTCATTGACTAAGTCTCCAGGAGAATATGTTTTTTTTTTACAAGTCACCACACCTGTGTGGCTACGACATGAGTTTTGTTTATGTTGATTTAATTCCAGTTTATGGATTAGGGAAGAATAATTACTTGGATAGAAGTATTGTGGATTGCATTTGCTGCAACATCTCTGAGCTTCGTTCTTAAATAAGCAGAGCCAACATCACACAAAACTTTTACTTGGTTGTATGTGTGTGTGTGTGTGTGTGTTTTCTTAGCATTTTGGATTAAAACACCTTGCTGCTTTGATACAATGTTAGCCCTTTCTCAATGCACTGACTGAAAGTTGCTAACTAAAGATGCCCTACGAGCAATTGTTGGAAATATTTCTTTCTATGTTATTCAATAATCCAGCAGCTAAGATGATCTCTTAACAACCTCTAAAGTTACTAAATAATCAAGCACGTTTGCCTTATCTGAACTAGAAATCCACATTTCATGGGGAAAAAATGCTGAACCATTTTCCTTGGCGTATCTTACCCCCAAGTGCAGCGGTTCTCAACCTGTGGGTCGGGACCCCTTTGGGAGTCGAATGACCCTCTCACAGGGGTCGCCTAAGACCATGGGAAAACACATATTTTCGAAAAAATATGGGAAACATAAAATAATTTTATGGTTGGGGGTCACCACAATATGAGGAACTGTATTAAAGGGTCGTGGCATTAGGAAGGTTGAGACTCATTGCCCAAGTGGAAGGAAACACCCCCAATCCGTAAAACTTCCTTCTCCAAAGAGGCGCCCTCCAGAGAGAAAGAGACAATTGGGAGATGCCTTCCACCACTTTTGAACTAGATCTTCCATGATCCCAATTGTCATAGCGAAAGCAAGGGTTTGTGGGAAAGGTAGTTTTGTTTATCACATTTCACTCACTGAAATGTGATAAACAAAACTCACTGGACTGTGCACAATTAAAAACACACTTTTAACTAACCAGGTCTCTTTATAAAAAAACATCCAGAAGACATAAGATTGTCTACCCTCATGTGCAAATTCCCAGAATTCCCCAATCCACTGGCTAGCTGGGAATTTGGGGAGTTGTCAAATCTAGACAGCATACTAAAAAGCAGAGATATCACCCTGCCAACAAAGGTGTGTATAGTCAAGGCTATGGTTTTCCCAGTTGCAATGGATGGTTGTGAAAGTTTGACCATAAGGAAGGCTGAGCACCAAAGAATGGAGGCCTTTGAACTCTGGTGCTGGAGAAGACTTCTGTGAGCCCCTTGGACTGCAAGGTGACCCAACCGGTCAGTCCTAGAGGAGATCAACCCTGACTGCTCTTTAGAAGGCCAGATCCTGAAGAGGAAACTCAAATACTTTGGGCACCTAATGGGAAGGAAGGACTCACTGGAGAAGAGCCTCATGCTGGGAAAGATGGAGGGCAAAAGAAGAAGGGAACGACAGAGAATGAGGTGGCTGGATGGAATCACCAAAGCAGTTGGTGTGAGCTTAAATGAACTCCAGAGGATGGTAGAGGACAGGAAGGCCTGGAGGAACGTTGTCCATGGGGGTTGCAATGGGTTGGACATGACTTCGCAATTAATAACAGCAGGTCACGCTACTGACTATGCCTATTGGACTGGAAGTTGTGTAGAGGAAATGGTCAGAGTGAAATTTGTCTCTTATGATTCTTGATGAATGTATTCTATTTTATTTTCCTTTATGTACCCTGAGAGCATCTGCACCAAAGACAAATTCCTTAGGTGTCCAATCACATTTGGCCAATAAAGAATTCTATTCTATTCTATATTCTATTCCTATTCCCATTCCCATTCCATTCCATTCTATTCCTTGAGAAGATCAATGGGAACAAAATTTTGCAAAGGAGGCAGGAATAGAGAAACACTTTCAGCAGGTTGAACCAAACTTAAGATAATGCAGGGAGCCAAGCAGATGTCCTTGAAGCAAATATTTGGACAGTGTTAAACTGGTAATCCTCGATTTACAACAGTTCATTTAGTGACCGCTCGAAGTTACAAAGGCACTGAAAAAAGTGACCATTTTTCCCATTTCTGACCGCTGCCATATTCCCATAGTCACGTGATTTGCATTCAGGTGCTTGACACTTGACTCACATTTGTGACCACCAGCAGTGTCCCCCAATCATGTGATTCCCCCTTTTGCAACCACCCAATGAAGTCAATGAAGAAGCCAGATTCCCTTAACAACCATCTTAATTTAAGAACTGCAGTGGTTGGCTGAACAAATGTGGTCATAAAATGGAGCAAAACTCACTTAACAAAATGGTCACTTAGCAACATTTTGGGCTCAATTGTGGTCGCATCCCTCAAATCCTGGGATGGGAAATAGAAATCCAAAGAAATCGAGGCGGAAGAAAGAATATTTGCGGCTTGGGATTGAAATGAGGGGTTCTCGGTGCTGTCTGAGCTTGGTGGTTTTCCTGCAGATGCTTCGTTACCCAAGTAGGTAATACCATCGGTGTTAGAAGGGAATGCGGTTTATGGAGAGGAGGAGGAAGGAGAGGAAGAAAAGGAAGAGGAGGAAGAAAAGGAAGAGGAGGAAGAAGAAGAGGGAGGAGGAGGAGGAGGGAGAATGAGGAGGAGGAGAGGAAGAGGAGATGAAGAAGAGGAGGAGGAAGAGGAGGAAGAAGGAGAGGAAGAAGGAGAGAAAGGAAAGGAGAAGAAGAGGAAGAAGAGGGAGGAGGAGGAAGAGGAAGGAGAAAGAGGAGAGGAGGAGAAGAGGAGGGGGAGGCGGAGAGGAGGAGGAGAAGAAGAGGAGGAGATGAAGAAGAGGAGGAGATGAAGAAGAGGAGGAGGAAGAGAAGAAGAGGAGGAGGAAGAGGGAGGAGGAAGGAGAGGAAGAAAAGGAGAAGAGGAGGAAGAGGAGGGAGGAGGACAACAACAACAACAACAACAACAACAACTCTGGGGTCCTTGGTGCTCTCTGACTTGGATGTTTTCTTGCAGACGTTTCATTGCCATCGTCATCAGTCTGAGGAGGGAGTAGGGTTCAAGCACTGATGTTGTTCCCAAGCTCAGGTAATGAAACGTCTGCAAGGAAGCTACCAAAGCTCAGAGAGCACCAAGGAGCCCCACAAATTAAGGCTGACTCTTCTATCCCAACTTTCCAGGATAGGGCAGGAAAGCGGCTTGCTCCTGCGGCAGAAACCCAGAGCACCACACGAGGGCAGCAGAAGCAACGAATGTGCCGCAATGACAGCGGGCAACACTAGAGGGCGCTGCCTCTTTCGCAGGCTTTGGCCGCTCGCCTCCCCCTCCCTCCCCTGTGGGTCCGCAGAGCTAGAAGGGTAGAGTGACACGAATTCCCACACTGGGGTTTTGTTTGTTTTTTTGACCTTTCCTATATTGCCTCGCGGCTGCAAAATCTCCCACAGAGGCCAGGAGGCGCCAAAAGGGGCCCCGCCCGGCGTCTCTCTGCTGCCACCTCGAAGCCCGCGGCTTCCTCAGACCGCTCGGACGCCCGCCTATTGCGGGGGGGGGCTTCGGCGTGGGCCGAGGGGAGAGAGAGAGAGAGAGAGAGAGAGAGAGAGAGAGAGAGGAACGCGGCAGCTCCCCCTCGCGAGCGTCTCCCCGTCGTCCTCCGCTCCTGGCCCCGCCCCTTCGCTGCTCTCGCGAGAGCCGGGCGGCGCGAGTGTGACGTCACCGCCGCCCGATGCGGGCCATGGGCAAGAAGCACAAGAGGCACAAAGGGGAGAAATACCCGTATGAAGGTACCGGTGCCTCGGGTGGAGGTGGGCAGAAAAGAGAGAGGTGGGCCGGGGGCGCCTCCTAATGCCCGCTGCCTTCCTGGGGGAGGGGAGGGGAGGGGAGGGAGGAGCAGGGTCTCGATGTCTCAGCCTTCGGGAGGAAACCGGGGCTCCCATAATCCCCTGCTGGGAGGGAGGAGGGGATCTGCAGACCCCAAAATCTTCTGTCGGAAGAGACTGCAGTTCCCAGAATCCCCTGCGAGAGGAAATCAGCAACCCCCATGATCTCCTGATGGGAGGGAGGGAGGGAGTGGGGATCATCAACTCCCAGAATCCCCTACTGGGGGGGGGGTGAACTACAGCTCCCAAAATCCCCCGTGAGAAGGAACTGCAGTTCCCAGAATCCCCTGCCAGAGGGAAATCAGCAACTCCCAGAATCCCCTACCAGGGGAAACTACAACTCCCCAAATCCCCTACTGCGGTGAACTACAGCTCCCAAAATCCCCTGTGAGAAGGAACTGCAGCTCCTAGAATCCCCTGCCAGAGGGAAATCAGCAACTCAGAGAATCCCCTACCAGGGGAAACCACAACTCCTAAAATCCTCTACTGGGGTGAACTACAGCTCCCAAAATCCCCTGTGAGAAGGAACTGCAGCTCCCACCTTTGAGAAGGAACTGCAATTCCCAGAATCCACTACAAGAGATGAACTGCAGCTCCCAGAAACCCATGTGACAAGAAAGTGCAGTTCTGCAATTGTGGCTTGACTACAGTTCCCAGCAGTCCCAGTCGGAAGAATGACATTTCTAACAAAATATAGATGCACATTGTTTCAGGTCTTTGTATCTCCATAGGTATCTATGCATGTCCTTGTTAACTTAAGTGTGTGTGGCCAAATTACTGCTAATTTCCTGTAGTCACTTGAAACATTTTAAACACCTCTGTGATCGTTTTATGAGGTCTTAATCTGCTAATAATTCTATCTTTAAGTATCAGAACTATGGTTAGTTTTTGATTTACGACAATTGAGCCCAACATTTTTGATGCTAAGCAAGACATTTGTTAAGTGAATTTTGCCGTGTTTTACAACCTTCCTTGCCACAGTTGTTAACTGAATCACTGCAGTCATTAAGTTAGTAACCTGGTTGTTAAGTGAATCTGGCTTCCCCATTGACTTTGCTTGTACGAAGGTCGCAAAAAGGGATGGCATGACCCTTTACAAATATGAGCCAGTTGCCAAGCATTAGAATTTTGATCCCATGCTGCAACAGTCGTAAGTATGAAAAATGGTCATAAGTCACTTTTTTCAGTGCTGTTGTAACTTCAAGCTGTCACTAACTGAATGGTCATAAGTCAAGAACTGCCTGTAATATTAATCTTTTTTTTTTTAATTCACAATTGAATTGGTTAGGCGTTACATTGCTAATATTTAGAAAGTTTAACCGGGAATTCTCCTTTCCATGTTTCTTCAAGAATATGTAGAAAAACCACTAAAACTTGTCTTAAAAGTGGGAGGAAATGAAGTCGCAGAACTATCTACTCAGAGCTCGGTGCATGATTCATCCCTGTATGAAGACAAAAGTGAATATGAAAAACACAAAGACAAGAAAAGAAAGAAAAGGAAAAAAATGGAAAAACAAGCCCCCGGGGAGGAAAAGGAAAAAAGGAAGAGAAAAGTAAAGGTAATTATTAGAATAGTTACTGGGTTTACTTTAAGAGCTGGGGTGGCGCAGTGGTTAGAACGAAGTATTGCAAGCTAACTCTGCCGACTGTCAGCAGTTCAGTTCTCATTGGCTCAAGATTGACTCAGCCTTCCATCCTTGCGAAGTGGGTAAAAGGAGGACCCAGACTGTTGGGGGCAATAGGCTGACTCTGTAAACCGCTTAGAGAGGGCTGTGAAGCAATAGATAATAAGTGCTATTGCTATTCCATCCATCCTCCCTTCCTTCCTTCCTTGATGATACAATAGTTCGAATGCAGCATGGCAGGTTCTGCCAATAGCCAGGAGTTCAATCCTGGCCAGCTCAAGATTGACTCAGCCTTCCATCCTTCCAAGGGTAAAATGAGGACCCAAGATTGTTGGGGCAATAGGCTGACTCTATAAATTGCTTAGAGAGGGCTGTAAAGCGGTATATAAGTCTAAATCCTAAATACTAAGTGTTATTAAAATGTTTTTTTAATGTTTATTTATGGCAGATTGTTGAGATTATTAAGTGGGGCATGAAAATAATCCAGAACAAGTTTGAAAATGTAAAAAGTCTCCCTTTCAAATATTGGTTAAATTTAAACTAGGGGGAAAATAGATTCGGTGCAGTTCTCCCATCATGTTTAGCCTTGTTACTCATGCTGGTTTGAGATTCCGTATCTGCAAACTCTCCATTTTCCAGATACTGGAAGACTTTTTATATAGGAAGCAGCATAAATGTACTTATTAGAAAGAATTTCCACGAGCAGATTATCTAACCTGATACGACTCAGCCTCCTGCATTCCTGTGAACAGACATGCTTTTAATGTTAATGAATATCCTAATTAAATCAACGGTGTTGATTTATGCCAATTAATGCAACTATGTTGAGTTATGCCCAATTAATGCAACTACGTTGATTTATGCCAGTCAATGCAACTACATTGATTTATGCTAGTGATGTAGCTGAGGGCTAAGCATTGATTCTTGAGCATTTAGATGATATAATTAAAATCTGCATCAGGTTCTACATTGCAGAATAATTTTGATTTAAGCCTTGCTCACAAAGAAGTTGCCCTTAATATTTTGCAACCGGTTACGTTGATGTTTCACCAGCATTTTCTATTGCTTCCTCAGGAAGATAAAAAGAAGCGAGATCGAGATGCTGGTGAAAGCGAAGGAGAAAGAGAACTCAAATGCCAGTCTCCTTTAAGATTGGAAGTGCCGCTTGTAAAGTCGCTAGCAAGCAGTTTGGCAAAACAAGAAGGTAAAGGAAATGCTATTTTTCTTTCAAATTGCTATGCAGGTTTCCCCCACCCCACCCGTTTTTGTAGTAAAAAAAAAAAATTCATAAAATAATGGTACTAAACCATAACTACTGATGCAAAAATTGCTAACATGCTAAATCCTAAATAAGCATTTGCACCAACTACACTTTGTCGTTTTCTCCAAAGATGTTTCTGTGTCATCTTTTTTTTCTGCCTAAAACCCCTTGGCAAATTCCTCAAAAATTAAATGGATGTTATTCTCCTGGAGGAAGACCCAGACTGTTTGCATAGCATTGTGGAAAGATGAAACTCAGAATATCTTCACCGATGAGGAAACTTTGTTAAAATGATGAAGGATAAACAGACTTTTTAAAAGTATCTCGAGTGTCCCTTTTTGTCTCACTTTTTATTCCTTTGTTATGTCACGATTTAATACTTTGTTTCCATCGAAATATAGAGAGTTCTTTTCTGTTTTGTTTCCCTTTCCTCTTTTTTTAATCCTAGAAGTGGAGCAAACACCTCTTCAAGAAGCATTGAACCAGCTTGTAAGACAACTGCAGAGGTGAGCTGTCGCTGTGTTTTGTGCTGTTGCTTATAAGAATTAGTAAAGACATTAATGCCTCAATAATATCAGTGGTCAAAGCTAAATCAAAGTCACATAAGGTAAAGGTTCCCCTCGCACATATGTGCTAGTTGTTCCTGACTCTAGGGGGCGGTGTTCATCTCCGTTTCAAAGCCGAAGAGCCAGCACTGTCCGAAGACGTCTCCGTGGTTGTGTGGCCTGCATGACTAAACACTCAAGGCGCATGGAACACTTACCTTCCCATCAAAGGTGGTTCCTATTTTTCTACTTGCATTTTTACGTGCTTTCGAACTGCTAGGTTGGCAGAAGCTGGGACAAGTAACGGGAGCTCACTCTGTTACGCGGTGCTGGGGATTCGAACCACCGAACTGCCGACCTTTCTGATCAACAAACTCAGTGCTTTAGCCACTGAGCCATCACATCCCTGTTCAAAGTCGCATACTTGAGGCATAATTCTTATAACACTGAATTTAATATTTGCTTTTTCTCTTTAAAAAAACCCCAAAGGATTACTGCAGTGCTTTGACTCGTAATTGTGCTGCATTTATAAATTGCATACTCCGAAATAATCCAGCGATTATAATCTTCTTATTATAGATTTAGCTATTTAAGTCCAGCTATTATAAAGTATTAGAGATAATTTTATTATTATTATTATTATTATTATTATTATTATTATTATTATTATTATTATTATTATTATTATTATTATTATTATTATCATTATTATTATTATTATTATAGATGGCCTTTATAGTACTCTCCGTTTTGCAGAACAGATCACATTTAAAAGAAAGGAAAATATTTTGCGTTATGGCCTTGAACCCAAAGCTCTTGATATCAAAATACATCATTATATTTGATGGGAGAGATATCAAAATCCTCTATAGTTTAATTTGGAAATCTCAACCACATTTTAGTCATATAATCTCAGTATAAAAAGTGGGATGGGGAGAGAGGGGTTTCTACATTAAAAAAAACTTTTTAAAAAATAAAAAGGAGTTGGCACAAGGCCAGATCTGCTTCTAGTTTCATCTTAGTTTTCTACTTTCTTTTAAGCTGGAGTCCTGTCTTCTTTTTAATAGTAAACTCTGTTCTTTGCTATAGAAACGGAACATGAAACGCTGTTCTTTTCATTTCTTAACAGAAAGGATCCGAACGCTTTCTTTTCATTCCCTGTGACGGACTTCATCGCTCCTGGTTACTCCATGATCATTAAACGCCCAATGGATTTTAGTACTATGAAAGAGAAGATAAAGCATAATGGTTACCAATCCATAGAAGAGCTAAAGGTGCTTATAATTTATATATCCTAACTGCAGGGAGGGGATTAAATGTCAACACTTAATACAATAGCAGAGTTGGAAGGGATTTTGGAGGCCTTCTAGTCCAACCCCCTGCCTAGGCAGGAAACCCTATACCGTTTCAGACAAATGGCTATCCAACATCTTCTTAAAGACTTCCAGTGTTGGAGCATTTGCAACTTCTGGAGGCAAGCTGTTCCACTGATTAATTGTTCTAACTGTCAGGAAATTTCAGATAGACAGATAGACAAGCAAAGCCAAATTCTGTGAATTCTGGAATGCCAGCTTCACTTAGGAACTGTGGTTACTAACTTAACAACTGCAGTGATTCACCTAACAACGGTGGCAAGAAAGGTCCTAAAATGGATCAAAACTCACTTCGCAATTGTCTCACTTAAGCAACAGAAATTTTGTGTTCCAATTGTGGTTGTAAGCCAAGAACGTAACTTGTATTAGAGCTTGAGACAGTGTAAAAACAAGGTGGCTAAGGTTAAGGAGACAGGTTCTTAAGGAGATGTATGCTTGTCAGAATAATAGATCAACAATAATTATATAATAATCGCGAAAGTTCATTGACTGTCCCCAGTCACTCTTCTGCAATATATTAAAGGATCAAGCAGTTGAAATTCAAACGGAACTTATTCAACCAGAATAACAGGAAGAGGAAAAAAAAATATTTGAGTTTCGTCTTTTTCTTAAAAGGAGAAAGATTGAGAAATGTTTGCACATAATCAGAACTAAATGTCTTTTTTCCCCCTTTGCATTGCCATTATCACTTTTACAATAAATGCTTTATTGGAACAAACAGCAAACCCATATTATATGTTACCCTTGCCTTATTCCTCTTTCTGAGCACTGCTGGTTAAAATTCTTGTCTCCCCACAACCCTTCTCTTTGTACACATTAAAGAGAAATGCAAGGCAGTTGTGGTGGTGCATTAATGCATCCCAACCTGACAAAACAACTCTCTGATCTCTGGGGAGAACTGTCTGTGACGAACGGCGCCTTTATCGGTGCATTAATAGCAAAGTGTAAAAATCAGAGCTCTGTCACCAGCACTTCTAGCCTCACACGCCATCTGTCATCCAGTAAACTCATCAGCTGCTCGCCCAACATTGTGCGAGCTGATGTCGAAAGAGAAGGGTCTGAAATCCCACTTACAGGTTCGGCCTGTCCTTCCAGCTTGAAAGCAGCATGGAGGGAGCATCCTTAGAACATCTTCGGGATAAATCCTCCTCTCTTTTTTTTTTTTTACGCGTTTCCTTGCCTGCGGTGACAAGGAGTCGAAACCGAAAGGAGCGCGAGAGGGACGGCAGCCTAAAAGCCAAGATCGTCCACCTACTGCTGGTTTTCGTTCAGCTCTTTGCCCATTGGGTTGTCAAAAGTAGCAGACCGTGTCCGAGTTGGACCATGAGAAGGAAGGAAATTTCCAAAGGGGTCACACCTATAGACGGTGGATTTAGTCACTGTGTGATCATGTTTTTGCCATCACTTGGCACACAACAACCACAATGGAAGCCACAATGAACTGTGTTGAGTCTTAAGTTAGACGGTCGTTCTAAGTTTGCCTAACTGAGACTGTTGTTAAGCGAATGTCGCCCCGTTTTGTCACCTTCCTGGCCACAGTTGTTAAGTGAAGCGTGGCAGTTGTTTCGCTAGGAACACGGTTGTTAAGTGAACCTGGCTTCCCCATTGACTTTGCTTGGCAAAAGGGGATCACGTGACCCTGGGACAAGGCAGCCGTCATAAATATGAGTCAGTTGCCAAGGGTGCCTGCGGTCACGTGATGCTACAATGGTCGTAAGAATCAAGATCCCGTGAAGGGTTAATGCCACTTTATAAGGCCTTGGTGAGGCCACACTAGGAATAATGAATTCAGTTTTGGTCGCCACGATGTAGAAAAGATGCGGAGACTCTAGAAAGAGGGCAGAGAAGAGCAACAAAGATGATGAGGGGACTGGAGGTTAAAACATATGAAGAACGGTTGCAGGAACTGGGTATGTTTAGCTTAAGAGAAAGAAGGACTAGGGGGGACATGATAGCATTGTTCCAATATCTCAGAGGTTGCCACAAAGAAGAGGGAGTCAAGCTATTCTCCAAAGCACCTGAGGGCAGGACAAGAAGCAGTGGGTGGAAACTAATCAAGGAGAGAAGCAACTTAGAACTGAGGAGAAACTTCCTGACAGTTAGAACAATTAATCAGTGGAACAGAAGTTGCCTCCAGAAGTTGTGAATGCCCCAACACTGGAAGTCTTTAAGAAGATGTTGGATAGCCATTTGTCTGAAACGGTATAGGGTTTCCTGCCTAGGCAGGGGGTTGGACTAGAAGACCTCCAAGGTCCCTTCCAACTCTGCTATTGTATTGTATAAGTGTGAAAAACAGTTATGTCACTTTTTTCAACGCCGTTGTAACTTTGGTTGCTAAACGAATGGTTGTAAGTCAAGGACTATTTGTAAATGTGTCTAAAAAGTGGTTTCCTTCTGTAAGCAATTCTGATTCCATAGCTTGAAGTGCATCTTGTAGGCAACAATCCCAGAATTCTGCATTCACGTGCCTTAATTTTCCTATTTATACAGGACAATTTCAGACTGATGTGTACAAATGCCATGGTCTATAATAAACCAGAGACTATTTATTACAAGGCTGCGAAAAAGCTCCTACATTCCGGAATGAAAATACTCAGTCAGGTAATTGACAGAGGGAAGAACAGAGTTTTGGAAGAGTGATATTTATTGCTATTTGGACTACGGATTCTTTATAATGTGAAGGGTTGGACTTCACATTAGTTGGGATCTTAGTTGGAAGTTGGAATCTTCAAGATTCATTATAGTCCTAGCTATGCTTTCAAAATGTCAGTCTCGTCCCTATTTAATTTACAGTGAATTCCTCTCCAGCAAAGTTTTTCCCCTCCCATCGTCTTTCAAGATAGTTCACAATTAAGGACCTTTATCAAGCTTGGAGAGTGACCAGGCCGATATCTTCCAGAAGCCGCAATACTTGGCAAGAATGCAGGAATGAACTAACTGTCTCCTGCAAACACCCCTCCCCTTTCACTCTTTTATTCCATATTGGGGGGGGGTAGCATTCACCATCTACCTGTGGCCTTACTCCCAAGTCGATTCCTGTTCTTTAGCTGTTTCCTTCGTCTGGCAACTCTGCACATGCGCACACTGGGAACAGGCTCCAGCTGTTCTTCTGCCCCACTGATATTCGACTCCGAAGGCAACTGATAACTGTCAGACGGCCCTGGTCCCATCTCTGCCTCCAGCCCAGACTCGTCAAAGCCTTCACCAGACTCCATGACTGTCCCATGTTCCTCCCCAATCTCCTCACTGTCTGAATCTGCTTGTCAGCTCCACTGGCCGCTGGCGGTCCACAACAGCCTCGTTGACATAAATAGGACATTGGAGTAAACTCATTTGAATTGTGTTGCAAAACATGCTTGACAGAAGTGTTTCCCAACCTTGGGAACTTTTAAGATATGCGGACTTCAACACCCAGAATTCTCTAGCGAGCCATGCTTCCTGGGGAATTCTGAGAGTTGAAGTCCACGCATCTTAAAAGTTACCAAAGTTGAGAAATACTGCTTTACAGTATTTAATTCTTGGGATCATCTATTTGAAGAAAAAAAATTAAACCATTATGGACTCTTCTAAAACGTCTCTAGTCGAATACGTCCTTTTTAAGGGCTGGGAAATTAGGCACCTAATTCATTAAGTTGCATTGATTTTTCAGCTGGTAGGAATAAAATGGCGAATTTACATTCCGTGTTTTGTTTTCTTAGGAACGAATTCAGAGTTTGAAGCAAAGCATTGACTTCATGGCAGATCTTCAGAAAAGCAGGAAACAGGCGGACAAAAGCGGCTTGCAGTCTGGGGGAGAAGAGGACGATGGTCTCGGAAAAGATGGAGACCCCACAGACATAGACCTCAGAGCCTTTAAAAGTCCCAGCAAAGATTTCAAAAAGTGATTATATTTCCCCAGAAGCTGATTCCCCCCACCCCCGATTTCAGTAGAATCAGGAGTTGGAAACTGTGAAGACAGTTTGGTGTTGTGGTTAAGGTGCCCGGCTAGAAAGCAGAAGATAGTGAGTTCTAGTCCTGCCTTGGACACAAAACCTGCTGGATAAACTTGGCCAGTCCCCCGAAGAAAGCAATCATCTTCTTCTATTAATGACCCCATAATCCCTTGCGGGGTGGAGTTAGGCAATGAATGGAGCTAGCAGAGTGTTTACTGGCCAGATGCCCTTCCCTATCGCCAGTGCGGACTTTTGTTCAGCGGATGTGTATTCTCATCATGCTCATCTGCCTCTACCTAGGGCTGAACTCACAGCCTCCTGATTGTGAGGCGAGAGCTCCACCTCTAGGCCACTGCACCGCTCCCAGGAATAAGGCAGTATTGTTTAAAAATATTCAAACTCTTTTTCTAATTAGGTTAGCAAATCCAGAGGCAATGACAAGCTTGTGTAATGAAGCCAATTCCTGCTACACATCCACCTCATTGACTAAATGTCGGTTTCACTCTTAACTGATGAAGAGGAGCACAATGGCTTGTGTGATTAGGACACTGGCTTGACAAGCAACAAGCTGGCGTTCAAAACCCAGGTGCTACCACGGGGTGGGGTGAGCTCCCATCCTTCGCTCCAGCTCCTGCCGGAGACATGAAAGGACATTCCTCCAGGCAACAGTGATATCACAGGCCAATCCTTTCGACCGGGAAGCACTTAGTGCAAAAAAAACCCAAACAAACCCCCCAAACCTGATGAAGACCATGACAATTACTAGCTGCTGTTACCAATTATTAGCATTTACCATTTCTAATATTCAAAGTCCAAAGGACTGTGCATTTTTCTTACCACACCGGTTTTAAAATCTTTATGTTCTAAAAGGAATCAAAATAATGTATATTGGGGTTTTTTTTTAATATGTGTTTTAATGACATTTTTTTTCTCCCAGAAAAGAAAAAGAACTACTGGAAGAAAAAATTAGGAACAGTAATTTAGAGAAGGAACAAGAACTGATTGAATGTATAATTAAAGATTCAGGAGGAAAGTTGACCAAACGTTCTGTTAACACTCAGGTAAGCTGACGAACGTTACCAAACGCTTAGAAAACTTCAGTTTCCACTCTCTGAATCTCAACATAATGCTTTAAATGTTAGCATCCCTCCAAATCTCCAGTAATTGAAACACTTAGCAAAACAGTTACCATATTTTTCAGAGTATAACACGCTCCAAAGTATAAGACACACCTAGATTTGGGAGAGGAAAACAAGGGCAAAATATCTGCCTCCCAGCAATTTTCCTCCTTGCAACAAACAGTACAGGCAATATACAACGTTTGTAGTGTTCCATTTCAGACTATACTTGTACAGATGCTGTTAAAATTGATGTGCTTTCTGGAAGTATAGTTATTCTCTGCTATTTAAAAGAATAGGACTTTTTAAGACAATAGCACTGGGCCTCTTCAGATCAAGCATTTATTTTAAAAAGCTTCTTCATTTTGTTAAGTTGTCTAGAACAATAATAAAGCAGTCTTTAAAAAATAAGTCTAATATTAAATTTGAACATTCTAAAGGCATTTATAGTTGTTGACTTACCTCCTTGCAGCAAACAGCCTGATTAGCACAAGGGAAAAAAAACCTGCCTCCCAGCAATTTGCCAGTGGAGCAAACAGCAAGTTTCACTTTCAATTTCTCCCAATCATCAGCTGTTACAGGCTGCAGGGATTGCTATATCTTATTGAAGCCTCCGTAAGCCAGCACCCCCCCCCCTCCATTTGCTGCAAAGAAGTAAATTGCTTGGAGGCAGAGGCCAAAGGTTTGGGGCCAGTGGGTGTGTGGGGCCACATTCAGTGTATAAGACACACCCACATTTTCACCCTCTTTTAGGGGAGGAAAAAGGTACGTCTTATACTCCAAAAATACACTACTTAGGTTGTTTTTTTTTAACTTGGTAAAAAGGCTCCTTCTTGTACTCCTAGAAGCCATCTTTTACATTTGGGCCATCAATTTTCTACTGTGGGAAAATGGGAGTGGGGATGACGTGGAGTATGGGAGATATATAGTCTAAATAACATTCCTTTCTCAGAGCTTTAAGGACACCTTGCCCTGCAGCTGTGATGGTGTGACTGGGAGGCATCTCCAGTTTTGGACGGTGCCTGGTTGGACCATGGGATGGACATGTGGGTGCTGGGCAGGGGCTTGGACTTTCATTTGGGTGGGGAAAACCTGGAGCCTTTCAGATTTGGCTTCTCCCAAATGTGCCAATATGACATCTCTAATAAAGTGGAACTTTGAGGAAACTCAAGCCCTGGAGTCATCTTTCATTGGGGGTGTTACTTGGAACCCCGACATTAATCCGAATCTTTGTCTGATGCTACGTGGGTTACAAGTTGGCCGCTAGCTTTAAAAAAAACGGCTCCTTCTTGTACACTTTTAATCCTTCTTTTAATCTCTTGACTCGCTACAATACTTTGTTCTTTTTCAGTGTGAGTTTGAGAGAAGAAAACCTGATGGCACAACCACCTTGGGACTTCTTACTCCAGCCGAAAATATGGCAGGAGGTAAGAGCAATTTTAATATTCCTCCTTGGGGGGGCGTTTACAAATGAAAAAGGATTCTGGCTGAGGACAAAGCCGGCTGCTGTCTTAGAAAGCCCGAGGAACAGATACCCCATCTTTGATGTTAAATATTCCTCATTCAGTTTGTCTTTCAAATGAGTAGCATTTGATTGGAGAAAAAAGTGAACTGCTTCGATTGGAAAAACAGTGAGCTGACCTATGGGAGGAGGGTTTTAGGAAACCCCCTTGCTAAAATGTAAATTTGGACATGCTTCCATTCCAAAGGCCAACTTTTCAATTGAATTACACGGGAACACTTAACTATCTCCATTACTTAATCTGAATGTGTTACAACACCCTTTTAGTGGGGATTTTTCCTTCATCTAATACAGATCACAAAAAAGCTCTCATTATACAACATTTAAACTCCTGTTCCTTCGTTCTAAGCTTCGTAGTGATTCTATGCTTGTCTCTATTTTCTTACATCTACAGTTTTCTTCTTCTTCTTCTCCTTCTTCTTCTTCTTCTTCTTCTTCTTCTTCTTCTTCTTCTTCTTCTTCTTCTTCTTCTTCTTCCACCGCCTCCTCCTCTTCTAATTCTAATTCTTCTCCTCCTTCCATCTTCCATCTTCCATCTATCATCTATCCTCCATCAATCCCAGGAGGGTGGTAAATGTCCTCTTTGACACACACTTGCTATAATGTTCAAGTCAGAGGCAAAAGTGTTCCTAAGGAATTATTTTTTCATAATTTATTGTCGTAAGGAAAATCTTAAAATGTGCTGTGCACACAGAGCAATTACTCTGGAGGATTTGCTTCTACTTTATGTAAATAATTTTAAATCACCTCCCGGATCCTTGTTCTCCTGTTTTACTTTTGGATTTTAGAGATGGGTTACAACTCTGTGAGGCTAGGAGCCACGGCTGGAAGACTTCAGTCAGGTGTCAATACTTTACAAGGGTTTAAGGAAGACAAAAGGAACAAAGTAACTCCAGGTAATGGCTACAATGCCTCTGTTAAAGCAACCCAATTTCCCATAAAGAATGCATTTGGTTAAATGAACCCAGCGCCAGTCCTTTCTGGAAAAAGTATCGCTTTTCCTCACTGGATTCTTCGTGTTATCAGTGGGCTCCTCGGTGCTCTCTGAGCTTGGTTGTTTTCTTGCAGGCATTTCATTACCCAACTAGGTAACATCATCAGTGTTAGAAGGGAGTGTGGGGTTTGTGTATAAACAGAGCAACCCGCCCCCCTCCATTCTAGTACTGATCATGTTAGTAAGTTGGGTAATGAAACATCTTCAACATAACTCAGGGAACACCAAGGACTCCTCATTTCAACTCTGAGCTACAAATATTCTTTTCTGTCTTATCTCTCAATTAAGAGCCAAAGTATGCTGCCTCTTTTACACTAAAAGTTCCATCACGGCAGTAGTTGAACTGGCATCAGAGCCCAAAACAGCGTTACCACGGTCAGAATTTAAATAAAATACACTCTCAGCATTCCTAGTTTAATTTATAATATTGGACTCTCTCTTCCTATGACTAATGGTGCTTTTGAAGAAGCATGATATGAATAAAAACTCCCTTAGGGCCCTCTCAAGAGTTCAGAAAAGATACCCTTATGTGTGAGGGACTTGATTCCTGCTTCATTTCAAGATACTTAATCCCTGCTTCCTTCCCCATTAGTGATGTACTTGAACTATGGACCTTTTAGCTCGTATGCTCCGGCGTATGATTCTACGTTTGCAAACATCAGCAAGGATGATTCCGATTTGATCTACTCTACTTACGGAGAAGATTCCAATCCAGGAATTTTCAAGTACGTCTTCCAGCAAGCAGGATTTCCCTTGGTTATTCGACTTTGCTAGAGTGAAAGCTTCTTTTTTTAGACACTTCCCCATCAAATGCTCTGATTTTCCCTTTTTCTAAGAAAAGAAGAGGCACTAGACACTTGACACCAAGAATCACTTCATCCCTCATTTTCTACCAAAATGTTCTATCTTGGTAGTTGTTTTTTCCCCCCCTGAAATACTATATAGCGCGTTTAACAGCTGTGCCACGAGAAAATCTTTAAAACAATCCAGCTTGCTGTTACAGCGCGAAGTATTAAAATGAAACTGGGAAGAAGGGGCAATATTTAGGTGTTTGTCGTTTCAATTTAATTGGTAAAAAGTGGGCAACATAATTATTGAGGCTGCAGCAAAGTTTTTCATTGCTAGTTATTTCGTGACACTAGTCCCTGTGGATGAAATATATCAGGAATTATGGTAGTCCATACAGATCAGAACAGAATAGAATAGAATTTTTTATTGGCCAAGTGTGATTGGACACACAAGAAATTTGTCTTGGTGCATACAAGACTTTGCACCAGTTGCACATATTTTTCTGTTCTTCGTGTTAATTTGTGCTCAGATTTACTAGGTCAAAATGCATGAAATATTTTTTGAAAGCATCAGGAAAATGCCTTTAAATGTACCATGCAACTATAGTTACTTAGTTCTGATTCTTCACAAGCACTTCCTTGGAAGGTCATAGTTGGTTCAAGTAACTCATCTATAGATTTCTCTGTTATTTAATAGCAATAGCACTTGAACTTATATATCACTTCACAGTGCTTTACAGCCTTCTCTAAGTGGTTTACAAAGTCAGCATCTTGCCCGCAACAATCTGGGTCCTCATTTTACCGACCTCAAAAGGAAAGAAGGCTGAGTCAACCCTGAGGCGGTCGGGATCGAATTCCTGGTGGTCGGCATTCTAACTACTGCGCCACCACGGCTCATGATTTCATATTAGCGTAAAGACAAATAATGAACGCCTTGTAGGCTGTGTTCATTGGTTCTTTGAGTTTTTAATTTTTCTTGGCTATGTTTTTATTTAGCATTAACAGGATACACCGGTAAGATCTCTGCTAAAAAAAAAAACCTGGTTAATTTTAAACACCAGAACAATGACTTGGTGACTCAATGAAAAGAGATATTCAAGGGTATTATTATTATTATTATTATTATTATTATTATTATTATTATTATTATTATTATTATTATTATTATTATTATTATTATTATTATTATTATTATTATTGCTACCTCGTAGGCTGGAAGTTAATTTAACTAGGTTATGGGAATGGCCAGTTGTAATTAATTGTGAAATAATTGCGCTCCTTGCTTTTAGCATCCATGAGTTTTTGGCAAAGTCCCACGATCACCCTGGTCTGATGACTGATAGCTTGCTGGATGTCTTGACACAAGGGGAGCATTCGCGCACCCTCAGACAACTTGAGACGGTGAGAACATTTCACATGTTAATATGCATATAAACGGCAGCGTAAACATTGTAGCGTTAAGGAGATTCGTGTCCAGGGAGAAGTTGAAATCTTTCCTTGCTTATCATTTCTCGGTTATCAAAGTTAGAACTAACTTACTCTCTGGAAACAAATACTGTGGGGGGTAAGACACCCCTAACACCCTTTTGGGGGGGGGGGGTGTTCTGTTAAGATTCAGCCTGTTGTGTCTTCAAATGTCTTCTACTGTACTGCCTTAAAATGGCTTCTACTATAAAGCGCAGTGGAGTTGCCATGGTAACAGTTTCACAGTACTGCACCAGGGGGCTCCCTCTGGTAAGGCGAAAAATGTCCAGTGGTCCGGACATTTTCCCCCTATAAATAAATCCCCGGACAACTCCGGATTATCAGCTAGTATTCAACTAAATGGCGTTTAATTTTTTAAATTATTATTTATTTATATTTCTCATTACTTTATCCGGTTCTTTCCTAGTTGCAGACCACGGAGGAAACAGAACGCTTACGGGGAAAGACGGATACAACGAAAGACGTAGAGGTGAGATAGTTATAAATGTGGTAGACATTCTAGGACTGGTGGGGTTTTTAAACAGGGACATAGACATTGAGCCAACTAAAGAGCAAGAGGGGAACCTTTACCGTTTAGTCTTATAGCACATCATAATGGGCGAAGCATGATGTACACGTTTATTTTTACCCTGGATTTTAAGACCATATCTTTGTTCGCATTTCTAGATAGTAGAAACAGATCCAGCCAAGGTTGACTCTGGCCTTAATAAAGAGAGGCTTACAGCGCTCAGAGCGGTGACAAATTTGGGGGTCCCTGCTGAGGAATTCAATTCTGAAGGTGAGTCAATGTGTCTTGGCAAGGCCTTGTGGCAAAAATCCAGCTCGATCTATGGTGCCTCACCGCTTTGTCTTCGATTTCCCAGAAGCAGAAGTATTTCAGAGAAAGCTGGACGAAACCACAAAATTAATCTGTGACCTTCAGGATGCTCAAAACGAACGCCTGAGTACAAAACCGCCACCGAATATGATTTGCCTCTTGGGCCCATCTTACAAGGAAATGCATTTGGGTAAGAATTTAAGGAATATTTATTTATTGGTAGCTCGCCTTTATGACTTTTTGAAATACCGTATTTTTCAGAGTATAACACGCACCTTCCCCCCCCCCCCCCAAAAAAAAAACCAGGATGAAAATCTGGGTGCGTCTTATACATTGAATACAGCATTTTTGGCCTCCTGAAACCTCGCCCCCTTTGCAAAAATGGAAGTGCAGAGGCTTTGGGAGGCCTGCAAAGTGCTCCTGGGGAGGGCAAAAAGGAGTGGAAAACTGGCTGTTTTTTGCTCGTTTTTGCCCCCACAGCCCCCAGTAGCACTCTACAAGCCTCCTAAATGCTATGCATGTCCTTTTCTTTTTGCTTGTTTTTGCCCCCCCCCCCCAGTCCCCAGGAGCACTCTAAAGGCTCTGCATGCCCCCCTTTTTTTGGCAAAAAACGGACCGTTTTTTGCTTGTTTCCCTCCCAGCCCCCAGGAGCACTTCGCAGGCCTTTCAAACTTTCTGCACACCCTGTTTTTCACAAAAAAATGAGGTGTGCAGAGAGTTTGGGAGATCTGCAGAGCGCAAAACCATTGGTTTTTTTTTTAATTTACCTCTTCAAAATCTTGATGCGTCTTACACTCCTGTACCTCTTATACTCCCCAAAAAATACGGTAATCAATAATAGCATTCACATGCATTCTGAATGGGAGTGGTCCACTTTGTTGGAAAACGTAGGTGGTGGTGGTTGAAGAGAGCCTTCTAAAACGTTACATCAATCCATTTCTGTACTTTTCTTCAGCGGAAAAGGTGACCAATAACCTGAAAGAGCTGGCACAACAGGTAGCTCCAGGTGACATTGTCAGCACGTACGGAATCCGTAAAGCAATGGGGATTTCGCTCCCAGCTGTAGAAAAAACGGTCAGCCTTGGGGATTTCACAGAGGGTGAGTATGATCAGCAATCTGTCTCTGCTTCGGAACCGTATCTTGCAAAGTAGCACATAGAGATTACTTGGGAAACAGTCGTGTGTTTTAGAATACAGGTAGTCCTCGACTTACAACCTTGAGCCCAACGTTTCCATTGCTGTGTGAAACATTTGTGAAGTGACCTTTGCCCCGTTTTACACGTTTCCTTGCTGCTGCTGTTAAGTAAATCATTGCAGCTGTTACGTTAGTAACACAGTTATTGCAGGAAATGGGTATGTCTAGTTTAATGAAAAGAAGGACCAGGGGAGACATGATAGCAGTCTTCCTATATCTCAGGGGCTGCCGCAAAGAAGAGGGAGTCAAGCTATTCTCCAAAGCACCTGGGGGCAGGACAGGAAGCAATGGGTGGAAACTAATCAAGGAGAGAAGCAACTTAGAACTAAGGAGAAATTTCCTTAGTTTAACAATTAATCAGTGGAACAACTTGCTTCAACACTGGAAGTTTTTAGAAAGATGTTGGATATTTGTCTGAAGTGGTGTAGGGTTTCCTGCCTAAGCAGGAAGTAGAGGACCTCCAGGGTCCCTTTCAACTCTGTCATTCTATTCTATTCTAAAATAATTTGACCGGCTTTGCAAACCAAGCAAGTAAGATCATCAGTGACTTTTGGATTTTTTCCCCCTCCAGATATCCAAGACTCTCCCAAGCCCGTCATTCTCCTCGCAAATGAATGTGAGCCAGTTGCTGTTTGAACCATTCTTATTAAAACATTCCCTCTTTGGTGGCAGAGGAGTAGAATTTGCCCCCTTGTATGCAGAAGCTGTTTGTATACTTTTATCTGTTAAAATATTTGAATTCTAATAAAATTATTGAAACCCTGCTGGTCCTAATTGCAGATGTAAGAGGTACGCTTTAAATAGAATGCAGGGGTTGGATCATGATTTGTGGGAGCCAAGAAGGTGATAGTGGTTTGAAAGAGAGGGGGCCAGAGCCGTATGCCAGTTATCAGCTGCCTTCAGAGTCAGACATCAGTGAGGCAGACAAACAGCTGGAGCCTGTTCCCGGTGTGTGCATGCGCAGAGTTGCCAGACGAAGGGAACAGGTAAAGAACAGGGGTCGACTTGGGAGTAAGGCCACTGATGGATGATGAATGGCCCCTCCCAGAGGAAATAAAATTAGTTCGCTTAATTGGTTCGAAACTCTCTGAGACTCCTTGCCAAGTTTTGCAGATATCGGCTTGGCAGCTCTCCAAGCCAGATAAGGTCTGTGACTGTAAATCCTTGCTTGAAAGACTTTGCTGGATGTGAATGACCAGAATTCCAAGTAAATTAATAAAAGGGGGTTTTGTCGTGAGCTTTTGCAGGAAGTAATTAGTTAATCTAGTTGGTTCAAGCTTTGAAAAGTTCTGTTTTACTCTGCTAAGTTTGGCCTTGCTCTGCATTTGGCAATTAGGTCTCTGGCAGCATTCCAAAGGAGATAAGGTGGGTGTTTATCAACATTTCCCTGAAAGACTGTGGCAACTCGAGCAGACATCTGTCAGAATCTTCACAGACTGTGAGGATTGTTAATTTACAGCCATATAAATAAAAGGATTTTTGGGACTAAGATTGTGATTTATGCTTTCTCAGGAAGCCTAGATCAGAACAATATTTGTATATAAATTACAGAAGAAATAACATCAAATAACACAAAACTTTTAATACACAAAACTTAAAAAGTGGAAGCAACATAGCTTAGACCAGTTGTCTGGACCGCAATATAATGCAAAAGAGAAAATTTGAAGATTTCGCAAACGTTTCTGATGGTATACATTTGAGAGCAGTTGTTTCACAATGATTTGAAATATTAGACGGTAATTTCCGAACCAAAACTTTCTAACTTCTGTGTTTTATTTTAAAAACCAAACCTGTAATAAATGTACAATTAAAAAAAAAGGAAAAGTAATAATTGACATGAACGTGCAGTTATTACAAAGACAGTGACCTTAAACTACCCAGGACTACCTTATCTTAATACTCTCAAATATAATCTACTTTAATCGCCTAAGACTTTCTAAAAGTCCTTTATCTATAGTAAGACCTCACTAGAAGTTTGTTCCCATCATGAAACATAGGAAATTTATCCTCTACGTATTAATTACACAGTAATTATAATGAACACAATAAGGGTGCACACTTAGCATAAAAAGGATTTGCAGTCAATTGAACTGGCCCGTGAAACTTTTTAAAAAATTGAATACGATCAGACCTCATTAATAGATTCACTCTAAGGACACTCCAATTTCTTCAGATTTATATACCTTTGTATCTAAAATGCATTCTAAAAAGCTTTGACACAAATGGATGTAGCAGAAATAAAACAGCAGCAAAATATAGGCAGTTCTTAACAATACTAGTCAACGTAAGTCACTAGTGCTTTAGATATCATCTTAAATAAACACTTTCCTTTGTTCTTGCTTGTCCTAGATTTTATGCACAAACAGATCATTCGGTTGCCCTAATTTTGCTCAATACCAGCGGTGTCGAACAAAACACCATTTTTTTTTGCAGTTGTGTGTCCAATTCCATAGTCCCACCTAAAAAAAACACTAATTTGTAGGAATGTAGGTGTTGTGGCCAGGACAGTGAGGAGATGGGGGAGGAACATGGGCCAGTCCTGGAGTTTGGGGAAGACTGATGAGGGCTCTGGAGGCAGAGGTGGGGTCAGGGCCATCTGACAGTTATCAGCTACCTTTGGAGTCGGAGATAAGTGAGACAGAAGAACAGCTGGAACCTCTTCCCGATGTGTTCATGCGCAGAGCTATCAGGAGAAGGGAGCAATTAAGGAACAGAGGTCGACTCGGGGGGGGGGGAAAGGCACAAGGGGGCGCTGAATGGCCCCTAACATAGGAAATAAATAGGAGAAAAGGGGGAGTGGTGTTTGCAGGAGACACTTAGTTCGTTAATGGGAAGATTTGCTTATCTGAGAGACTCCTTGTCAAGTATTTCCTTGGCTTGGCCACTATTCAAGGACTGATAAGAACTGTTTCACCCTTGAAAGACTGTTTGCCGGGACTTTGCTGGATATGAATGCTAGGGATTCACATTAGCCAAATAAAAAGGGTTTTTTTTCAGGACCAGGAGTCTGTTTCGTGATTTGGTGAAGCCTACCCGGTTTCCCTGAAAATAAGACCTCCCCAGATAATAAGCCCAATCGGGCTTTTGAGTGCATGCGCTAAAATAAGCCCTCCCTGAAAATATTGCAACGCAGCAGCAGCCATGAGGTAACAACGCTCGCCGCCTCCTGCACCTCAAAAATAATAAGACCTCCGCGAAAATGAGGCCAAGCGCTTATTTCAGGTGTCAAAAGAAAATGAGACCCTGTCTTATTTTTGGGGAAACACGGTAGGTCAGAAGAGTAGGTAGCATTGCTGTGGAATCTTTCAAGACAATAATTTTATTTCACGAGTGACATTTTTCTTGTGCTTTAAAGACATGGGTTCTCTCTCCCTCCCCAAGCCAATTCCTGAAAGGCCTCAGAGCTTTGTCATATTTTGTTGTGCGGCTTCACACCTGGTCAAAATCAACTCTTCAGTTGATGGTAAAGATTAGTAACCCTTCCAAAAACAGAATCCAATGGGATTCTTCGGGATTCCTGACACGAAAAGCAGAATCCTACTTTGAAATAATTGAAATGAATAACGGGAAGAAACATTGTTGGCATGGACACAGTAGACCTCAAGTTACCACCATTCATTGAATGACCGTTCAGATTTACGACGACCCTGAAAAAAGTAACTTGGTCCTTGTTCTCACAACCAATGCAGCATCTCCCCGATCCAAATTTGGGCACTTGGAAACCTATGTGGTTGTTGCATCTCAAGGTCATGGCTATTGGCCACTTTCTCAGCTGGCTTCCAACAAGCAAAATTAATATGGTAAGGTTGGGTTCGCTTAACGACCCTGTGACTCATTTAACAATAATTGATTAACAACCATGGCAATACGGTCATAAAATCAGGCACGGCTCACTTAAAAATAACCACCTGGCTTAGCAATGGAAGTTCTGGTCGCAATTGGAGGTCGTAAGTCAAGGACTATCTCGGCCTGCTTCTCGTTCATTTTGGTCGCAAACATACACAAGATAAAATTCAGCAGTAGGATACGGACACTTACTTACTGTGCGGTGTTGGTATAGAAGCTGCCATGGACATGGAAACATCGTCTATAATGCTCTACACATCACTCAAAATTATGAGGGTGTTACTGACCACCAAGAAAAAAAATGGCACAATACCTTCTCTACACCGCAACCCATTCCGGGAATTATCCATCATTCTGTTTTAAGATTAGTAGTGCAGTTGTAGTAAAAGCTGCCCATAATTTATATAAGCGGGTTTGCTATTTAAAGAAAGTACCTGAATTTTACAGTGACAATGCAGGAATTTCCACATTATTATAGGCCGCCGAATGGCTATTGAACTCAAAAATAGCATCTTGCAAAGACAAATGAGAGAGAAAGGAAGGAAATGGGCTTCCCAGAGTCCTTCAAAATAAGCACATTTAAGACCCAGATCCTCAAGTGTTTGGTACCAAGCCCAAGAAGTGAATTCCAGAAAATGCTTCAGCTGGGGAAGTTTCTCTCTTAGCTGTTCTTTTCTAGAACAGAAATGAGGTAAGTAGCGATGAAAACAGATAGGTCTCATTTATTTTGTGACAGGATAGAAGGAGTGCAAGAAAAAAAGTGGGGTTTTTTTGAGTCACAAAATGTTAGTCGAAGAGAAAAGCAGAATTGCCATTTTGGGACATCCGCAGCAGATCTGAGGGTGGCTCTAATGGACAACGAGAGGAGGAATCACAAATTAATGGCAGAGCAGATTAACAATTCCACCTAAAAAGGACCTTTTAGTCTCCAATCTGGTCTCTTTGTCGTCTGATTTTTGTTCAAGGCAGTGCTATCGCAATTGTCAAATCTATCCCACACAAAAAGGCAAGGAGGGAGCAGAAGAGGACGACACCTTGAACCAAGCAATCCTCTTGCTTGACTGCCAGTCCACAGAAATTCCTGAGTCCTCTGTGGCAGGAAACAAAAATTGGCATCAGGTAGACTCAACTAGACTCAAATGTAGACGCAACTAGACTCAACTGTAGACTCAACCACTGTAAACATCTTTCAAGAACCTCTTGCGTTCTTCTCTTGAGATGCAAAACGCCCAGCACGGATTGTCATTCGGCACAAACTCCTTTTTACAGAAGGAGACAAAATGTTAACAGTTGCTAAAAATTGAAAGCAAAGTCCGTCGAGATATTTCAACCGTAATATATCAGCATTCTTCTCGTTCGGGTCAAAAAACTTGAGATTTGGCTGTATCGGTGCGGACGAAGTAAGTGACCAATTCTCCCTTTCCCTTCACGTTAATCAAACCTCGGCATTCGCAAGCATATCCTAAGCTCTCCAAGATTTTGCACGTCTCTTCTGTAACCTGTGCGTGAAACAAAAATGGAGAGGCCATTCAAAATCCTCAATTAATATGGATTTTGGACCCTGTTTTTTTTTTTTTTTTTTTTTGCTGGCACGTCTAGAAGAAGTTATAAAATCAGTAAAGTTGACTTGCACGGTCAAAGCTAAATATGGATCGTAGGAACAAATCCCAAGAGCTGTGGCAAAAAAAAAAAAACCTCCATATTTTTCAGTACCATATTTTTCGGAGTAAAAGATGCACCAGAGTATAAGACGCACCAAGGTTTTGAAGAGGCAAATTTAAAAGAAAAGGTTTTGCACTCTGCAAACCTCCCAAAAACGGCCTGTTTTTTTGTGAAAATGGGCCTGTGTTTTGTCAAAAAAAGGGCATGGATAGCCTTTAGGAGGCTTATAGAGTGCTCCTGGGGGGCAAAATTGAGCAAAAAATGGCCCGTTTTTTGCTCATTTCTGTCCTCCCCAACCCCCAGGAGCACTCTGAAAGCCTCCTAAAGGATCTGCACAGCCATTTGGTGAAGGGGGCGGGGTTTCAGGAGGCAAAAAATGCTGTATTCAGTGTATAAGACGCACCAAGATTTTCAGTCTCTCTTTTGAGGGAAAAAGGTGTGTCTTATATTCCAAAAAATATGGTAGTTAAGAGCTACCTGGCTTGGCTGAACTTATGTTATGAGGCCTGGTGGCGCAGTGGTTAAAGTGTAGTACTGCAGGCTGCTATTGCTGACTGCCAGCTGCCTGCAATTTGGCATTTCAAATCTCACTAGGTCTAAGTTCATTAAGTCTAAGTGCTATTGCTATCTCCATGTTCTACATATAGTTATTTTGAGGTTTCCTTCTATTAAAACCCAAAATTTCATGTCTTCTTTTACCTGGATTTTTCCAAGTTCTCCAGTAGTCTCCATTCTACTGGCAACATTGACCGTGTTTCCCCAAATATCATATTGGGGTTTGCGAGCACCGATCACACCAGCTACTACCGGTCCATGATTGATGCCTGCATAAATAGGACGATGAAGGAGAAAATAAATGTATGATATAAAATGTACACAGGTTAGATCCAAACTTGGAAAAAAACTCTCAGTTTTCTTAATAAAGTAGCATAGCACTCTTAGGATCTGGGAGATGCCCACCTCTTCCCAAACTTACCAACGCGTAGACGGAAATTGTTGAACGAATGGCGGTTGATGCCATCTAGTTTAGTCATCAAGGCCATTGCGAATTCCACCATGATGCCAATTTGAGCACACTGTTTTTCTTGATCCTAAACAGATGGTGGGAAGAGACACGCCATGGCACTCAATAGCAGGTTATTTCAAAACTATGATATGACATGAACTTGAAGATATATGGACTTCAGCTCAAAGAATTCTGGGAGGTGAAATCTAGACATCTTCAAGTTGAGAAACACTGTTCTGAGGAATGAACCCTTCAAAAGGACACCTACCACATTATTCTCTTGTCCAGGTACCACACAGAGTCCAGATGCTGCCATGTACGTGCTCCCAATAGTTTTGATTTTTTCAACCCCACTAAACTTAGGCTTTAGCAGCAGCTGTTAAAGGGAAAAAAGTGTATAGCATTTAGGAGTTGTCAATTATCTCACTTTATAGTGGTACGAAAGGCTACATTTTCTGGACAAATTAGCCAACTCAGGTTAAAGAGCTTCAGCAGACACTGAATTCAGTGTAATATTTTCATATATTTTTTTGCAGATGTCTTAAGGATATAATTTACGTGATTAATCTGCCCAATTTGAGGTTTTATGGGTGCTTCCAACTCTCAAAATGCTGGTAAACGAGCCATACTTTTTAAATTTGTCACTTTTTTAGTTACGGAGGCTACCAATGGTGTAGGGTCTGCTTGGGTAGGGGGTTGGACTAAATAATCTACAAAGTCCCTTCCAACTGTTCATCTGTATCAATTCAACATGAATAGTAAAGTAATAAAGTTAAAATACTGTACAATATTCCAGCTTAATGTAGGAAGTCTTCAGTTATTTTTGTTCATTTGGCCCAATATTGTCTAATTAATCGCTTTAGAAGGTCAGAAGAACCAGCTCCGATATTCTTCCAATTTAAAGATGCAAAGAATGGAATCTGGAGCCATTCTGGTGCAAAATATTATGGGGTACAAATGAATTATGTTCTTTCCCTCCCACTGTTCCCAACTGATTCCTTCTTTAAACTTGAACAGGTCAAAAAATAATAATAAACCCTTTCAATCAAACTTGACTCCTGTTGACCTCATTGACACAACCATTCATTTTTTTTCTTGACAAAAGTTCTTCCTCACAAATAGTTGTTCAGCTTTCCAGTCAAATGTACAACTATGGTATTTCCCTAAAAGTAAAGGTTCCCCTCGCACATATGTGCTAGTTGTTCCCGACTCTAGGGGGTGGTGCTCATCTCCGTTTTAAAGCCGAAGAGCCAGCGCCGTCCAAAGACATCTCCGTGGTCATATAGCCGGTATGAATAAATGCCGAAGGGGCACGGAACGCTGTTCCCTTCCCACCAAAGGTGGTTCCTATTTTTCTACTTGCATTTTTTACGTGCTTTCGAACTGCTAGGTTGGCAGAAGCTGGGACAAGGAAAGGGAGCTCACTCCATTACATGGCACGAGGGATACTAACCGCTGAACTGCCCACCTTTCTGATCCACAAGCTCATTGTCTTAGCCACTGAGCCACTGCCTCCCTTTGGCTATTTCCCTGTCAGTGTCCTATTCAATTACAGATAATCTGGTTATATTTAACATTCGAAGTGACAATGGCACTAAATAAGTGACTTATGATCAAAATTTGGACACTTGGCAACTGGTTCTTATTTAAGCCGATTGCCAAGTCCCAAGGTCATGTGATCACTTTTGGTGACCTTCTGACAAGCAAAGTCAATGGGGAAGGCAGATTCATTTAACAACCGCGTAACTAACTTAAAAACTGCATTGATTCACGTAACAACTATGGCAATCGAGGTCATAAAATGGGGCGAAACTCACTTAACAAATGTCTTGCTTAGCAACAAACAATTTGGTCTCATTTGTGGTTGTAAGTCAAGGACTATCTGTACTAGCCTCAGGCCTGATTAGTTTCCAGTTCAGACAAAGGTTAGCTTGGGCCTGTCGCATGCCGACACACACCCATCATCCACCAACTTCCAAAACCTCCTGTGGGAGTGGCGTCTTATCTTCCACTAACATCTGCTTCAGATGGCGTCTACTAAGCCTGAGGCCTAGTTCACACCGATGAACAAACGCTGCTAAATATTTCAGGAGAAGATTCTCGGAGTTCTCAAGTAATAAATCAACCTTTGTGGAGTAGCGTTTCTCAACTGTGGCAACTTGGAAGACGTGTGGGCTTCAAGCATTCTCCAACGTTGAAGTCCACACATCTTCAAACTGCCCAGGTTGAGAGACAGGCCTGCAGAAGCCAAAGTCAATAAGGACTTACCTCATCAAAATCTGCGATGATCTCATTCAGGAGACGGAGACATTCCAGCCCCTCCTTGTTGACATCGCACTCAGTGTAAAATACCTTGAAGTCAGGGACCGAGGCAAACATGACACAGACGCAGTCATAAGATTGATGGTACCAGTCCTGAGGGATGTGCAGTAATAGGTTCATGAACAATTGCTTTCAACTTAATGCTCTACTCCCACCCCCTCCAACCACCACCCCATGTTAACCAAGGCAACAAAGACACACAAAGTTCCTTTCTAGTTAGCCCACTGAAATTGCACACAAGTCAAAAATTGGATGCTACACAAAGGAGCTTGTCACAAAGGGTGTTACTCTTCTCTTGGGTCAGACAGACAGACCGTATTTCTTCCAATCTGTTTTCCTTGGTGGTGCCTCTTTGGTCACTCCTTGAGGATCTATAGCGCCCCATGAGCGCTTGAGAAGTAACTCCCAAAGATGAATATCGTTCTTACAAAATTTGAAGTTCTACATGATGAGGAGGATGAGTGTTACTTATGTGGCGTATTCCTCAAAAGAGCACCACACAGCTTTAGGATTGTTGTGGCCCACCAGCAGCCAGTGGAACTGGAAGCAGATTCACCCAGTGAGGAAGTTGGAGAGGAACATGGGTCAGTCCTGGAGTCTGGGAAAGGCTCTGATGAGGGCCCTGTGTCAGAGGCAGAGAGGGGGCCAGGGCCGTCTGACAGTTATCAACTGCTTTCAGAGCTGGACATCAGTGGGCAGAAGAACAGTTGGAGCCTGTTCCCAGTGTGTGCATTTGCAGAGTTGCAACTCCACTTTCGCTCCTCTTTTATTCCCTATGGGAAGGACCATTCACTGTCCACCTGTGGCCTTACTCCCAAGTCGACCCTTGTTCTTTAGCTGTTCCCTTCATCTGGCAACTCTGTGCATGCGCACATCGGGAACAGGCTCCAGTTGTTCGTCTGCCTCACTGATGTCTGACTCTGAAGGCAGCTGATAACTGGCATACGGCTCTGGCCCCCTCCATGCCTCCGACACAGAGCCCTCATCAGAGCCTTCCCCAGACCCCAGGATTGGATCCATCTTCCTCCTCACTGTCCAAATCTGCTGCCAGCTCCACTGGCCGCTGGCGGGCCACCACACTAGGACTCTACTGCTTTCTTCTTAACTTGAGGGCAACTTCAGTGAATGAGCTCTTCAAGATCAACTGACATGCTACCGGCATCTTCAACTGAACCTCTGCCACGTAACGTTACACAAATTTTTTGCGTACCTCGTTTAATTTGTCCCCAATAAAATGAGCCGCCACATGAGCTGGAAGGACGTTTTCCAGCAGTAGCCTGTTTACATTCTCCATGGTTTCAAATGACTCGTGTTCCTTTTTGAATTTGTTTTTCTGCAGGCAGTCCAGCCGACAATAATAGTCTATCTGCAAACAAAGAGACAGTTACCAAAACTATCAGCAACACATACAAAGTTTATCCCCTATTGATGTTGTGAAGGCTAGGACACAATTGGTTTATGACAAGCCAGATACAATGCCCTTAATCTGATTGATCTGCATGTTTCAATGATTCCTACAAATTTTATTTTTAAGTAGACATGCATAGGATCTGTCTATCATCTTTGTCTATCTGTCTGTCTGTCTATCCCTCAAACATCTGTCATTGCGCTCTCTCTCTCTCTCTCGTATCTGTCTATCTATCTACCTACTTAATCTAGTTTATATCTATCTATATCTGTTTACCTAACTACCTACCATTTATATCTATCTATCATCTATCTATCTATCATCTATCTATCTATCTATCTATCTATCTATCTATCTATCTATCTATCTATCTATCATCTATCTATCTATCTATCATCTATCATCTATCATCTATCATCTATCTATCTATCTATCTATCTATCTATCTATCTATCATCTATCATCTATCATCTATCATCTATCTATCTCTCAAAAATCTATCTCTCAAGGTTGGACTAGAAGACCTCCAAGGTCCCTTCCAACTCTGCTATTGTATTGTATTGTAAACATATCTATCTATCTATCTATCTATCTATCTATCTATCTATCTATCTATCTATCTATCTATCTATCTACCTACCTACCTACCTACCTACCTACCTACCTACCTACCCACCCACCTATCATCTATCTTATATCTATCTATCCCTCAAAAGTCTATCATATCTCTCTCTCTCTCTCTCTCTCTCTCTCTCTCTCATCTATCTATCACTTACCTACTTATCTATCTATCTCTATATCTAATTTACAGAGCCACCCATCTCACGAGCAAACAACTCTAGGCAGCATACAACAAATATAAACAATAAATTGTGCTTCTAAAGTGGGTAAGGCACTGTATTTTCTTAACAACAACAACAACAACAACAAAAACACAACACGGTCCATTTCCACTTTTGGGTACTTAAGCCTCCGTAGCTAAATCACCGTTCATTCTTTTTCCTGAACTGGTTGTTGATGGATAATTTGCCTCATTATATTTTAATATAAAAGCCCCAAATTTATTCAGACCCGCATCTTGCATATGGGGATTTAAGCTCAGATCCACGCAATCATAGCGGCTTCATAGGCATACAGCTCAAACAAGTAAAATTATTAAGAAGAAGAATATCAAATGATTGCTAATTCAATATGGAACATCCCCGAGTAATGCCTTGGGATAAACAATTAAACACAGTTTTAAAATAGAAACCTGCCTTTCAGGGGAAAATTAGACTATAATGAATGATTTATGTGTGTACCAACGGGCTGGGATTTGTTCTTTTTGGTTTTGTGTGTGTGTCACTACACAGGGATAATATATTTCCACTATTAGGGAGCAGATGTACCAAACGAACTAGTTGGAGTTCCACCAGAAAACAATATTCTGGTGGAAAGGGAATCTGTTTGATTCAATATCTTCCATTGTCAACCCCCATGGCTCAAAAGGTTTGCTCTTGTCTTCTTTCAATGTAATTTTTGAGCATTAAAGTTGTGCATTAAGAAAACAATGACAAAACTCCATTGTGATGTCCCCATCCAGCTTTATGTTCTACCAACAATGCTTTTCACTTGCAGGAGAAGTCCTGCTCCACCATGGAGGGTGTGTTGAATCAACCTCATATTTTGTTTTTTCCCCAAAGTTTTTTTTTTATTATACATTTTAACTTCTTTTATAAGCAAAGTGCTGTCTGGGTTTTCCCCCTTTGCATCTTCTGTTATGCATAGTTCATTTTACATCATATTTTCATTTCACATTTCAGTCATCTTATTTTCATTCCATATTTTCCAGCTTAACTTTAATTTCTTCTTGATTTATAAACAATATCATTATTTGCCTCTCCAAGTTATTCAAATTTCATCTATCATTTCCATCTATTATTCTGCTTTACTATCAATAACATATGTCCTCAAATTTAATTTTATATAGCAAACATTTCACTTAATTATAAACAGTTAATAGTATTAATCTATTTCCCTCACATCATATTGGCTATATACCATTAGCTATATTTACCAAATTTCATTCTATTCTACTAGTAAATCCTTTTCCTTCTTTCCTCCTTTCAACCATTTTCTCTTAGTCTCTCAGGAACTTCGCTTCTCTTATATTCTGTTCTCTTCACCCATTCGCCTAGCTTTTTTTGTTGCTCTTGTAATTTCTATATTTTTTCTTTCCAATCTTTTTTCTCCTTTTTCCTTCTATTGTTTTAGTACCTTTCCCCAGTTTTCTCCCCCATCTTTTGTTGAGTTATTCATCACATGGTCATTGCCACTCTGGATTAGTATCACCACTCTTTGGCTATTCTATGGAAGAAAATGCATTTCCTCTGGCAGTTTTCTGAGAATTTCAGAATTCCCAGAAAAGGTCACCTAACACCGTTCCACCATGGGGACTGTGGGAAAACTTTGCAATATGGTTGGATTATTTTCAGAGTTGTTACAAAGGAGATCTATGTTTTAATTTTTCACAGTTCAGTTTCTATTGTGTATATTGTCATTCGATACATTTGTTCTGTGAACAAACAATGGTGACAATGACAGATGCAAAGAACAACAATGACAATAATGACTGACGGAAAGACACGTCTCGGTCTTGGAGTCAACTTCCCCAGTTACTGGGCTGAAAATTTGAGGAGCTATAGAACATAAGTCACAAAGAAATCCATACCTGCTTGGACAACAAAACCAGAGTTATATAAAAGAGTGCCAGGTACAAATTGATCATCACTCTGGGATTTTTTATAAAAAGCCTGAAGTAGAAAATTAAAAAAAAAAACCAAATTAGAACAATTACAATGACATACACGTGTTTATGATTGAAAAGGTCCAAATGTCTGAACTGCACATTGCTTAGGAAAGAAAACTTGCCCTAATATTTGCAAAAAGTATTTTCCTTAAGAGAACAGTGAAGTGGCAGGAAGGAAGGAAGGAAGGAAGGAAGGAAGGAAGGAAGGAAGGAAGGAAGGAAGGAAGGAAGGAAGGAAGGAGAGATGAAGCATGTTTGTGTGAAGGGGGAGGAAGGCAGAAAGGAAGGAACAGAAGGAAAGAAAGAGAAAGGAATTGTGTTGGGAGGGAGGGAAGAAGGAAGGAAGGGACAGAATGAGAGAGAGAAAGCTTGTGAGAGGAAGGAAGGAAGGAAGGAAGGAAGAAAAGGAAAGAGAAAGGAAGCGTGTTGGGAGGGAGGGAGGAAGGAGAGGGAGAGAAAGCATGTTTGTGTGAAGGGGATGGAGGGGGAAGGGGAGGGAGGGACAGAAGGAGAGAGAAAGAAAGCAGGAAGGAGAGAGAGAGGGTGTTGGGAGGGAGGGAGGAAAGGAAGGAAGGAAGGAAGGGAGAAATGTGAGGTCACTTCCAACTTGTTAGAGCTTTCATTTTCATGCTCAAAGCAAAGAATGGAACTGGGCAGATGCTATTTACAATGACATCAAATAAACAATCCAGTGGGCCCTTATCACATTTTTTAGCGTCCTGTGCAAGCCAACAGGCACTCCCACAAAGTTCTCAGGTGGGAAACAGCATCTTAAAATAGTCCCAACAGACCTGAATAACTTGATCTCTTCCAATATGACTTCATGGTGGATTTCACCCCACCTCATCCCCCAGCAGAGTTACTTTTGAGATATCAAGCCCTTCCTACCTCTTGGCACACTCCTGGTCGCAGGTGAGATTCGGATTGCTGTTAAATATGATGAAATACCCCACAATGGCTCCTGAGAGCAACATTAGCTTGAGTTCAAAACTCATTCGAAGGAACACGGAGCACGCAATGAAGCCCAGAATGCAGCAGTAGGCATAATACTGGTGTAAAAAGAAGGATTTAAGCAAGAGTTAGCAAATGTGTTCATGTCAGACTACTAGCAGAGGGCTTATTATTACTATTGTGTTATAAGATTGTGCGTCTCAATAGATAAATTACAGGGGCATCCACCCTTGGCAGCTTTAAGAGCTGTGGACTTCAATTCCCAGAATTCCCCAGCCAGCCCTGATATAAATGCTTGGATGCCTCCTGACATAAGGTAAAGGTTCCCTTGCACATATGTGTTAGTCGTTCCCGACTCTAGGGGGCGGTGCTCATCTCCGTTTGAAAGCCAAAGAACTAGCGCTGTCTGGAAATGTCTCCGTGGTCATGTGGCCAGCACAATTAAATGTCAAAGGCGCACGGAACGCTGTTACCTTCCCACCAAAGGTGGTTCCTATTTTTCTACTTGCATTTTTTACATGCTTTCGAACTGCTAGGTTGGCAGAAGCTGGGACAAGTAACAGGAGCTCACTCCATTACGCGGCACTAGGGATTCAAACTGTCAACCTTTCTGATCGACAAGCTCAGCGTCTTAGCCACTGAGCCACTGAGTCCCTGTGCCTCCTGACAGACAAGCAATTATTTAACACTGCATCTTGAAATTAAGCAAATAGGGCCAAGCAAAAGACACATGTCCTCTGCACAGTTGTGAAGAAGCAGGCACAACTTTACAGAAACCATGTGTCTGTTAAGATGGCAATTCAAGAGCATGGCTTCAAATGGGAACAGATCAGATCCTACACCTGATTCAGATTGGGTGGGATTGAGCCGGTTCGCTCTGGTTCGGACAAACCGGTAGCGACAGCTGCACGAGGCTCCGCCCACTTGCCCCGATGTAATGCGCCAGCACTGCAAACTGGTAGGGAAGGGAAGTGAATCCCATCTCTGACCTGAGTGTAATGGTTGTAACATTATTTTTTTTCCCATCAGGGTCATAACTTGAAATGGTCGCTGCACAATGCAGTCGCTAAGCGAAGTCTACCTGCATAAACCTGATACATTTGTGACTGCCTTTTGCTCAGGGCAGGACCCAAAATCTATATTTTTAAAATATTACATTCATCTTCACTCACCGGGTAAATCATAACTTCAGTATTTGAACTGTTTCCTGACACCTGTATTTTGGGGTGGGGGGCAGAGGGGAGAGGAAAAACATAAATAATTACTGAGGTGATAAATTGAGCTTCACACAAGCAAATCTGTAAGGGGAAAAATTAACAGAAATATGCAAGAGGGGTAAAATATTTTGTAGCTCTGGGAAAGTTCTGGTCATATTTGGAGTGGTGGGATTCAAATAATTTAACAACCGGTTCTCTGCCCTAATGACCAGCTGGGTAGGCATGGCTCAGTGGTCATGTGACCATGTGGGCGTGGCCAACTCAACGTCACTCAGATCAATGGGTGATTCGCCTTAGCTGTGACAGTGTAATAAGAGTTAACCGGAGAGGCAGTTTCTGTAAGCAGGGCAATAAAGATGAGGCTAGAAACAACACCAGAATGTTTCTTCCTGCCTTACTTACAGGATTAGCCCTGTAAAGTGGAGAAAAACAAAATGAGATTTCTTCCAACAGCTGGTTCCCCAAACAGCTTAGAAAGTTAACAACCAGTTCTCCCGAATAGGTGCGAACTGGCTGAATCCCACCACCGGAAGGGGCTCAGACCGGCTCCTTCCTGACTTACTGGAATATAAGAAGGAGGGAAGATAAATGCCTTATTATTACACCTAATCTCAATAAAGTGTAATTCTAGTCTGCCTGTAAATATTTTCCAGTGGGGCTGACGATAACAATTACAGATTGCCCTTGACTCAATGACCACAATTGAGCTCCAATTAACCATTATTAAGCAAGGCAGTTGTGAAGTGTTTCATTTTCCGGCAACAGTTGTTAAGCAAATCACTGCAGTTGGTAACGGAAACATGTGGTCATTGAGTGGATCTGGTTTTCCCCCACTGACTTTGCTTGTCAAGGCGCTGAATGGGACGGTTGGAAATGGGGATGATCACTTGAACCCAGGGCAATACAACTGTCGTAAGTCCATGCCAGTTGCCAAGCGCCCACATTTTGATCATGTGACCATGGGGAAACGCTGCAATGGTTGTCAATGTGAAACATGGACATGTGTCCTTTTTTTTTCAGCGCTGTAATAAACTTCAAACCGTCACTAAATGAACGGTTGTAATCAGGGGTGGGATTCAACTGGATGTTGCCGGATGTTAATTTTAATCTGGTTTGCGGAACCGGTAGTTGCAAGGATTGGCTGAGGCCCCCTCCCCACCCCCGCCACCTCTCCCCAGGAGTCTCCACGCAGCCTGTCCATCACGCCAGGTATGTGCAGGGCCTGCGTGGAGGCTCTGGGAGGCCGAAAAATGGGCCTACCGGAAATAACGGAAGTCCAGAAACGGGTCTGTTTCCAGCCTTCGGAGCCTGGGGGAGGCCATTTTTGCCCTCCTGGAGGCTCAAGGAAAGGCTCCGGAGCCCGGGGAGGGCAAAACACCCCCCCCCCTCTGGTGCATGAAGCCAATTAGGTCCTGCCCCCATGACCACGCCCACCCAGCAACCAGGCAGAGAACTGGTTGCTCAAATTTTTCAATCCCACCCCTGGTTGTAATTTGAGAACTGCCTGGAAAGATGACCCTTCCCCCCCTCACTAACTAAAAGTTATGCATGAGATTTTTTTTTTTTTACAAAATAAACATTTCCAAAGTCACTTTAATCATTTGCCTTCTAATTTTTAACCCGGCTTTTAGCCAAGAGCATTGACAGAATATAAAGGCAGCATAATGAAGGTCAGATCCAAAACAGCCAAAGGTTCATTGGTAAATCTCCATCCTGCAACAAGCCTTTGTTTTTTAAAAAAAGGGGGAGGACAATTTGCGAGCAGCAACCGCAAATCGATTCCACAGAAAGGCGATGGAAAAGCGAGATAGTGCAGGTAAAGTCAGCATAGCCTATAATCAAAACATTACATGGAGTATTTTCACCTTGAGATAAGAAAGCCAGCCCACACCTGCTACTAAGCCCAAGCAATTATTCTAGTCTAGCCAATAAAATCAGCTTTTTTACTCACTGGATTGGCATGGGAGGAAGTGTGATCTTCACCAGACTGGCGCACTGGCTAATGAAGACATTAAAAACTGATTAGGGAATATTCTGATAACAATTCAAAACACATTCATTTATTGCCAAAGCAGCAAGAGTTTTCAAAAGGAAAAGAGGGTGGTTGAAGGCGCAGATGAGTGGAACTAAAGAAGCTTCTTGGGTAAGAAGAGAAACATTTTTAAAGCAAGAAAGTCCAGTTGGTTTAAATTGTTGGAACAGTGACAATATGTTTAAAGTAGGAAAACACACCACAACAGCAACCACATTTACTAGCGGATTCCCCAAAATTTCTAAGTGCTTTTCTGTTCCCAAAGCCTGCCCAACTTCACTGAAACTTGGTTTCTCGGCTACTTTGCCTTTTATAGCATGAATTCCTCAAGTTGTGTGCATGCTCCTTGCTAGCTTCAACTGTGGAGGTGGTTAGTAGTATCGAGCTTTTGGGTGTGCAGCTGAGGAGCAGGTTAGCTTGGTTGCTCAAGTGAGACACTGGGGAAAGGGGCACAGCAGTGGCTGCATTTTCTGTGTCGTATGAGAAGAGCATATCTTCCTTCCACTGTCCTTACCACTTTCTATAGAGGGAGGATGGAAAGCATCCTGTTGTATTCTATTGTGCGGTTTGGAAGTGTTACTGTTTTGGACAGGACACACGGACACACACCGACACGTACATACATACGCTCAGGTATGTGTATGGATATGTGTGTGTATGTATATGTCAGGCCTGCAGTCATATTCCTTTCTGGACCTTTGGCCTGCCACACTCTCTCTTATTTTACTATGCTGTTTCATTAGTGGGGAATTGGGAGGGGGAATAGTAAAGAGTAGAATGTGATGTCGTCAAAATAAAATTCCTTTCTAGAAAGCCAAGGTCATCTTTTGTTCTTTGCACCTCTGCACCTGACCGGAACTGGATGGGTGGAAAAGCCAGCATGGCAGTGGAAGATTGAACCATGTGATGGGCTTGTGAATGTGGGGGCACGATCATGAACTTTCAACTGGGTGGGAAAATCCGGGAAGCTTTCAGAGTCAGGTTTTCCCAGATGTGCCAACACGACTCTCTTAATAAATTGGAACTTTGAGCAACAACTTTGCTTTGGACTCTGATTTAATTTTGGATGTTATTTGGAACGCTGACAGTATGTACATGAGAGTGGGCATCAGAATTTCATTTCTTAATGTGCCAGTGTGTTCACAGAAAAAAGTGACAATAAAGGTTATCCTATCCTATCCCATCCCCTCCCATCCCATTGTATAAGGCCTTCCCATCAGCCATGACTGCAGATGGAGGCAAGTGGGTTCACTGCATACTTCCCCATTAACCCTCAACGGAAGGCATTACCAGGTTGAAAACAGCAAGTATCAGCAGCGAGCCGAGAGCAAGGATGGCCAGGGGAAGCCTGACGGATGGCATCGTCTCCACTTTCTCAGAAAGCCGGCAGAAGTAGCGTGCTAGTGGCCACCGCTTTGCGCAGCATTTCTGCCAACAGGGAAGAAAGGTTTCAAGATGGAAAATCCGCCACCTGTACCATAGACCTTCATTCATCATAGCATCATACATGTGTGTGTGTGCGTGTGGTTCTGAGGGTAATTAGGACGGTTGGAACCACACGGTTTAGATGAAGGGACTTATGTGAGTCCCAAAGGTGTTTTTTCAAAAGGCAACTGGGCTTCGTTTTTTTTTTTCCTGAAGACATTTCGTTTCTCATCCGAGAAGCTTCTTCGATTCAGTCAGAAGAAGCAAGACATCTTCAAGGGAAAAAAAACAAAACAAAGAAAGTCCAGTTGTCTTCATCGGTCCTTAACATCTCCAGTTAAAAGAGTCTTAGGTCCCTCAGCTGGGAAGGACTCTTTCTGCTCCCAACCTTGCAAAGTTACTGCTATTCCTTAAACTAGGAAGATCAAGGATCTAATTTGCAAGCTGCAAACCTTCCACGCTTTGTTTACTGGAAAGGAAGGTTGTAGCAGGAACCACTTGGGGTATGTCTGCATTAGAGATGCACTGTCATCTATTCTGAAGGTAAGCAAGAAATGCCAAAGGGCATTTGACATAGATCAGTGGTCACCTAGGAAACAGCAATTCCATTAGACCAGGGATGTCAAACTCAGGGCCTGGGGGCTGGATCCGGCCCACAGGGTGCTTAGAACTGGCCCTCCCTGAAAAGAAGTGAAGGACTGGCCCAGAGTGCCAGTGAAAACGGAGCTTGGGAGTAGCCGAAAATGGAGCTTGCGAGCCTGTTTTCGCTGGCACAGAGCTCAGGCCACCACAGGCATCCCCAACTTGAGTGACGTTGAGCTGGCCATGCCCACCCCAGCTCCCTAAGGTCAAACACAACCCTGATGTGGCCTTCAATGAAATTGAGTTTGACACCCCTGAATTAGATGGTTATCATGCTGGCTGGGGAATTCTGGGAGTTGAAGTCCACGTATCTTAAAGTTGCCTCGGTTGAGAAAAACAACTCTATAAAGTTTTGAGTTCCCTTCTTTTTTCTTTTTACTTACCCAACAGTCATCCGCAAAGCAGACACACAAAATCAGCCCCATGATGATTGCAACAATCCCAAATGAGATTCCTAAGGTTTGTGAGCTGAAAGAGAGAATGAGGATTGATCGATCGATCGATTGATTCAGCGTACGGCTTATCGCTCTTGGATTAGCAATATATAAATTAACATTTCAACTAGATGAGTAAGGGAACGAGGAAGGAAAGAGCAAGCAAAAGCAGACTGAAGAATTCAGAAATTGCAAATTCTCCAGAAAGGTCTGAATCTCTTCTACTGCAAAGCTGGTGTCTGAAAATTTGGAGTTTGGTGTTCAATCTTAATTACAATCACACAATCCAAGTGCTATTTTTCCTCCTAAGTGGTCTTTCACTATGCAGGAAATATTAGATATAATCACAGCTTTGTGGAAAAAAGAGATCTGTGGGAAATTCCCTTTCTTTCTTTCTTTCTTTCTTTCTTTCTTTCTTTCTTTCTTTCTTTCTTTCTTTCTTTCTTTCTTTTTTCTTCTTCATCTCCTTCCTCTTCCTCCTCCTCCTCTATCTCCTTCTTTTTCATCATCTCCTTTTCCCTCCTCCTCCTTTAAATACTTCCCCTTGAGGTGAAGGAGGCTAGTAGAATATGGCAAGATATCATCTCCACCCCTTCTTTTATCTGTCTCGTAGTTAATTTTAATGTTTTCCTTCCAATCTTTGAATGTTCTTAACCTTTTAATGGTTTCAGACAGTTATTTATGGCACTGTAGGTCACCCACCCAGCATTGCTGGATGGTGAGATGAGCGGCATATAAATGTAACACAATAAATAAAATTTCTTGGCTCTTAAGACAATAAAGGTATACGGAAAGCCAGCATATTAAGAAGAAAAGCTTAGCCTGGGTTACTTTTTTGTTTCCTTGTTACTCTACTCCTTACTATTGTACTCCGTGAGGGAAAAAAATTCTATAGCTTTGCAAAGAAGCCTCTGAACATGCAAAAATAATAGAGTTATAGAATATCAGAGTTAGAAGGGACCGTGGAGGTCTTCTAGTCCAACACCCCCCCCCTCCAGCTTAAGCAGGAGACCCTCTATATCTCTGCAGGAAAGAAAGTCCTGACAATTTAATTGATTTAATAGGATGCATAGACAATCATTGGGGTTCGAAGGAGACACAAACTGGATTGATGGCATAATAAAAATAAAGGCAGCACTTACTGTGATGTAATGCATATCTGCACTGCAAACATGCATAGAAGGACAATGCCAGCACACACGAAATAACCCTTCAGTTTGGGAATAGGAATTGTGCGATACTGTAAAAAAAAGAAAAGAAACAGAAAAGACTTCGATATATTCCTAAAACACCAGCTATTAGGGTGTCACGGAGGAAAAATAAATAAGTAAACAGAATGAGCCCTAGCATATATAACGTCTTTGCTATATACATATAGGATTGCAGGCAATCCACAATTTACAACCAATCATTTAGTGGGTGTTACAATGGCACTTTGAAAAGTGATTTATGATCTGTCCTCATACTTATGACCATTGCAGAATCCCCAGGGTTAAAATTCAATTGATATGTATTTATTCAGCAACAGCAATTCTGAGCCCCATTATGGTTGTAAATCGAAGATTAACAGATTAACAGAATTGGAAGGGACCTTGGAGGTCTTCTAGTCCAACCCCCTGCTCAGGCAGGAAGCTTCTTAGAAATTTCCAGTGTTGGAGCAACCACAATGTCTAGTGGCAAGACGTTCTACTGGTTAATGGTCCTCGCTGTTAGGAAGTTTCTCCTTAATTCCAGGTTGCTTCTCTCTTAGATTAGTTTCTATCCATTGTTTCTTGTCCTGCCTTCAGGTGCTTTGGAGAATAGCTTGACTCTCACTTCTTTGCGGCAAACCCTTAGATATTACCTCTATACAATCCTACCAAATAAAGAGGCATCAGATTCCTTCAAAAAAAAACATGCAATATTCAAAAGAAATCTGAAAATACCCTTTTCTAGTACACTGATTGAAGCTAAATGAATGGAAAATTTGGTCTCAGCCTAAACTTCTGTAAACAGGAAACTGTAAGATTACGTTTTGATTTGTTAAGGTTAGCTTCCTTTTCTAACGGTAAAACCAGAAAAAAAAAACATTTTGGGGGCTTGAAAGATTTTACTCTTGTAGACATTCCTCCAATGTCTTACAAACCTCTTTTTCCAATCCTGTTTCGACAAAGCACAGCAAAAAGCCACACAGTCCACGGAAATCGTCTTTCTGACCGCACCACGGCCTGCACGAAGGAAAGGAAAACAGAAACTAAGCATCCAATGTGAAATTATAATTATTTTAAGTGAAGGATTTGTTCGCTATTAAAAAAAAGATACGGAAGTATTAGAATTAAGACAAAATAAAGGAAAGCAGAGAAGCAAAAAGACGGGGGGGGGATATAAAACTTTCTACTTTGCGTTTTACAAACTTCAATCAAAACCGGATAAAAGGTAGAATATGGTTCTAAATGATTAAGCGGTTCTGAATGAAGTTTTCACTGGGTTCCTGCATTACAGAGCCAAAATGTATTTCTTAGAACTATTTAGCCTCGATGGCGTCTTTGCAGTCGCTGCATCGTATGTGAAACGAAGATTTAATTTTGCTCTAAGTGCTTTTAAAAGCCTGTAACACTAAACCTTCTAATTAGCATCTAGCACAGAGAGAATTTGAGATGAAAAGTTGGGGCCAGATTAGAATTCCAGAAAGGAGCTACAATATTAAAGAGTAACTGGCTGTCTTTAAGCCTAGACTGGGTCACCTCCCAGTTGTTTTGCAGCGATGAATCTCAAACCACACACGCAGTCCTTGACTTACAACCATTTGCATAGCAACCATCAGAAGTTACAACACCACTGGGGGAAAAAAAGTCAATGGGGAAGCCAGATTCAGTGAACAACTGAGGTACTAACCTATCAATTGCAGTGATTCACTGAACGACTGTGGCAAGAAGGATCATAGAATGGGGCAAAACTCCCTTAACGAAGGTCTCGGTGAATAACAGAAATTTTGGGCTCAAACTTGGAATTGATTTTACCAGTGGGTGGAAAAAAGGGGCGAAGAGTAAGAATGGCATTGTATTGTTAAGCAAATGAAATACCCAGACAGTGCAATGTTTATTGTTTATTGACTGAGCCACGGGTGGCACAATGGTCAGAGTGAAGTACTGCAGGCTACTTTTGCTGATCACCAGCTGCCTGCAATTTGGCAGTTCGAATCTCGCTTAGGCTCAAGGTTGACTCAGCCTTCCATCCTTCCGAGGTCATTAAAATGAGGACCCAGATTGTTGGGGTAAAGAGACTGACTCTAAACCGCTTAGAGATGGCCATAAAGCACTGCTATTGCTATTATGAAGCCGTAAGGAATGTAATTAATAGAAAATTAATAAAATTTATTTTCAAAAGGAAAAAGAAAGGAATTTTAGGCTCAATTGTGGTCGTGGGCTACCGGTATTTTCAACCTTCCCAGCTGGCTACCGACAAGCAAAATCAATGGGGGAAACTGGACACGCTTAATGACCTTAGGATTCACTTAACAACTGCAGCAATTCACCCTAACAACCGTGGCAGTACAAGTCGTAAAACTGAGTATGACTCCCTGAACCGCCACCTTGCTTAGCAGCAGAAATTCGGCTCCCAATTGCAGTCGTAAGGCAAGGACTACCTACAATGACTAGGCTAATCTGCGGGGCGTCCGAGAATGAATCAAGAAGGACATTTAGCAGGAACTGAAGATGTACCAGAGGAATCAGCTACAGACAGGCCACACAAGCTCACGAGATGAAGAGGTGACATTTCTGTCGCACCCTTTCTTTTTACTGAAAATGGAAAAGGAATCTCTTCTCCGATTTGCAAAAGAGGTCAGGAAGACCTTTTTTGCATTGGGCCTTCTGGCCTGACACATTCAATGCTGTGGGAAACTGGGACGGTGGATTATATGGAGTATGGGAGATACATAGTCATAATAACATTCCTTTCTCAGAGAGTCAAGGACATCTTGCCCTGCACCTGGGGTGGCGTGACTGGGAAGCATGTCCAGTTTTGGATGGTGCCTGAATGGATCATGGGATGGACATGTGGGTGCTGGGCGGGGACTTGGACTTTCGTGTGGGTGGGGAAAATCTGGAAGCTTTCAGATTCGGGTTTCCCCAGATGTGCCAATATGACATCTCTAATAAAGTGGAACTTGGAGGAAACTCAAGCCTCGGAGTCTTCTTTCGTTGGGGGTGTTACTTGGAACCCTGACAAAAGGACTGCTTCTGCTTTCTTACTTGGCTGAACTCAGGCCGTCAATGGTCGACATCATCTTATCGTTGATTTCTTCCTCCATTCTTCCTTTCTGAGAGGTATTTCTGAAAAGAAACAATGGAAAAAATGACACCGTGAAAAAAGGATTCCTTCCAAAAGTTCAGAGAAACAACTAGGATGGGAGGGGAACATCCAAGATTAACTAGAGGACCACTCCCCAAGCTGAAAATAACAGAAATGTTTTTTTTAAAAAAAATCCAAATTTTGGCCGCTAGGATATTGAGAATGAGAAATTAAGATTTTTGAAGAGACAAGAGATTTCACCTGCATTAAGCTACAGTAAAGATGCTCCTTTATCATCCAATAATTGTACACTGCTGAATGGATTTGTGTGATTTTTGTGGCTTTACACTGGAGGAAGAAGGTTCTTGGGCTGAATTCGCATCCTAATTCATAATTTGACTCGTTTGGCGATAGCTAAGCTGGGAGCTCGGTAAAGAAGTTCACAAACCATGATTTATGGTTTAGCTTGCTGCATGTGAATCCATCCACTGTTATCTTTTTGAGGGATGTCAACTGCTTTAGAGCAGGGGTCTCCAACCTTGGCAACATTAAGATCTGTGGACTTCAACTCCCAGAATTCCCCAGCCGGTCATGTCGATCATTTAATATTTTTTATTGTATAAAATACAAATAAAATAAAATAAAATAGGAGATTAAGGGAAGGAAAGGGAATGGGGGGGGGAGTGGGTGTGAAATACAAGGGGGAAGAGAAAGACAAAAGGGGAACATTGACTTCCAACTCTTCCTAGGACAGTACAAGATAAACACACTCCAAACTCCACTTTTTGCTTTTACATATTAATATATAACTAGCCATTTCTATAGCACCAAATCTTCCTAATCAACAAAACCAAGATCAAAATTTCATTATTATTTTTTCTTCACAAGCGTTGGTCCACAGGACTTAAAGTTGCCAAGGTTGGGGACTCCTGCTTTAGAGAAAGGTGAAATGAGAAATAACCAGGAGAATTATCACACAGGAAGACAATGACGACAACCACCACTGAAAGTGAAAAGAGGAAGGAAAACTCACTTATAGGTTAGAACAGAAGGAGGACAGAAGTGGTGTTCTCTAGCTCCATCGAAACTAACAGATACATAGAGAAAGAGAAATAAAGGTTTGAGGTTGACGCATAGAACCAGGCCAATAATTAGCCAATCAGTAAAAAGATTTCCCTCAAAATTACAGCAACAGTCATCTCTCCTGGGATACTTGCATCCTCCCAAGGGAGCCTTGAATTATTTTGAAAAATAAGTTTTGCATCCCTTCTTCAAAAAGTCTGGAAGAGCCAAATGAAAAGTGTAAGAACCGATTAAAATATAATTTGTTTCTGCAAAGCAAAAGAAAGAAGAGTAGAGGAGAATTTGAGAAAGCAAGGGAGAAAATGGGTGACATTGTGTTTCTCCATTTTTCGACTTCCGCTTTGCAATCATGACATAATGCTCATTGGTGGGCAGAAGCGGAGGTTGGGATGAAAGATTGGCTTAAGTGGTGGCAGGGGGAGGGGGTCACATATCCAACCACAGAATTCCTGAGCCCTAACTGCAAATTAAGGCTCTCTTTTCATCAAGTCCAGAATTTTTTTCCCAACAATTAGCTGTTTAAAGATAAAGGTCCCCTTGCATGTATGTGCTAGCCATTCCTGATTCTAGGGGGCGGTGCTCATCTCCGTTTCAAAGCCGAAGAGCCAGCGCTGTCCGAAGACGTCTCTGTGGTCATGTGGACGGCATGACTCAACACCGAAGGTGCACAGAACTCTGTGACCTTCCCACCAAAGGGGGTCCCTATTTTTCCACTTGCATTTTTACATTCTTTCGAACTGCTAGCTTGGCAGAAGCTGAGACAAGTCACGGGAGCTCCCTCCATTACGCGGTGCTAGGGATTTGAACCGCTGAGCTGCTGACCTTTCTGATGGCCAAGCTCAGCGTCTTAGCCACTGAGCCACTGCGTCCCTCTTTAGGAAAACCTAAAAAGAGAGTTGGGAGTTTATACAGACTCTCCTTTAATTCTATTGTGCATGCTGGCCGTTGATCTTTCCCCTTCCTTATAAAATGATTTGCAGGCTGGAGGATTAAGAAAAGGGACTGAAGCCAGGTCTTAAAGAAAGATATCAAACTTGCCTCTCTGTGGTCCTTTGACGACTTGCGAGCTGCAGGGCTATCTCCTAAGCAAGAGGAAAGCATGGAGAAGAATGTTTTACTTGTTAAAGAAGTAAACAATGCATTTGGTTGTGTAATCTAAATATTATAAAGGTAAGGGTTCCCCTTGCAACATATGTGCTAGTCGTTTCCGGCTCTAGGGGGCGGGGCTCATCTCCGTTTCTAAGCCAAAGAGCCAGCGCTGTCCGAATACGTCTCCGTGTTCATGTGGCTACAGAGGTGGGTTGCTCCCGGTTCGGCCCAGATCAGCCAAACCGGTAGTGGCAGGAGGCTTCATCCACTTGCCCGAACGCTTCTGCACATGCGCAGGGATTTGAAACCCACCTCTGTGTGGCCAGTGTGACTAAACACTGAAGGCGCACAGAATGCTGTTACCTTCCCACTAAAGGTGGTTCCTATTTTTCTACCTGCATTTTTACATGCTTTCAAACTGCTAGGTTGGCAGAAGCTGGGACAAGTAACGGGGAGCTCACTCCGTTAACACGGCGCTAGGATTCGAACTGCTGAACTGCCGACCTTCTGATCGAAAAGCTCAGTGTCTTAGTCACTGAGCCACTGTGTCCCTCTAAATATGATAGGTACCTATAAATAAAGAGGATCTAGACTCAATTCTCCCCAAAAATGAAAAGCATCCTAAATGGTTGGGAGCTGCTATAATGTCCCCTTCAGAAGTAGGAGGAAGTGAACAAGGGCAAAAGCCTTGTGACTTCTTCAAAACCATTAAACAGATGTTCTCCACCCTCAATCTTTGCAGCTCTTCCCTCCTTTCCTCCTTTGCTATGAAATTATGTATTTATATCCTATCTTATCTCCATTACAAATGGGAAACACGGCCATTGTAGGAGGAGTGTGGAGAATCTGGGGATGGAGTTAAAAGAGGGATCAGTTCAGAATCCCTACATAGTCACAAGCAAACTAAATTCAGAAACCCTTGAATTCCGTTGACCCTTATTTAACTCCAAGCAGCTGCTAACTTTAGTTGAGAAGATTCCTATGCCTAGGCATGAGTAGCAACACGTCAGTTTTGATTGGATCTTCCCACGTGGACTTGCTCTTTCACACCTGACAATCACAGACCTGAAAAAGGGAAGTGTTTCTGTACAGGCATTTTTCAGCTCCTTGTTTTCCTGTTCACGAGAAACCTCATGCATGCCTCCATGAGGACTTGTGCTTGGAAGACAATTTTGAAGAACAGGCAGCAAAGATTCACCTTCCTGCGTCTGCGGTTGGGCGCAGAAGTGTCGCTGCTCACACTCTCTCGGTGGTTCAGGTGGGAAAAAGGGCGAGCTGCTCCCCAAGACTCCAAGTATCGTGACATCCGGACAGAGGCCCTCATCTTCAAGCCATCCTGCACTCTGGATTGAGGGAAATGATTGTTGGTGGCACGCTGTTTTGACTAATGAGAGAGAGAGAGAGAAAAAAGAGAGAGAGAGAGAGAGAGAGAGAGAGAGAGAGAGAGAAGAAGGGAGGGAGGGAGGGAGAAAGAGAGAAAGAGGAGGGAGGGAGAAAGAGAGAGAGAGAGAAAGAGGGAGGGAGAAAGAAGAGAGAGAGAGAGAAGGAGGGAAAGAGGGAGAAAGAGAGAGAGAGAGAAGGAGGGAGGGAGGGAGAAAGAGAGAGAGAGAGAAGGAGGGAGGGATGGAGAGAGAGAATATAAATTAATAATCACATACAGCCCCTCCCCCATGGCCCATTTTTGTTCCCAGGGGGCTGCAGGGAGGCTAATAGGACCAAATGGGGTGTGGGGGTCATATGCGCATGCACGGGGGGGAGGTAGCGCAGGAGGGTTGCGTGTGCATGGGGGAAGGGAGGGTTGTGCGCAGGGGGGCAGGGTGCACAAGGGGTGTGTGTGTCATGCACATATTGAATGATGAGTGCAGGCATGCGCCCCAGGGGTGGATTCTTGACAGCATTACTATTCACGCACAAGGTAATGGATTCATGTGGTTCGTTACCAAAAGAAAAACCACTTTTATCCAATTCTGGGTCATTTACCCTGGGTTGGGAAGCACTGTTCTAGAAGAATGTAGTCTTCGTAGGGTTATTCATTGGAACTGGGACTGCCAGTGACCCGCTATGTTCCTCAAAGTAGCACTCATATCCTTTATTAATGAGAATATCGAAGGCAAACAGGTGGCCATTGGCCTTGGAATTCTGTCAGAGCTGTGGAAATTGTTGAAAAAGAAAGGGGGGGGGGGAAACCCACCCGAACCTCTTTTGTAAGCTGAGGAAAGCAAACTAAAGAGTATTCGTTGTGCAACGGCTTTTCTTTTCTTTTCTTTTTTAAAAAAATCAGTTCTTCTCAAAATGCTGGTAGAAGAACTGCACTTAAAGCAAGCGTGGGAGTCTGAGAGCTTATTCTGTTTAATTACACACATTTAAAGAACAGCCATTCTGGATTCCTGAAGGGCTCCTTAGAGATCGAAATTTAAAAGCCATTGTTTCCCCGGGATCGGTGGTTCATGGCAACTGAATGTTTAATATGTCTTCTCTTCCCACCTCCTTTTCCAAGTGCACACACAACCCAAAAAAATTAAAAAAAAAAAAAACTTTCCAGGTTGCAGGCTGCGGTTTAGTTCGGCTTTTGATACTTTGCCTGACTCTCATTAATCCCCATTTCTTATTCCAAGCCTGGTACAACCACAACACATAATAAAGATCTTAAAACAAAGCAAAAAGCAGGAAGCAAGCAGCGAGATGTGGGTTTGCAAAATAAAATCGTAGGCCACCTGATCAAAGGCGACCGTGGTGTCAGCTGAAGAAAAAATATATATATACACACACACACATACAACAAAGCTCAACAGTATTTTTAGATTAGAATCCTTTTTTGCATTTGTTACGTGCTTTCAAACTGCTAGGTTGGCAGAAGCTGGGACAAGGAACGGGAGCTTACTCCGTTACGCGGGTGCTAGGGATTCGAACCACCAAACTGCTGACCCTTTCTGATCCCTGGTTTGCAACCATCGGCTTCGACTTGTCTCCAGGAGTTGTGGGAGCTGCAACGTTGGAGGTTTTTAAGAAGAGATTGGACAAGCCATTTGTCCGAAATGGTATAGGGTCTCCTGCTTGAGTAGGGGGTTGGACTCTAAGACCTTTAAGGTCCCTTCTAACTCTGTTGTTGTGTAATTCTGTAACTCTCACTGGCCAGTTCATTATTACAGTCACTGATCAATTTGGCGTTTACTGTAGATGATTTTCTTCTCTTTATGCTTCTCTCCCTCAGCTATCTACAGGGGTGAGCTGCTAGGGATTCATCCGGCATCAGGAGAACCCATAGCTAACGTTATGGCTGGTTCAGAGAATCAGCTGGAAGGGACCTTGAAAGTCTTCTAGTCCAACCCCCTGCTCAAGCAGGAGACCCTATACCAGGGGTCTTCAACCTTAAACATTCAAAGAGCTATTTGGACCCATTTCCCACAGAAAAGAAAAGAAAAAACTAGGAGCCACAAAACCTGGGTGGGCATGGCCAACTCAATGTCACTTACTCCCAACCAGTGACATGACACACACACAGCCACACCTACCCAAGTTTTGTGGCTCTCGGTGTTTTCTTTTCTGTGGGAAATGGGTATCTCTGTTTCTGTCCCTGTCTGTCTGTCTGTCTCTCTCTCTCTCTCTCTCTCTCTCTCTCTCTCTCTCTCTCTCTCTCTCTCTCTTTCTCTTTCTCTCTGTGTGTGTCTCTCTCTCCCCCTGTGCTCTCCTGCCCAGCTTCATGTGTTGAGTGACTGGGGGGATGAGGGGTGGGGCCAGCCAACAGTGGGATCACCCAACAGGGAGCCACAGCAGAGGGACGAAAGAGCCGCCTGCAGACCCAGAGCTGCAGGTAGCTGACACCTGCCCTATACCTACACACCAGTGTTTCTCAACCTTGGCAAATCTTAAGATGCGTGGACTTCAACTCCCTTGTTGGCTGAGGAATTCTGGGAGCTGAAGTCCACACATCTTAAGAGCTGCTAATATTGAGAAACGCAGCTCTATACCATTGTTGCCGGCTTGCATGTTTTTAGTTTTCCATGTGTGCAAACTCAACCAATCGTGGACTACCCAATATGCCAGGTTAAACCATGATTCAGCATGGCGTGTGCAAAACAAGAGTGACAAAACTTGGTTTGTTTGTTTGTCATCAAAGAATACCTACCCTGGGGTCAATCACCAAATAAGTCTTGATATTCATGGTTTCAAGATAGGGATCCCGGAGGTGCCCGTTGCCTTCTTCCACCTCATAAGCTTTGCCCAGATGATTCAGTGTTGCTTCCGTGATGTGCACGCGGCTGCAAAGAGGATGGGGGGGGAGATAAAGAGAGAGAGAGAGAGACTAGGGTACAAAGGGCTGAAATGTTTGCAAAAACGTCATTCCCAGGAATCGATTACCATTACAATGGCGGTGGCTGCCGAAAGCTCTCTGCTGCTACACATTTGGCAGCCAAAATCAAGATTCCTGGCAGGATTGCTCTTGAACAGCTCAGCTGGATAGAACATCCAGTCATGCCAATTCTCAGAACTTTGTGCAGTGTTTGTGACTGTTTTTGAGCGAGAGACAGAGAGAGAGAGAGAGAGAGACGGAGGGAGGTTGGGAGAGAGGGAGAGAGAGAGAGGAAGGGAGAGAGAGAGACAGAGGGAGGGAGGGAGGGAGGTTGGGAGAAGGAGGGAAGAAGGGAGGGAGATAGAGAGGGAGGGAGGATGAGAAGGAGGGAGGGAGGGAGAGAGAGAAGGAGGGGGGAAGGAGGGAGGGTGAGAGGGAGGGAGGAAGAGAGAGGACAGAGGGAAGAAGGGAGGGAGGGAGAGACAGAGGGAGAGAAGGATGAAGCGAAGGAGGGAGGGAGAGAGAGATGGATGAACAGGCTCCAGCTGTTCGTCTGCCCCACTGATGTCTGACTCTGAAGGCAGCTGATAACTGGCACACGGCCCTGACCCCCTCTCTTCCTTCCCCAGACTCCAGGACTGGCCCATGTTCCTCTCCAATCTCCTCAGTGTCCGAATCTGCTGCCAGCTCCGCTGGTGGGCCACAACACACACATTCAACATCCTCCAGCATCTCACTACTGTTCCTTGCCACCCTCAGCACCCACTGCCAAAAGCAACCATCTCACATCGTCTCTGGATAGAATCACTGTCAGGTGCAAATAACCAGTAGCATTCGTTAGAGTCAAAGTACAGAAGAGTTTATCCTTGCCTACCTAGAATCTAGTCAACTAACACTTGGCATTAAATTGGTGCTAGATAAAGGTCAGTGGAGTTCATGGGTGGGCAGGACTTGGGGTTCTCTCACAGCCACGCAATGACTCCAAACTGATGACATGCTCTTGTTTATTTTTGAACATCGTTTTTGACTGTTTTTCTTCCTCCTTCCCTCGATTCCCCAATGCAGTGTGGATTTCAGACCTGTTAAAAGCACCCTTCTTGCTTCTCCCCCCCCCAAAAAAAATTATGTTTGCCTACAAAGCGCTTGGCAATATTGCTCTGATGAAAGGGAAATATTGCTCTTTCAGTGAAGGAGATGAACGTGGTGCCAATCAAAGTGATTATTACTGCATGCTTAGCACAAAAGTTCCTTCAAGATGGGGGGAGGGAAGCAAATGGCCCTTTGTGTCTTCAATTGGAAGAAGGCTTCATTCAATTTTAATTCCATTTTAGACTGAAAGCACTTTTCTCTTTGTCTCCTTCCTGCTTAAATAACGTCTGGGTGTGTATCACACTCTGCGCCGTTCTCCAAGAGTTTACTCAGCTGGCTTGCATAGAGCGTTCTCAGGAAGCACCACAACCTACAGCTTACTTAGTAACACACACACACCAAAAGCACTTCCCAATGCTACAAAAAGAAAATAGCATATGCCATTATGGGATTGTTTGTGTCTTTCTATAAAACAAGGACTGCCCAATATACTGTTAACCTGAGATGAACCAATGAAGACTAACAACATTGCAGCCTCAATTGAGATAATGATGGCAACAGAGTGCCAACACACACACCTACCTAACAATGTGTCACACTATCATTTATTTGAGATTTTATCAGCTAACTAGGTGAATCAATAGGTCCTTCAAAAGCTTCAGTCTGGATGACTAGAAAACCTCCAAGGTCCCTTCCAGCTCTATTATTTTGTTATTCTGTCATTCAGTCAACTTCACTCACTCACTTCATTCATTTATTTATTCACTCATTCATTTAGTTTCAAGAGTAAAACATGGAGTAGCAGGAAAAACTGTTTAGCGTTCTCTCACTCCTAAGACCAACCCTGAAATGCAAAAAATGAGTGTAGGACAATACAAATGGTTTTGAATTATCCCTCCGGTTAGGATACTGTATATATAAAACCTTAGAAGCAGAATGTTGTTAATTTTTTTTCTTTTGTAAGCAAACATTTGTTTTCAAAATATTCTCTGCCTTTTGTAAGTTTTTGAAGGCAAGAATTTGCTCACTTAAATGGCCGTGTTTTGGCTTCACAGTTCTCTGGTTTCATCCCGAACAAGCAAAATAGAATAGAATAACAGAGTTGGAAGAGACCTTGGAGGTCTTCTAGTCTAACCCCTTGCTTAGGCACGAAACCCTATACCATTTCAGACAATTGGTTGTCCAACATTTTCTTAAAAACTTAAAAACAGTGTTGGAGCATTCACAACTTCTGGAGGCAAGATGTTCCATTGATTAATTGTTCCAACTATCAGGAAATTTCTCCTTAATTCCAGATTGCTTCTCTCCTTGACTAATTTCCACCCATCGCTTCTTCTCCTGTCCTCAGGTGCTTTGGAGAATAGCTTGACTCTCTCTTCTTTGTGGCAGCCCCTAAGATATTGGAAGACTTCTATCATGTCACCCCTAGTCCTTCTTTTCATTAAACTAGACATATCCAGTTCCTGCAGCCATTCTTCATAGGTTTTAGCCTCCAGTCCCCTAATCATCTTTCTTGCTCTGTATTCTTTCTAGAATCTCAACATGTTTTTTACATCCTGGCGACCAAAACTGAATGCAGTATTCCAAGTGTGGCCTTATAAAGTGGCATTAACACTTCACGTGATCTTGTTTCTATTCCTCTGTTTATGCAGCCTAGATGTTGGCAGATATGCAATCACAACTGCAGGAAAAGACTTGGAGTGAAGTACTTTATTCTGCTATTGTGTTCTAAAGCTAAAGCGTACTTCTTTCTGATAGCCCACCCACTGAGTTACGGCAACTATAATGCAGGTGTCCAGGTACACAAAGAAGATGATGTTGTCCTTCCAGGAGTACCCAGCAAACAGGTAAGCTCATGTACTGGAAAGAATAACTAATCCATCTGGTGCCATAAAAGTGACTAAAAATAAACTCCTGTTTTGCCTCTTTGAGAGGTTAAAATACTGTTAACAAGGCTGCAAATGATTTCTCCAGGAAAATATTTACAAAGTAGTTCCATCAGTTACAAGATACCCTGAGGTCCCTTTTGCAGCTTTCCACGCCCTTCAGAGTAAAGGCACATAACTTCCTATCCAGAATATAGATTAGCCAACTCTGAGTACATTTTGGAGACAATTGTGATTTTTATTAGGTGGGGAATGGTGACTTAAACTGAAAATTCACTAAACAGAAGAGGGAGGGAGGGAGCAAATGAGCAAGTGAGCAAGAGAGGGAGGGAAGGAAATAAGGAAGGAGAGGAGAAAGGGAGAGAGGAAGGAAGAGAGGGAAGGAAAGAAGGAAAGGAAGGAAGGGAGGGAGGGAAGGAGAAAGGGAGGGAAGGAGGAAAGTGAGGAAGGAAAGAGAGAAAAAAGGGAGGGAAGGAAGGAAAATGAGGAAGGAAGGAAAGTGAGGAAGGAAGGAAGGAGGAGAAAGGGAGGTAGAGAGGAGGGAGGAAGGAAGGAGAGGAGAAGAGAAAGGGAGGGAGAGATGGAAGGAGGGAAGGAAGGTGAGGAAGGGAGGGAGGGAGGAAAGTGAGGAAGGAATGAAGGAGAGGAGAAAGGGAGGGAGAGAGGGAGGGAAGGAAGGAGAGGAGAAAGGGAGGGAGAGAGGGAAGGAAGGAAAGTGAGGAAGGAAGGGAGAGACGGAAGGAGGAAAGGGAGGAAAGGGAGGAAGGGAGGAAGGGAGGAAAGTGAGGAAGGAAGGAAATTAGAAGAGAAGGGGAGGGAAGGAATGAAGGAGAGGAGCAAGGGAGGGAGAGAGGGAGGGAGGGAAGGAAGGAAAGTGAGGAAGGAAGGAAGGAAAGTGAGGAAGGAAGGAGAGGAGAAAGGAAGGGAGGAAGGGAAGGAAGGAAGGAAAGTGAGGAAGGAAGGAGAGGAGAAAGGAAGGGAGGGAGGGAAGGAAGGAAGAAAAGTGAGGAGGGAAGGAAGGAAATTGAATTCTAAATTGTTTACTAAATTGTGCATCCTCCAACATACACTCATACATTAAAACCTGGTTTAGAAATCATATCAAGGAATTGGGACTCAAGCCTTCATAAACACACAGAAAACCGGGGGAAATGGCCAAACATCCCATTCTCAAATGCCACACTGAAGATTATTGGCAAAATGTAGGCTATTTTTGCACCAGAGGAAAGACTTAAGGGTGCTTTGCTTCCCAAAGATGACCAAGAACCTAGAATGTTTCACCTTGAAGACTCTTGCTCTAAAGTCACTGTAAAATCTTGCGGCCAACCGAAAGATCAGATTATTCCCCAAACATTCTGCATCCTTGGATTAAACCCAAGTAAATCAACCTCAGATAGGAAACTGCTCTCATATTTCCACTACCTGCCATCACAAAGCCACTCCCTGGAATGATTTTTAGGTGCTTACCCAGGGATGCCTGCAGATTCCATGCGGTTGGCTAAGGAGACATCATGAGACCAGACATCGTACTGCCATTTCCGAAGTCCGATCACCCCACAAAGTACATTTCCGGAATGAATGCCAACTCGCATGTTGATGTCCACTCCTGTGGCTTCCCTTACTTGCCTGCAAAAATAAAATAAAATAATTGTAAGTGCTCCAGTGTGGAAGACAATATGGAAAGTCATTTGATTGCCCCATCTCTAGACAGGCATGGCCTTCATTGGTCCGTGACTCTCCGAGACTCCTTGCCAAGTTTTGCAGGTTAACGGCCTGGCAGCTCTCCAAGCTAGATAAGGTCTGTGACCGTAAATCCTCCCTGGAAAGACTTTGCTGGATGTGAATGAGCAGAATTCGCAGTAAATTAATAAAAGGGTTTTATTGTCAGGATAAGGAGTTGGCTTCAGGCTCTTGGGAAGCCTAGGTCAGAACAGCTGGCTGAGGAATTCTGGGAGTTGAAGTCCACAAGTCTTAAAGTTGCCAAGGTTGGACACCCCTGCTCTAATCCACGAAAGATTAAATCAGTGTAAACTAACCGCACAACTCCATGATTTTACATCTGAATATTTAACAGAGCAATAAATATAAAAACTGCACTGGTACACTCACAGGAGGAAGAAATTTTCTCCTTTCAAAGGATTACAAGGCCCTATTATTATCTATCATACTGCTACATTATGTATTCCGGCATACCCACTCCTAATTTACGAAGTCTTTTAAAGTACCTACTTTATCGCTTCACACATGTCGAGGCCCATTTTCACACAATTTATGGCATGTATCGGCAAGGACACAGGTAAGCCCGAGACGCAGTAATAACAGTCTCCCAAAATTTTTATCCTCATGCATTCATTTTCCTACGAAACAAAACAAAACAAAAATACCCCATGAGTCACCGAGCATGGCAAATATGAATTAACCGGCATTTGTCTTAAGCAGTGCAAATTATAGGCTTTTCTGCAGGGAGAAAACAGATCAGCTGTCATCTCTTCATCCAAAGTAAGACTTTTCTGTATTCCAAAAAATAACGGGGGAAGCGCAGGGTGGTTCGCTTGCAATTTATCTGGGGTTCAAGCCAGTGGCGAGATTCAAATAATTGAAGATTCGAACCCAGGGTCAGGTTGACTATCTTGGCAAGCACGACCCATCCCCGTCCTCCAATTCTGCCACATGCGACTCCAGGGATTGCAAACCTGACCCTGATTGTCTAGACCAGTGGTGGGTTCGTGCTGGTTCAGCCGAACTGGTTGTTAAATTACCCCCACCCTGCTATCAAAGTGGATCCTGGGCGCTGCGCTGCAATGGAGAATCGGGAAACAGAGCAGCCGGCACAAGGGAAGGAGGAAAGCGACTTTCCCCTTCCCTCGTGCTGGCCACTCCGTTGCCCATTTCTCCATTGCAACACAACACCCAGGCTCCACTTTGATAGCGGGGCGGGGGTAATTTAACAACCAGTTTGACTGAACCAGTGCAAACCGGCTGAATCCCACTATTGGTTCAAGCACAGAGAATGCAAGGCAGTTACAGTCATTTACAGCCGTTCGTTCAGAAGTTACAAACAGCAGTGGAAAATCTTGCTGGCTGCCTCAAGCAAATTTAAAATTATCCACATGCAGCCGATGACTGTTATATAGGTAGTCCTCAACTTACAACAAGTTCGTTTAGTGACTGTTCCAAGTTACAACGGCACTGAAAAAAAATCACCCATGACCATTTTTTACACTTGGTCAAAATTCAAGTGCTTAGAACTGGTTCATATTTATGACGGTTTCCAGAGGGCCTGTGATTCCCTTTTGCAACCTTCTGACCAGCAAAGTCAAGGAGGAAGTCACAGTGGCTTAACAGCCATGTTCCTAACTTAACTGCAGCGATTCAGTTAACAAACGTTGCAAGAAAAGTCATAAAGTGGGGCAAAACATCACTTAACAAATGTTTCGCTTAGCAACATAAATGTTGGGCTCCTTTGGGGTCGTAAGTGGAAGGGGTACCTGTACTGCCAAACTATGCGACACCGTGATTTTTAAACGGATAGCTTATTAAACCATGCACAAGCTTGTTGTGAGAGTACACAATAAAAAGATTAAAACGATATTTTATGGAGTATAAGACGCATTTTTTCCCTCAAAAGAGAGGCTGAAAATCTGGGTGCATCTTATACACTGAATACAGCATTTTTTTGCCTCCTGAAACCCCACCCCCTTCACTAAAATGGCCATGCAGAGCCTTTAGGAGGCTTTCAGAGTGCTCCTAGGGGCTGAGGAGGTTAGAAATGAGCCAAAAATGGGTCAGTTTTTTGCTCAATTTTGTCCCCCCTCCCAGCCCCCAGGAGCACTCTATAAGCTTCCTAAATGCACTGCATGGTCATTTGGGGGGGGGAGAATGGGCCCATTTTCACAAAAACTAGTCTGTTTTTTGCTCATTTGGGGGGGGGGCACCCCCGAGGAGCACTCTACAAGCCTCCTAAAGGCTATTCATGCCCTTTTTTTGGGACAAAAAATAGGCCCGTTTTCACGAAAAATGGGCCAATTTTGGGAGGTCTGCAGAGTGCAAAAACTTTTTTTTTTAATTTGTCTCTTCAAAATCTTGGTGCGTCCTATACTCCGAAAAATATGGTAATACTTGTTTACCAACCAGAATGTCTACAGTCACACAATAGATGAGTTGTTTTCTCAACATCGACAACTTGAAGATGTGGGGATTTCAATTCCCAGAATTGACTCACCTTTGCAATCTGGTCAAATTTTCCAAAGAGTTCATTCAACATCACCACTAGCTCCTTTGGAGAACAGTCACTTGCCAAGCGAGTGAATCCTACGATGTCTGCATACAGGATGCTAGAGGAAGGAGAAAAAAATATGACGGTCTGGGATTGCTCTATGCGGAGCCCAACTTGAAGAAGCTGTGATCCCTTAGGAAACCTCAAAAACATGGTGGCCTCTTTAAAATACTGACCCCAGAGGGAAATGCGAGTCTCGGAAATTGTCAGAGTGTTTGCAGCATGACTACTATTAGGAGGCAACCCAGGAGCAAAACACAGCACATAGAGACTTAGACATTTAACTGTGGCTTATATACAAGACTTATACAGAAATACACGTGGTAGTCAAATACCTGACAAGCAAGCAATCTTCTTCTTAATACTACATGGAAAACTTAGCAATGGATACTGGACACAAGGAGAGAGATACACGAAGAGAGAGAGAGAGATACGCTCTCTCTGGCCTCCTTTATATAAATAGCTTCTTAAAGTGGCAATAACCCAGCTTCTTAAAGCGGCAATGCCTCTGCTGACTCATCCTCATTTCATCATCTTAATTTACAGCCTTACATTGGCTGGTCCGCTTTAAATCATCAGAAATCATCTTACAGAAATCCAAAAATTTACCTGACGTTCTGGTGCCGTTTCACATACAGGCTGTGGAAATTATTATCATGCTTTTTCATATCGTTGGTTTCTTTTAGACGCTCAATTATGGCAAGTTTCATTCCCATAGATATGTGAGCTGGCAGGATTGACAGAAGCAAGCTTTCCTTGGAGAAAAGAAGAAGATTTGAACTGTTCAAAGTATGAAGTGATCTCACCAAAGAAGGAGGAAGGAAAGACAGTTGCAAGAACAACCTAAGCCATCTAATAAACCTAACTCTAACTAATAAGAGCAAATCCCCGCCTTCGTTAAGTTCATTAATTAGACCACGCAGTGTTTCTTCATTGTGTGCTTCCATCAAATGTTGAAAATTCAACTTGAATGCTTGCAAATCTGTGCAAAAACATTCATTTGTTTGCAAATGTTCCACTTATAATCATGTTTTCCAGAGAGGTCCCTGGGCTATTCAGGAATTATTCTAGAATAATATTCACAAATATTTCTGAGTTTTCATTTTAATGGCTGCCCAGAAGGCTTGCCGAAGCTGGAATGAAGGAGAATATCTGCAGTTCAGGGTTGAACTGTGGGCTGCTTGGTGCTCTCTTGAGCTTGGTTCTTTTCTTGTGGATGTTTCCTAACCCAACTAAGTAACATCATCAGTGCTAGAAGGGAATTGAGGTTTATGGAGAGGAAGAGGAGGAGGAGGAAGAGGAGGAAGACTGTGAGGTCCTTGGATCTGTCTGAGCTTTGTTGTTTTCTTGCAGATGTTTTATTACCCAACTAGGTAACATCATCAGTTCTAGAGGGGAGTGGGATTCACTACTGATGATGTTACCCATTTTGGGTAATGAAACATCTGCAAGAAAACAACCAAACTCAGAGAGCATCAAGAACCCCACAGTCCCCACTCCTCCTCCTCCTCCTCCTCCTCCTCCTCCTCCTCCTCCTCCTCCTCCTCCTCCTCCTCCTCCTCCTCCTCCTCCTCCTCCTCCTCTCTACAAATCCCACTCCTTCTAGCACTGATGATGTTACATAGTTGGGTAATGAAACATGTGCAAGAAAACAAGCAAGCTCAGAGAGCATCAAGGACCCCCACAGTCATCTCTCCTCCTCCTCCTCCTCCTCTCCACAAACCCCACTCCTTCTAGCACTGATAATGTTACATAGCTGGGCAATGAAACGTCTGCAAGAAAACAACCAAGCTCAGAGAGCACCGGGTGAACCTGGAATGAGTGATGTGCTGCCCGAAATAAATTATCGGCATGTCAATAATTGCATCTTAATAATTAACCCTGCAGGAAAAAACATGTGCTATTTTATGGTTGGAAACCCCCCTTACCTGTTGCCTTTTTTCAATTTTCAATTTCATCTGGACTTGGATGCATTTTAAGGTATAGCGGTACAGATCCCAGGAGGCATCTTGCACCTGATGTTTATGGTACGCCCCCAGCAAATTGCCACAAAGGAAAATGAAAGCATTCGCCACCAGCTGGGTAAAAGAAAGAAAACCATACAGTTACGATCGGCTGATTTTGCAGCAGGCGACCCACACAAGACTCTTCCTAACCACCTCTTACTGAACAAGCCATAATGGCTCATCGGCACAGGATGCTGGGCTAAAAGCGAGCGGCACCATAAATAATAACAATTGAACGCAGCTAAACAAAGAATCCTTTCTTCTTCCAATTTTGCAATGGGAAAGCTTTAACCTATTTGTTCTTCTTCCCCATCCATTCCTCCCCAAGACATTTCTTCAGAGAAAGTGTCTCCTACCACCTCTTCAATTGCTGTTTTAACCAATTTTCCACAAAATGCCCTATTCGTTTCTTAAACCTGTCCCATTCATTTGTTAAACTCATCCCATCGACCACCAAGGTCCATCAGTAGTCTACAGTGAAAAAAAATTCTAATTAAAAGTGAAGACCGGAATACTATAAATAAAGGCAAAAGACAGAGGGAGTGTATGTGTAGACCAGGGGTGTCAAACCCAAAGCCCGTGGGCCGAGTCTGGCCCACGGGGTGCTTAGATCTGGCACGCAGGGCTGGGCTGGAAACAACAAAGGACTGGCCTGCGGTGCCTCTGTCAGCAAAAGGAGGGCCGTGTGCAGCTTGGAAGGGCCGTATGCAGCCCTCCCGAGCTCCATTTTCGGCTGTGACAGCCTCCTGCAGCTCTCTGCCAGCAAAAACGGAGCTGGGAGGGCCGTGTGCTGCAGGAAGCCATCGCAGCCAAAAATGGAGCCCGAGAGGGGTGTCCCCGACACGAGTGACGTCAAGCTTGGAAGCTTGGAAGAAGCGCTAATTTCATTCCTTGCTTTCCTTTTTGTCTGACCTCAACTTTTTTCCCCCCTAAATCCCTGAATGATTGTACAATAGACTGGAAAGGGGGACTGGAGAGTACAACTTTTTTTTTTTTTTACAAATACTTGTGTGAAACTGTATTTTGTTTTAGGAGAAAAAAAGAAGCACATTCTCCAAACTCTGAAACCGCTCCAAAGCTAAGATCAATTTCAAGAGGTGATTGTTGCCAAAGCCATGATTGATACGTTGGCTCAGTTGTTAATCCAAGTGATTTCACACAGCGATTAAGTTCACACATTGTCCTTACTCCATTGTGATTTTAGTAAGCCAGAAATTGTTGGTTTCTGCAACAGGCTACATCATAAATCATAGTCCACAAACGTCCGTGTCTGAGGCAACTCAATTTTGGGTTGGTTTCCTACACATAATTTCCCATGCCATGGAATACATATGGTACAAATTAACCACACCATCCTTCGTACCACTTCTAAAACAGCTAGACATGCACTAGAGGTGGAAAAAACATAGCAGATTTCAAAGTGAAACCTCAGCTTAAACCACTGATATAAGAATTAGTTTCTTCACTCTTGCATTAAAAGCAAATATGGCTAGTCTGGAGAAAAGAAGAATTACGGGTGACATGATACCAGTGTTCTAGTATTTGAGGGGCTGCCCCAAAGAAGAGGGGGGGGGGTCAAATTATTCTCCAAAGCACCTGAAGGCAGAACGAGAAACAATGGATGGGAACTAATCAAGGAGGGAAGCAACCTGGAATTAAGGAGAAACTTCCCAACAATGAGAGTAATTAACCAGTGGAACAGCTTCTCTTCAGAAGTTGTGGGTGCTCCATCACACTTTTCAGAAGAGGTTGTACAGCCACTTGTCTGAAATGGTATAAGGTCTCATGTTTGAGCAGGGGGTTGGAGTAGAAGAGCTCCAAGGTCCCTCCCAGCTCTATTCTGATTAAGCTTTTCTCTAAAGCACCTGAAAGCAGGACAAGAAGCAATGGGTGGAAACTAATCAAGCAGAGAAGCAACCTAGAACTAAGGAGAAATTTCCTGAAAGTCAGAACAATTAATCAGTGGGACAACTTGCCTCCAGAAATTTGTGGGTGCTCCATTATGGGAAGTTTTAAAGAAGAAATTGGATAATTATGTCTGAAATGGTATAAGGTCTCCTGTTTGAACAGGTTGGACTAGAAGATGTCCCAAGGTTCGGTTGTCTTCTCCTCTTCTCTTCTCCTCTTCTCTTTATTCCTCTTCTATTCTATTCTATACTATACTATCTTATCCTATCCTATCCCACGTTTTGCTTCTAGCACACCTATAAGTCATTAAGTCATTGTATTTTCTTCTTTTGCCAAACTAGTTATCGCATTCAGAATAAACCATGATCTTAAACTCTCATTTCCAATACCTGCTCTGTTTGAGGAACCAAAGCAAACATACCCAGTTACCACATTTAATTAAAAAAGAAAGTTTCCGGAGAGATGGTCCAAGATCTCCTGTTAGATCTGCTTCTCTGCAATCCAAATATTCTATTCCTTTCATTTCGGGTCATTTATCATGCTGGCATTCCACGGTGCCTACTCTCGAAATATTTTCATTCATACTGAAATTATTGTTTGATTGACTCAGGAAAGGAAACTGAGTTTTGTCTTACTTTGGTTTCCGGCTAGGGATTAAACCAAGCCCCCCCCCCTTTTTTTTTTTTTGACTGAAAGTAAGCGAGTGCTTCAGAAGCGAGATGATGGCATGAAAATTCATCACTCCTCAAAATTCAGCAATTTTGCCAAGAAAGAAACGAAGTGTGAATAAAAGAGTTGCTTCAATTATGACCCCAGCATTTATCTGGGGGAAAGGAATACATTACCTCACTCTCCAAGACATGACACACACCTTAGTGGTGTGGATCTTAAATGGTTTTGCCGAGTTGTTTATCCAATTTTTAAAAAACAGATCGTCTAGACAAGCAGGAGTTGCCAAACGACTGCAGAAATACTTTGGCGGGTCATGGTTTCCACATTTACAACACTGGAGTATTTCCCTTTATCCTTCTTCAAGTGCGCACTTCTTCCCTAATAAAATCAAATATTCTTTCTGGAATTTAGCACGGCCTTGTGAGAAAAAAAAAAAACTGGGAAGAACCGTGGGGTTCACTCCACCTCTCCATATATTGTTTTGATGTGAATCAAAGCTCCAGATGAATTTAAGATCCGTGTTTCCTCTTAAATTTTAAGATGAAGGCTATCATGGAGAAGAAGGGGTCAACCTATTCTCCGGAGCGTTTGACGGCAGGGCAAGAAGCAATGGGTGGAAGATCATTAAAAAGAGATCCAACCAAGAACTAAATTTCCTGATAGAATAATTAACCCGTAGAATGGCTTCCCTTTAGAAGTTGTAGGTGGTCCATCAATGGAGGATTTAAAAAAAAAGATTGGACAGCCATTGGTTTAGAATGGTATAAGACAGCGATGGCTAACCTTTTTGTCACCGTGTGCCGAAAACCTGCACATGTGCCCACACACATAATGCGTCAGGGGAGGCATGCACGGTGGAGCTGAGCTGGGGTGACAGCTCGCGTGCCCGTAGAGAGGTGCCATAGGTTTGTCATTATGGGAAGAGGGTCTCCTGCTTGAGCAAGGAGTTGGACTACAAGTCTTCCCAGACCCCTTCCAAACTCCTTATTCTATGTTCTAAATCGTCGTTCCAATTCAACCAGCAAATGCTTTAAACTTTCCACAGGCTGTGCTTAAACTGCAAAATCATGCCTCCATCCCAATAGAAACTAACTCTGTGTGGCCTAACCTGGGCCCATAGTTCTTTGTTACTTTGGAACCTCTTGCAAGGTCCTTATGGGGGGAAAAGGAAGAAAGAGACACTACCAGGTTTACCAAAGAAAGAGAGAACATCCAACGATCAATCTGGAATACAACAAAGAACAGAAAATCTATGTCTACATGCATGTATAGATTTGTACTATGCATGCCCACATGTATTAAAGTTAAAACATGTCCAAATATGTAAAGAATTGCCTGAAATGTGAACAAGTAGTCAATAGAATGTATCGGACCAACAAGCTGGCTAATTTTAAAGAAGAAAACATTTCTAATATCAATGCTTACACAATGTATAATTAACACCTTTTTTAATAGAAGACTTGTTCCATTGCCTTTCCTCCCCCATAGCTCAGAAAGGAACATTGCTTGAGAAATGATGGGGGAGGAGGTAACGAACTTTTTCTTAATTTACTTCTTAAATCTTTCTAAAACCACTTCAAGGATTTACACTTCTGCTTTCTTTGTGCCAGGGGTGAAATGTCACTGGTTCGGACCAGTTCACCCAAACCGGTAGTAAAACATGCTACCAGTTCAGGCAAACTGGTATTTCCGATGATCAAGTGTGACGCGGGATCTATATTTGGTAGAATCGTCCGCTTTCCTGCTTTCTAGCTAATCTAAATAGCGTGGCACAGCGGATTCCCCCCTCCTCACTCTTCTATTTACCTTTGCAGGCACCCTCAGTAGCATGCTCCGCCCACCCACGTTATCACGTCCTGTTTTTGACGCTCTGCACATGTGCGGAAGGTCCTTTGCATGCATGGAGGTGGCGCATTTGAGCGAAACGAGCATTTGTGAACCGGTAGTGGCAGTAAGTTGATTTCACCCCTGCTTCATGGCCACCAACAGGCAGGAAATCAGAGGATCCTCCCACAAATGTTCCAGGAGACAGCTGGTGGGGTCAAGAGCCTTGGTTTCCCCAAGGTGCCTTACCTGAAAGAGCAAGGTGTGTTGATTCTGCGAGTCTGCTGTAACGCTGAGGACGATAATATGAGAGAGGGCTGAAAAGGAGCTGACTATGACAGCGTCTCTCATAGCCAAGGGCAACATGGTGTATGTGGTGAAGATGATGAACAGAAAAAATGGAACCTGGAAGAAAAACAAGGTGTCATCATTCCGATTAATGAACTCAGAAAAGTCAGGACTCAGACACGTTGTTCAGGTTCAAGAGATCCTTTATTGAGTACATCATATCGGCACTTAGAAAGGTGAAACTAGCTCTAAATTATTCCCATGCTTAAAGGTAAAGGTTCCCCTCGCACATATGTGCTGGTCGTTCCTGACTCTAGGTGGAGGTGCTCATCTCCGTTTCAAAGCCGAAGAGCCAGCGCTGGCCAAAGACGTCTCCGTGGTCATGTGGCTGGCATAACTCAACGCCGAAGGCGCACGGAACGCTGTTACCTTCCCACCAAAGGTGGTTCCTATTTTTCTACTTGCATTTTTACGTGCTTTCAAACTGCTAGATTGGCAGAAGCTGGGACAAGTAACGGGAGCTCACTCCGTTAGGCGGCACTAGGGATTTGAACCGCCGAACTGCTTACCTTTCTGCTCGACAGGCTCAGCATCTTAGCCACTGAGCCACCGCATCCCTAAATTACCTTTAATGAATATAACTTTATTGTCACTTTGAATGTACACTAATCGGCATGCATTAAAATGAAATTTCATTGCATACAGCTCTCAAAGGGTCACCACCTCCAATGTACACTAGATAAACATGACAGAATCAATCAATCAATAAATACAAAATTGTGCCTATATCCACATATATGACACAGAGAAACAACACAGTTTAGTTTGGATGTATACTGGTATAATGCTATCTGGATGTACTGAAAAAGGGTCACGCAAGGTGGGTTCGGGGAGAAGGGGCTGGACAGGCAGTCCCTTTCGGGTGCAAGGATGACATCATAATTAGGGGACAGAAATACCTGTTCCCATCCAGCAGGTTTAGAATTGTCGAAAATGGACACGTATCCGATGGCCAGCAAGCTGATCCAGATCACGCCCGCAAAGAGCTTCAGCTGGCACCAAAAGTAATATTCGACGTAAACTAAAACATACATGATGATGAAGATGACGAGAGCAATGCTCACAGTGACAACGAAGGCCAGGTGTTGGCCGGCGTTTTTCTGTAAGCAAAATAAAAGTTAGTTTTGAGTTAGGTTTTGTGTTAAGTTCCTGCTTTAATTCCACGATGCGATTTTGCTGCAGTCTGTACAGACTGTTTTTAAATAATTTCAAATTACTAATTTAATTTTAATTAACTAATTCACCAATTCAGAAGCTGGTTCCTAATGGCAGATAAGAAATTTTGCTTAGTCCAGTCAGATTTATGGGACCATTCAGACCAGCAATTGCTCTCTAAATCCCTTAGGGAGGTATTTCCCACCATCTGCCATCCAACCTCTTAAAGGTAAAGGTTCCCCTTGCACATATATGCTAGTCGTTCCTGACTGTAGAAGGCGGTGCTCATCTCTGTTTCAAAGCCGAAGAGCCAGAGCTGTCCAAGGACGTATTCATGGTCATGTGGCTGGCATGACTAAACGTCCAAGGCACACGAAACGCGGTTACCTTCCCACCAAAGGTGGTTCCTATTTTTCTACTTGCATTTTTTATGTGCTTTCAAACTGCTAGATTGGCAGAAGCTGGGACAAGTAACGGGAGCTCATTCCGTTATGTGCCACTAGGGATTCGAACCGCCAACTGCTGACCTTTCGATCGAGAAGCTCAGCATATTAGCCACTAAGGCACCTCTTAGATCCTTTCAATTGGAGATACAGAAAAGATCAGAATATTTTGCTTTTAGGAATTCTGGAATAGCAATTCCCAGGGGATCTGGTGAATATTTAGAAAAAATATTCTGGAAAAGGAAAATAGTCTCTCATCTCCAGGATTGTAAACCAGACACATCCCTTATCCATGGTCTTTGATTTTTAGAGACAGAATAGAGAAATACATGTAACCAGAATAACAGAGTTGGAAGGGATCTTGGAGGTCTTCTAGTCCAACCTCTTACTAAAGCATGGTACCCTACTCCATTTCAAGCAAATGGTTGTTTTCACAGAAAGCGTTAATCAGAAAGTCTTTTCACATTTAGTTCTTCCTTCTGATATCTGGCTGGGCTACAAACTTTTAATAGTTTGTACTTATAAGTCTAGATATTTATGCATTAAAACAACTGCATTCAACCTCAACAACAGTGTCAACATAACTGTAAAATTTCAGAAATAATCACCTTATATCTACACGCTTGCTGGAAGCATAATCTGACATTCCTATTACATTTAAAATTAAAGTTCTAGGTTTCCTTTAAGTTAAAGAGCACCTGAGAAGCATTTATCAGATTTAACAGATTCTAGATTCATTATGATTTGTCTAGAAATATGAGCTGCTGCGAATATGCACAGGTAGGAATTGTAGGAGAAAGCTTCTAAAACATGCTCTGAACTTGAGAGGGAGTTTTTTTAAAAGCTCTTGGGCTAAAATGGGTTTACATTTCTCTAAACGCAATATTCTTTATTTGCAGCATTCCCCATAATATTACACGCTTCTTCAAATTCTCTCCACCAGATTTTGTATCTTTTAAAAATCAACTTTTCCCTAACTTGCTGGTTAGGAACCTGTTTGAGAAAATGCAAAGCGCTATGCATTGAAAAACGATGGATGAATTTGCATTAATAGAACGGGTTCCTAACATCTGAAATTAGAGAGTCTGGTTTTATTCAGAATAGAAAAACTAAGAACAGCAGCACATCATACTCACATCGTAGGAGACAAGCACTACGATAAGTGTTGAGCAATAGGCGACCACAATGAAGAGCAGGAAGAAGAGCAATGGGTGTTGTTGACTTGCATAAAGATACTTCTCATATAAGGGATCTGACAACTTGCAACCTTCGCTTTCATTAAAAAAGTATTTGCCTTTAGCTGGCATTTTAACTCCAGGCAGTCTCTATGCCTCACTTCGCACCGAAAAGCAAAAGGGTGGTGTTTTTTTTTTCCCCCAAGGAGCAAGAATGGGACTCCTCACATTCAAATCGCTATCAGATCACTCTCCGTTCGCCACGTCTCGGGGAGGAGGAGAAACATTGGAGTTCTGAATTAGCATCTCTTCTTATAGGGATGAAGCGCTTCGAATCGCAGCATCAGTCGCAAAAGGTGGCCCCACCTCCTCCTTCGCCTTCTCCGCTCGCTCCAGAGCCATGTGCTACCCACCGAGAGGTCTCCGCATGGGTTTTTCACAGGCGCGGCTCTCATTTGTGCAACTGAAAAGCAGGCGCTGGCGATTTTGCCATCTTCATTGAAGCCTCTTTCACAAGCTGTCGGCAATTCGACCGGGATGAGTCTGGGATGCGAGCTGCAAAAGGGGGAAAAAAAGAGAGAGAGAGAGACAGAGAGAGATTTTAAATAAATAAATAAGGCAGCCCGGCTTGGCTTAAAAAAGAAGCACATGTTCTTTGACAGAAGGGTGATTGTAAAAAAAACAATCCAGCTTTTTATTCGTTTGATTGATTTCTATCCCAACTTTACTTATAAAGAACTTAAGGCAGAAAACATACCTAAGGCTTCTTCCTCTTCCTTCCCCACAACAACAACCTTGGGAGCTGGGTTGGGCTGAGAGAGGGAATGATTGGTCTGAAGTCACCCAGCTGTCTTTCATGGCTAAGGCAGAACTAGAACTCCCAGCCTCCTGGTGATTGGCCCAAAGTCACCCAGTTGTTTTTCATGCCTAAGGCAGGATAGAACTCCTAGTTTCTAGATGAGCATTTATTATTTAAATTTATAAACCTTCCATCTCAAAACTGATGCTAAATAAATCGTAAGAATGTATAGAAACAGTATTACGTTTATTTGGTATTTCCAACGAAAAATCATCCTAATAACCTATTAGTTAATAATACAACATCCCACACAGGGAGTAACGTAAGTGAGTGAAACCTTCTGACATTTGATTAAAAGCAAAACTTTCCAAACGTCAGGATTTAAAGCCTTGATCGTCATATAATATCTCATTGTAGTTATGAACAGCTCACCGTCAGCAACAAATTCAGGAAATGAAAGGGAAAAAACCTTCTTCAATTTCTCCCTGGGGGCTCCAGCATATTAGCATAGGATAAAGAATCCATAGATAGGTCTTAGACATCCTATAAGCCCATGATAGCGAACCTATGGCACCCATGCCACGGCTGGCATGCAGTGCCCTCTGTGTGGGCATGCAAGTCATCACTCAGCTCAGCTCCATGTGCATGCGCCTCCCGCTGGCCAGCTGGTTTTCAGGTCTCTGCCAGGCTTGGGGGAGGCACACATGTGGGGGTCATGTGCGCATACACAGGGAGTTTGGGGCACATACAATAGGTTCGTGCACGCATGCACAGAGGTGAGGGAGCGCAGCAGATTGCTCGTGCATGCATGGGGTGCACCCCCCACGCGCATTGTATTATGGGCACGCACGCAGGCGCATACACTTTCGGCATGCAACGACAAAAAGGTTAGCCATCCCTGATATAAACTGTATTAAATCATAAGTTTGGACGAACCTTGGATATTTTTTTTAATCCAATCCCCCGCCCAAGGCAGGAGACCTTATATCATCCCAGACAAAAGGTTGTCGAATCATTTGTTGAAAACCACCATCGAAGGGACACCCGCAGCTCTGGGACCTAAGCTGTCTCCCTGATTAATCCTGGTCACTGTCAGGAAATGTCTCCTTTCCTCCAGGTTGGATGTCTCCTTGATAAGCTTCCACCCATTGCTTCTTGTCCTACCCTCAGGTGTTTTGGAGAATGTGGCAGCCCTCAAGTACCGAAGATGTAGGAGATGACCAGGTTGAGCCTGAGGGAGGGGTCAAACATATCATCAATCATGAGCCCTTTCACACCCACAAGAGATCTCAGTCCAGCCCACATTGAATTCCTTCTACTCTTATCTCCTGCTAATTTCCCTTGGCCGCTAGTAGTTCAGATTCTTGCAGAAAGCTTAAACTTACAATAAATCTCAAATAAATGAATAGTAGGCGTATAGTAGGTATTTATCGAATAAATAGATCTCCTGATTTTCCTGACGCTTGACAGGAAGACTGTTATCACGTCACCCCTAAGCCTACTCTTCATTAGGCTAGACATATCTTGTTCCCTTAACCATTCATCATTCATTACGCTCTCTGGAAGGGAGGTGAAGGTCATATATGGTTGCACAGGACAGGTGAGGCAAGAAAAAGAAATGTAAAATTTCTGTTATCTTTAGTTAGATTAAGGTGGCAATATCTACCTCTCTTGGTTGATCTTCAAAGTTCAACAGAGTCAGAACTGGTTAGTCATCAGATAGGAGACGATTAAGAAAATGCTCATGCTGTAGAACAAACTGGGAAGTCAAAATAACCCCTTGGAAGAAGATAATGGCAAATTATTTCTGTACTGCTGTCAAAACAGCACCGCAACATACAGTATCAATCTACTCATCAGAAGCTGAGCTTAGTTGAAGCGAATTTTTACCTCAGCTTCAAAATATTATCTCCCTACATTTCCAGGAGCATTATTTGGTGTAGGAGCCTCTGATTAACCATCTTTGCAGTACTCCACGTTTAGTGTTTACTTTTTAACCATTATCGGTGGAACAAATCAATAATAGGTGGGTTCACATGTTGCATCAAACCAACTATGACTTCCCACCAACCTGGCTGACTTACTACATACTAAGACAAAAATCAAGGAAACTACAGTGTATAAATTCTGCCTTTCTATCCAATCCAGGATTTATGCAGACAGATTTTTTTTCAACCCTCTTTTATAAATGTACTTCTCACTTTCATGATGTATGTGGAAGTGTTTTCAAAAGTATTTTTAACCAAGGCAAGCTCTGTTGTATTTTAAATGCAAAAAAAAGGGCTGTTTTTCACCCCCAAACAGTGGGGAAATATGTAGAATGCTTGTTTGCGATTATTTTTAACTCTTCTAAAACAGAAAGCAAATACAGTTCTCGATACTTATTGTTCCAACCTCAGTAGCCGAGTTATGTCTGTATGAGGTCTTAACACAGAGACCAAAATATACTTTCCTTGCAAAACTCAATGTGAATTCACACAATGCAGTCGCCTCAATCTTGGCTTAACTGTCCTAAGTGGAATTTTCCCCAATGGGATTTTCCCATGTATTTTGCCAGGAAATGTACATAAGGCAGGCTCAAAAGGCATCCCCCCTCCTAACCATACCGATGGCCTCTGAATCCAATGGCAGTGTCGGTTTTGCTCTGTGAATTCGTGGGGAGCTAACCCCAACCCTAAGTGGAATTTTCCCCAATGGGATTTTCCAATGTATTTTGCCAGGAAATGTACATAAGGCAGGCTCAAAAGCCATCCCCCCTCCTAACCATACCGATGGGCTCTGAATCCAATGGCAGTGTCGGTTTTGCTCTACGAATTCATGTGGAGCTAACCCTAACCCTAAGTGGATTTTTTCCCAATGGGATTTTCCCATGTATTTTGCCAGGAAATGTACATAAGGCCGGCTCAAAAGGCGTCCCCCCTCCTAACCATACCGATGGGCTCTGAATCCAATGGCAGTGTCGGTTTTGCTCTACGAATTCATGGGGAGCTAACCCTAACCCTAAGTGGAATTTTCCCCAATGGGATTTTCCCATGTATTTTGCCAGGAAATGTACATAAAGCAGGCTCAAAAGGCGTCCCCCCTCCTAACCATACCGATGGGCTCTGAATCCAATGGCAGTGTCGGTTTTGCTCTGTGAATTCATGTGGAGCTAACCCTAACCCTAAGTGGAATTTTCCCCAATGGGATTTTCCCATTTATTTTGCCAGGAAATGTACATAAGGCAGGCTCAAAAGCCATCCCCCCTCCTAACCATACCGATGGGCTCTGAATCCAATGGCAGTGTCGGTTTTGCTCTACGAATTCATGTGAAGCTAACCCTAACCCTAAGTGGAATTTTCCCCAATGGGATTTTCCCATGTATTTTGCCAGGAAATGTACATAAGGCAGGCTCAAAAGGCGTCCCCCCTCCTAACCATACCGATGGGCTCTGAATCCAATGGCAGTGTCGGTTTTGCTCTGTGAATTCATGTGGAGCTAACCCTAACCCTAAGTGGAATTTTCCCCAATGGGATTTTCCCATGTATTTTGCCAGGAAATGTACATAAGGCAGGCTCAAAAGGCGTCCCCCCTCCTAACCATACCAATGGGCTCTGAATCCAATGGCAGTGTCGGTTTTGCTCTACGAATTCATGGGGAGCTAACCCTAACCCTTAGTGGAATTTTCCCCAATGGGATTTTCCCATGTATTTTGCCAGGAAATGTACATAAGGCAGGCTCAAAAGGCGTCCCCCCTCCTAACCATACCGATGGGCTCTGAATCCAATGGCAGTGTCGGTTTTGCTCTGTGAATTCATGGGGAGCTAACCCTAACCCTTAGGGGAATTTTCCCCAATGGGATTTTCCCATGTATTTTGCCAGGAAATGTACATAAGGCAGGCTCAAAAGCCATCCCCACTCCTAACCATACCGATGGGCTCTGAATCCAATGGCAGTGTCGGTTTTGCTCTACGAATTCATGTGGAGCTAACCCTAACCCTAAGTGGAATTTTTCCCAAAGGGATTTTCCCATGTATTTTGCCAGGAAATGTACATAAGGCAGGCTCAAAAGGCGTCCCCCCCTCCTAACCATACCGATGGCCTCTGAATCCAATGGCAGTGTCGGTTTTGCTCTACGAATTCATGGGGAGCTAACCCTAACCTTAAGTGGAATTTTTCCCAATGGGATTTTCCCATGTATTTTTCCAGGAAATGTACATAAGGCAGGCTCAAAAGGCGTCCCCCCTCCTAACCATACCGATGGGCTCTGAATCCAATGGCAGTGTCGGTTTTGCTCTGTGAATTCATGGGGAGCTAACCCTAACCCTTAGTGGAATTTTCCCCAATGGGATTTTCCCATGTATTTTGCCAGGAAATGTACATAAGGCCGGCTCAAAAGGCGTTCCCCCTCCTAACCATACCGATGGGCTCTGAATCCAATGGCAGTGTCGGTTTTACTCTACGAATTCATGGGGAGCTAACCCTAACCCTTAGTGGAATTTTCCCCAATGGGATTTTCCCATTTATTTTGCCAGGAAATGTACATAAGGCAGGCTCAAAAGCCATCCCCCCTCCTAACCATACCGATGGGCTCTGAATCCAATGGCAGTGTCGGTTTTGCTCTACGAATTCATGTGAAGCTAACCCTAACCCTAAGTGGAATTTTCCCCAATGGGATTTTCCCATGTATTTTGCCAGGAAATGTACATAAGGCAGGCTCAAAAGGCGTCCCCCCTCCTAACCATACCGATGGGCTCTGAATCCAATGGCAGTGTCGGTTTTGCTCTGTGAATTCATGTGGAGCTAACCCTAACCCTAAGTGGAATTTTCCCCAATGGGATTTTCCCATGTATTTTGCCAGGAAATGTACATAAGGCAGGCTCAAAAGGCGTCCCCCCTCCTAACCATACCAATGGGCTCTGAATCCAATGGCAGTGTCGGTTTTGCTCTACGAATTCATGGGGAGCTAACCCTAACCCTTAGTGGAATTTTCCCCAATGGGATTTTCCCATGTATTTTGCCAGGAAATGTACATAAGGCAGGCTCAAAAGGCGTCCCCCCTCCTAACCATACCGATGGGCTCTGAATCCAATGGCAGTGTCGGTTTTGCTCTGTGAATTCATGGGGAGCTAACCCTAACCCTTAGGGGAATTTTCCCCAATGGGATTTTCCCATGTATTTTGCCAGGAAATGTACATAAGGCAGGCTCAAAAGGCGTCCCCCCTCCTAACCATACCGATGGGCTCTGAATCCAATGGCAGTGTCGGTTTTACTCTGTGAATTCATGGGGAGCTAACCCTAACCCTAAGTCAGTGCTTCTCAATTATTTTCTGTCATGCCCCCCCTAGGAAGAAGAAAACATTTCGCGCGCCCCGCGCAACTGTAAATAGTATCATTTGTCTATAAAATTGTTATAAGTACACCTCTGCATAACACTGTATCCTTATTAACGTATAAGAGAATAAAAAAAGAAAGAAATGTGGATCAATTTACAACAAAGAATAGCTTTATTAACTGTAGCAGAAAAGATTTAAAGGAGCACAGGATTTAAAGGAACACAATATTAAAAAAAACTTTAACCTGCAAAACAAAAATATATAAAATAATTTGAGCTGAGCCCCCCTTTACGGAGCCTCGCGCCCCCCCTGGTGGGCCCGCCCCACTATTTGAGAAGCACTGGCTTAACAGGATGTGATTATAATGGCCACATAACCCGGTATGTTCTAACAAGTACATCATATGGAGGCTTCAAACTGTGCCTTAGCATATTTGGGCACACTGAATCACCAACTACCCAACTCCAATTTATTGTATGGTGTGAGCCAGTCAATAACTGTGATCTATAATTTTCTTGGAATTAATTGTTCAAAAATCATGAAGTCTTGGGAAATAATCACCTTTCTCTCCTCTTCTGCTGAGACTGGGAGTGTCCAGCTCTTGTAGATATCAAATCGAATAAAGTTCTCGACAGGCGTTGAGTTTCATCTCCACACATCGCTCCATTTTTCACACCAAATATTTCCTTTCTCCCAGCATAAGTGGAGAGCTTTGCCATGATTAATGCTGACTTTGACCCACGATGATCCCTTTACATAAGGTTCCCAATCTGGCCTTTGCATCAATCCCTGTCATTGATCGATACAGATGGGTTGAAGCTAAAACATACGAAGACGCGGTTGCATGAATTCAGTATGTCCAGTGTAGTGAAAAGAAGGACTAAGGGGATATGATAGCAGTGTTCCAATATCTCAGGGTCTGCCACAAAGAAGAGGGAGTCAAGCTATTCTCCAAAGCACCCCAGGGCAGGATAAGAAGCAACAGATGGAAATTAATCAAGGAGAGAACCAACCTAGAACTAAGGAGAAATTTCCTCATAGTAATAACAATTAATCAGTGGAACAGCTGGCCTTTAAGAGTTGTGGGGGTTTCAACACTGAGAGTTTCAAAGAAGATATTGGGCAACCATTTGTGTAAATGAAATAGGGTCTCCTGCTTGAGCAGGGGGTTGGAGTAGAAGACCTCTAAGGTCCCTTCTGATGTTATTATGTTATTTACCACTCAAAAGAACCAACATCTTGAAAAGCAGGAGTAAATTTTGACAAGGGGTTGCCAGACAACAATTGCCAGAAATTTGGACAGAGGTATTAGGTCCCTGGAAATGCCAAATATTTGCTTTGGCATCACTTTACATACCCCACAAGGAAAGAAAAGTAAGTTGAACTGATCTTAAGAAATTTCTACATGCAACATCAAGTTTTCACAGTCAGAATAGGGAAGTGTGCAAAAATGATAGTGGGCTAGCTTAAAGAAGAAAATGAGATTGCTAATATGTAAATGATGAATAGATACAAAACTAAGTAAATAAAAATAGGCAAGTTTTGAAGAGGAGGCTAAAGCCGAACACCAATCATTCATCTTATGGCCTTATTTGAAGTGCAATTCTAGAAGAGAATTGACATGTTTCCCCCCAATCCCCGCCTAAACTTTTGGACTGGCAAAAGCTAAAATTTGTCAAGCAACAAGACTGAAGATGCAGAAATTCAAAATATCTTCAGGCAAACTATAACAGTGGTCACCAACTGGTGATCTGCAGAAAAATTATTTGTATTTTTTATATTGCACTAAATCAGAGGTCCTCAAACTATGCCCCCTGGGACGGATACGTGCAATGAATGCTTGTGTTGCTGCAGAGAATCTCCCCCTTCAGGGTCTTTTTGTGTGGGTCGGAGTGGGGGAAGAAATTCTGACTTGGGATCTGCTTCAGCCTCCTGGTGCAGGGCTTTGGGCAAAGGCTGAAGGGAAGTGCTGCTGGTGGCGAAGAGCCGGAGGGCCTTGTTCCAGTGGGACTGCATCATGGCCTGGAACTGGCTGACCATCTCATCCCGCTGAGCCTCCAGGCACCGGTACCTGGCCTTGCACTCCCGCAGGTCTTCCCTCTGCTTGGGAAGCCTATCCTCCTAGTCCTCAGTGAGATGCTTCTGCTGAGCCTCTTTCTCAGTCAGATCCAATTTGAACTGAGCTGTTTTGCCAACTCTTTCTCATGATGGCTGCTTAGCTCCAGGAAATGCTTCCTGTTGGGACCCTAAAGGCTGAGAGGGGAGGGGCAAGCAGAAGCCAACAAGGTGCCCCTCAACGTGAGTGACATCGAATTGGCCATGTCCACCAAGTCATATATCCACCTAGCCACGCCCACCCAGCTGGTCATTAGGCTGATCATATTAGTGGTGCGCGGGATTTAAAATTATGAATTTAGTGGTCCCTGGGGTCCAAAAGATTGGTGACCTCTGAACTATAGAGTTTGATTGAGCCTTAAACTTGTCCAAAGGACACTTCCTGCAAATTATGTATGTCCCTTCTTAACTCTAAATACTTTGGGGCAGAACCCCTTCCAATCCTTTCCCCTCAGGAAATTTTAGAAGGTCAATTAAATTTAAAGCTGGCCATGTTTAAACACATTTAACCAGATCAAAGGACAATACTAGCAGCTACTATCCTTAGTCTGTTTTAGTATTGTGCTTTTTTAAAAAAAAAATTGGCTGGGATGCTATGCCAACCAAACCAGTTTGGTTAGTGTATGATTTGTTGGGTGTTATGAATACACAAAAAATGGCTTCATTTAATGACCGTCGTGTTATGTGAACACCGAGAGAGAGAAATGGACATCAAAGAAACTAATATTCCGTGTAGGGAAGTAAAAGGTGAAAGATGAGTAGGAGGAATCCAACAAAATGAAGAAGGGCCCGTCTCAAGCTCAACTAGACTCAGGAATCATCTGAAATGACCTGGAAAGTTCTCCCTCAAAGTCCAGCCCCTTAAGATGGCAACCTTCGTGGAGACATTTTCACACTTCAGAGGCCAAGGTGTTCAGCCTGTTAACTTCACAATTTGTTCCAGGCAAGAACAAATTTCATAAGACTGATTTTCATAAGAAGGTAGCACCAGGGTGCAACGGAGACTCACACCACCGCGTGGGTGTTGGCTGGGATTCTGCTCAAATGGTATGATTAGTTCACGCTAACCAGGTTTCTCATTATGGCTGATGGATAGATTCCCCCCCCCCTCCTTCCAAGTCACAGCTACCTTGATGGCAACCACTGTACAAATCAATATCCCAATTATTCTTTTTAAAGTTCCCAGTTACCATTTTAAAAAGGTCCCTCCTTCCCCTGCCCTTAAGGCTAAGGTAGCCTTTCATTACGACACTGATCTGCCAACCTCATTACAGTGCCCTTATGAGACTACATTTCCCATCCATTCCAGGGAGATGGTCATGCTGGCCAAGGATAACAAAGGCTAGAACAGTGCTCACTGCTGGTGTGTGGCCCACTGGTGGTCCACGAGAAAATTTTGGTGGTCTGCAGAAAAACTATTTGCATTTTTTATATTGTACTAAATCGGGGGTACTCAAACTAGGGCCCCTGGGCTGGATACGTGCATTGTAGAGAGTCTCCCCCTTTGGGGTCTTTTTCTGTGGGTTGGAGGGGGGAAGAAATTCCAACTTGGGGTCTGCTTCAACCTCTTGGTGTGGGGCTTTGGGCGAAGGCTGGAGGGAAGCACCACTGGTGGCAAAGAGCCAGAGGGCCCCTAAATTAAGAAGAATTTGTCCACACTATCAGATCTTCCCAATCTGCTGATGGGTCAGATCAAGAATGACTATGCTGGTCCTCTTACTACATCTTGAAGAAATTAGATTAGTCTGGTGCCCTTGATTTGTGCTAGCTGGGAGTTGTAGTCCATCCACTAAAGCTGGATGATTCCAGGCTAAGAAAACCAGAAATTACGGTTCCTGATTCCCCCTCTCAGCAGAGACTTCTTGAAAATAGCTGGGTGCATGAACATATTTCAGAGGTTATTCTCTTGCTATTCTACATTCAGGTCAGCAACGCACAGCCTGCACATACGAACACCCCAAGATAAGCCTCAAAAATATTGTTTCAGTATCCCGATGTTTATTTATTTATTTACTTTGAGATAAGGTTCAGAATGGAAACTGCCTCTTCCCCCAAAATTCATCACCCAAATTTGGCAGTCTGGTGAAACTCAAGCGACTTGGGAAGGGATAGGTATGGGAGAAGACCTCCTGCTTGCAATTATTCTCCTGGGCCCATTACAAGACACTAAAAAGCAGACCTAACAGGTGTCTGCCTCAGTGGCGCAGTGGTGAGAGTGCAGTACTGCAGGCTACTTCTGCTGACTGCCTGCAATTTGTCAGTTCGAATCTCACCAGGCTCAAGGTTGACTCTACTTCCATCCTTGCGAGGTGGGTAAAAGGAGGACCCAGATTGTTGGGGGCTGTAGGCTGACTCTGTAAACCGCTTAGAGAGGGCTGTAAAAGCACTGTGAAGCGGTATATAAGTCTAAGTGCTATTAGAAAGGAAGGAGGAAAAAAGGAGCTGTGGTGGCGCAGTGGTTAGAGTGCAGTACTGCAGGCTACTTCTGCTGACTGCCAGCTGCATGCAATTTGGCAGTTCAAATCTCACCAGGCACAAGGTTGACTCAGCCTTCCATCCTTCCGAGGTCGGTGAAATGAGGACCCAGATTGTTGGGGCAATTGGCTGAATCTGGAAACCACTTAGAAAGGGCTGTAAAAGCACTGTGAAGCGGTATATAAGTCTAAATGCATCCTTGATATGACATCAGCTACAGTCCTCCAGGAAACCAAGTCTCTCGGAAAATGACCATCCTTGTTCTACATTGGTGCTTCTTAATTTCAGCACGTATGGACTTCAAGTCCCAGAATTCCCCAGGCACCTGTACAGGTAATCCTTAACTTGCAACCTTTTAGCTGCCGAAGCTCACGTTCCCTAGGATCCTGTCCGCTTCCTCAGGAGCTACAGGATCAAACCGCATGCAATTCCACCCATCATTCCATTTCTTATACTGATCTAAGGGAGACTTTCCAATCGTTCAGCATTTTATTTCTCTATTTTTACAAGGAGGAAAACAATAACGTCTAACAAGCTGCACGTAGCAAAATGGAATATAAAAATGGCCTAAACTTTTCTTTGTGCTTGGAAACCCCTTTCTGGACTTTATGCTCGAGGTGGGGAAAAAATGAAACTTTGATTTTTATTTTTTTTAACAGATTAGATAGGTTTGTTGTTATAGAAGTGGCTATATTATGTAAAAGTAAAAAGTTGAGGTTAGATGCTATTATCTTATTCGACTGCCCCAAAGGGAATCGGAAGTCAATTTTCTTTTCTTTCCTTTTCCCCTTTTTCCTACACTTTTCCCTTCCCTTTTCCTTCCCCTATCTTTCCTACTATTAATTAAAAAAGAAAAATGGCCCAAGCAAAATAGATGCTATTAAACAACGGCAGAACACCCACGAAAGTAGGAATGTGCACCCCGAGACAACCTTTTCTTTGTTTATGGTTTTTTTTTTCCAAACAACTAATTTGTCGCTGCTCTTGTGCGGAAGAGTCTGAAGGGGGGAAAAAATAACCATAAATCTCACAACAGCCCCGCTATTTAAGCAGCTTTCTAGCTCGCAAAGCACACAAACTCTTCCCTCGCACAGCGATAACTGCAGGCACCAGTTCCGTAGCAACAGTTTGCAGAAACCAATTTCATTCTGCCTCAAGTACATTTAATGGTTACCTAACAAAGACTCTACTGTAACTGGAGAGGCTTTTCATGTGCACCGCAATCATTTAGACAGAGCTGGCAAAGGAGAGGGGGAGAGAGATGCCTCTGAGCTCAATAAGGGCAACAACAGGATGTGTGTGTGTATATATATATATATCTGCTCCGGTGCACCCTGTACTTTCTCTGGGTGGTCAACGCAGAAATCTTGCACAGGTGTGCTTGAGGAGAAAGGATGCTAAACCTAAAAGAAAAAGACCTAGAAGAAAATGCTAAGCCTCATAAGAGTGCAGAGAAGAGCAACAAAGATGATTAGGGGACTGGAGGCTAAAACATAAGAAGAATGGTTGCTGGAATTGGGTAGGTCTAGTCTAAAGAAGAGGGACGTGGCGGCTCAGTGGCTGAGATGCCCAGCTTGTCAATCAGAAAGGTCGGCAGTTCGATGATTCGAATCCCTAGCACCCGCGTAACGGAGTGAGTTCCCGTGACTTGTCCCAGCTTCTGCCAACCTAGCAGTTCGAAAGCATGTAAAAAATGCACGTAGACAAATAGGAGCCACCTTTGGTGGGAAGGTAACAGTGTTCTGTGAGCCTTTTGCGTTGAGTCATGTCGGCCACATGACCATGGAGACGTCTTCGGACAGCGCTGGCTCTTTGGCTTTGAAACCGAGATGAGCACCGCCCCCTAGAGTGGGGAATGACTAGCACGCATGTGCGAAGGGAACCTTTACCTTTAGTCTAAAGAAAAGAAGGACCAGGGGTGACATGAGAACAGAGTTCTGTTATCTCAGGGGCTGCCACAAAGAAGAGGGAGTCAACTATTCTCCAAAGCACCCGAGTGCAGGACAAGAAGCAATGGGTGAAAACTAAACAAGGAGAGAATCAAGGCAGAACTAAAAAGAAATTTCCTAAATCAGTGGAACAACTTGTCTCCAGAAGTTTTGGATGCTCAACACTGGAAGTTTTTAAGAAAAGTTTGGGTAACATTTGTCTGAAATGGAATAGGGCTTCCTTGCTGAGCCCTGGGTTTGCCTTGAAGACATCCAAGGTGTCTTCCAACTCTTGTTATTCTGTTGTTCTGTTCTACTCTACTCTACTCTACTCTACTCTACTCTACTCTACTCTACTCTACTCTACTCTACTCTACTCTACTCCACTCCACTCCACTCCACTCCACTCCACTCCCGTTTGAACAGACACTAAGCCAACGGTTGTAAGTCGAGGGATATCTGTACTTACGTTCCGTTTTTGCAGTGTGAAGCAACACACACCACAGGACCGCGTGGTTGTCTTTTTCGTGCTTGACAATCAGCCAACATTTATGGTTGTTTGCAGTGCCATTTTCAACATTTGTTGGTTTTGGTGGCTCTGACCAGATGTATTCGGACTTAAGACCATCGCACCATCCCTGCAGTCACATGATCACAGTTGGGTTGCTGATCAACTGCCTTGCATTTATGACTGCTTGCAGCATTCTGTGGTCATGTGATTGTAATATGCAATCTTTTGTTTTTTAATGATTTCTAGCAAAAATCACCCATCCGGAATCTGAATTCTGTCAATAAACAGGCAGGCCATTCGCTCACAATCGCTGTCAAAATTGTGATATAATCAGATCCCACTTGACTTACGGCCGCGAAGTCAAGGATTATTACCTGTAGTGCAACAGAATGGATTGCAGAAGAGCCTGGAGACAAGATTAAAGGGTGCCTGTGTGGCCTTGAACAGATGCCAACAGCTCATATGTACAGTTTTGCCCTTGAAAAGCAACGCATGGAACAAGAATTTGAACACACAGAACTGCAGCTCGTGAGAAAGCGCGAACCTTGGCAGATACAGCCTCATTCTTTGAACAGCATCTCAATCTGCCCAGTGACTTATTTTCCTCGGCTCGCCTTTGGCAGGTTATGCTAATTAATCCACAGACAAAAAGTAAAGTATATCCTAAAGGGGACTTAAGTGGGAAGAAAAGACAAAAAAGAAATCTGAATGGAAATGATTTTTAGACTGGAGGAAGGATTGGCTAGAATGCTGTTTTAAATCGTCTGGTTTTTTAAAAAATGCACAAATGTAAGTTCCATTCCATTCCATTCCATTCTATTCCTTTCCATTTTATTCCATTCCATTTTATTCCATTCCATTCCATTCCTTATTTGTATTCTATTCTACCCTACCCTACTCTGCCCAAACTATCCCTTTCTATCCGAGTTCTATTCCAGTCCAGTCCAGAACAATCCAATCCCATATAATCCAATCCAATCTAATCTATTCCATTCTATCATGGTTCCATTCAGTTCTGTTCCTAGTAAACCTCCATGGCTGACTGTGGACTTGAAGAGACCGAGGAACCAGTTCGGAGGCGTGGCAGGCCTTGTTCGCTGCCGGTTCCAGCGACCCAGTCTGCCATACCATTACCGGTTTGGTTCTACCAGTCCGAACCAGTAGGCACCCACACTGGGTGCTACCATTAAAACCGGCCATCCTGCTGAGATGTTTTGAAAAGGTGGAAGAAGTCACTTGTTGTACTTTCTGTATTTCACAAAGATCTGTTGCAAAATCAGCCGGACTGGTAAGATTATAAAGTTACACGTTACGAAGGAACAGGTGGTGGAGGAGGAAGAAGAAGAAGGGGGAAAAAAAAAACACCCCATCAAGCATTGTTTAGCCTCTGCTAATCAAACAAAGCATCAAATAAACAATCAGGAGCCACCTGTATTTTCTCGAGCTTTTTGGGGGATAGTAGAAAAACATGTTTTTCAATAGAAAGTTTCGTTTCTGCTTTCTTGGCCCCCACCCAAGGACTTGCAGCTCTTAAAGAACAATTCTGTCCCAGGTTCTCCCTTGCTGTCAACAGCGCCAGTGTCCACAATCGCAATGCCAGATGCTGAAAAAAATGGATGTTGATTCTGTGATAAGGTAGGAAATTAAGAATCGACTCTCCACTGAAAAGCCACACCAAGCAAGGAAACTCCCAGGCCCAATATAACACCCCAGGCACGATTTCCTCTGATTGAAGAGACTTCTGCAATATATACCCCATTTCCCTGAACATAAGACCTTCCCAAATAATAAGACCAATCGGGCTTTTGAGCACATGCGCAAAAACAGTGATGGCTAACCTTTTGGCACCGATTGCCCAAACTGAGATGTGCGTGCCTATGCATGCATTTGCATGGAACCAGAGCGCCAGAAATCCAAAGACTAGCTGGCCATTGCATGCATGCCTGTTTTTTGGTCATTTTCAGGCCATTTGGGGGAGCTGTTTTGGGGCCGTTTTCAGGCCATTTTAGGCAGTTTTTCAGGCCATTTTCAGGCTGTTTGGGGGGCATTTTTGGCACAGAAAAAGCCCCCCAAACAGGCAGAAAAACAGCCTGTTTTTCCCCATTTTTCGGACCATTTTCAGGCCATTTCCAGAACTCCAGTGCCCGCAAAGACCAGCTGAGAGAAGATCACATACACGCCTGAAAGCAGAACAGCAGCTGGCGACGGCCTGCATGCCCACAAATAGGGCTCTGCATACCATCTCTGGCACGCGTGCCGTAAGTTTGTCATCACATGCTAAAATAAGCCCTCCCCTGAAAATAAGCCCTCCCCGAAAATATTGCAACACAGCAGCAGCCGTGAGGTGACCACGCTCGACGCCTCCTGCACCTCAAAAATAATAAGACCTCCCTGAAAATAAGGCCAAGCATTTTTATCGGGGTGTGTGTGTGTGTCAAAAGAAAGTAAGACTCTGTCTTATTTTGGGGAAAACACGGTACATCAAATCAAACTGGTACAGAAGCTTCCTCGAATGCCTTTCTGTCTTGCTAAAATTTACTTTTGCAGAAAACTAGAACTGCTGCATTGTAAAGAACCCCTTGTCCTGAGGGTGTACTAAACACAACCTATGGCATCAAAGCTGCCACACTGGAGCAGGAAACCTAACACCCAACAACAAGAGCTGTGAGGTCCTTGGTGCTCTCTGAGCTTGGCGCTTTTCTTTGCAGACGTTTCATGACCCAAGTAGTTGACATCATCAGCGCTAGAAGAGAGTAGGGTTCTAGCGCTGACGATGTCACCAATTTGGGTCATGAAACGTCTGCAAGAAAGCCACCAAGCTCAGAGAGCACCAAGGAGCCCACAGTTCAACCCTGAACTACAAATATTCTCCTCTATCGGTAGCTAGAGCTGCGCAGATCATCCAAGGTACACTTTGTTTTGATGAAAGCTTGGAGGAAGCACGCAAGTGTTAACTCTGAATATCTGTGGAGCTCTAGCGACCGGTAGAAGAGAATAGTTGTAGTTCAGGGTTGAACTGCAGGGCCCTTACTCTTCTCTGAGCTTGGTGGTTTTCTCGTAGACATTTCATGACCCAACTAGGTGACATCATCAGTGGTAGAAAACCACCAAGCTCAGAGAGCTGCAAAGCAAGAAAGTCCCTTTTGCTTCTCTTGCTCCTAAAAGCAAACCAACTGTATTTGGTACTCTGCTGTCGCTACTTTTCTGGCAAAAGCTAGAAGACACACAGAATTTGCATCCATCCATCCATCCATCCATCCATCCATCCATCCATCCATCCATCCATCCAAGGAAGTCAGTGTGGTTTATAAACCAGAGTTTGTGGGTGACCTAAACCAATTCTGATTTATTTAATTAATTAATCCATTAAACAGCCTTTGGCCCTCTACCAGATCCTAATGAACATGGGTAGGGATTTTAAGAAACCACCCCAACAGAAGAGATGGAAGCCAGCCATTAAGGGTTTTTTTTTTAAATAAAACTGGCTCTAACAGGATATTATCCAACAACACCTGATCAAGCCAAGACAAATCTCCATTCCAATAATTTTTGAAACTATTTGCGTTGCCATTGGATCAATGCCTAGTTTCGATATAGCCAACACATCTGCCTTACAGATGAAAGAGCTGTTACCTTAAATTGATTGATCTCTCCCCCCCCCCCCTTCCTTTTCCTTTCCAAGCTGTATTATCCCTCTTTCAAACCAGGACTGTAGGTTAAGATAGTAAGATGCCTCACTGGGAGGCAAGAAAGAAAGTATAAAAAGTTCATAAAGGGAAGTTAAAAGGAAGAAGGTGGCCCAAACTATCACAAGTAGAGCCATAAACAACAGGAAGAAGTTTTGGCTAACCTAGACTTCATCTAAATATAATAAAGGTTTCTTGATTATTGTATGACAGTGTAACAGTCTACCTATGGAGAAAATGAGCTTTGCATCTCTGGAGGGTTTTAAGAAGTGGCTGGTGACTACCAAGTACCTACTACCACATGTGGTGGACATGTAACAAAAGCAAGGAAAGTTTGGTTACAAATTCAGATGTAGCTAGAAAAAATGGTTGGACAACGTATAGAATTTAATCCAGAATTATTTCTATTAGGTATTATAACAGAAGGCTATAGCAAAGGGTCAATATACCTAATACTTCGCATCCTGACAGCAGTGAGAATGGTGTATGCACAGCAATGGAAAAGTGAAAACACTCCTTCAGAAAAGGAGATAATAAGGAAAATATTAACTTGCGCAGAAATGGATAGACTAACATTAGAAATAAAAAACAAAGGGAGACAGGATATAATGACACATGGAACAGATTTTATCAATGATTGGAAATACAAGGTATCCAAATGATTTACACATTTTTTCCCCAGATTCCTTGGTTACCGACCACATCCAAGGCATTTTACAGACTTGGTAAGAACAGGCACTACCCATCATCCACTGCCTGAACTGAGATGCTCTCTTACAGGAAAACATGGCTTGAAAATATTTGTACTTTATTTTTTTTTCTCCCCAAAACTGGGTCTTTAATTCCTGTGAATATACTTCTGAGTAAGTCCCATTGAATTCCAAAGGAGTGGCTAGTATTTCAGAGCCAGCCCAAAAGGAAAGATAAAAACAGAAGCAGCTGGAATCGTTTATTCCGTCTTTCAATGGGCTTTTGAGAAATTCTGCATAATTAGCTGCTAAAGAAAGCCAAGAATCAGCGAATGAGGTAAAAAAGCATTATGAAAAAGCTACAGAAGAGGAGGATTAAGCTGGGAACTCAGAAACAACAGGGGAACGTCACCAGTCTAACATTTCAAGATTTCCTGTCAGAACTAAAGCCAATTAAAATGTCTTGCCGGAGAAAGAAAAATAAAATGTGCAATAGTGGCAAATACCTGAATATTTATGCAATAAAATCTCAGAGTGCGATCCTGGATGGAAAAACAAACATACGATCCTAAGCATAAAAGGTAAAGGTTCCCCTCGCACATATGTGCTAGTTGTTCCTGACTCTAGGAGGCGGTGCTCATCTCTGTTTCAAAGCCAAAGAGCCAACGCTGTCCAAAGACGTCTCCGTGGTCCTGTGGCCGCCATGACTAAATGCTGAAGGCGAACGGAACGCTGTAACCTTCCCTTCAAAGGTGGTCCCTATTCTTCTATTTGCATTTTTTTACATGCTTTCTAACTGCTAGGTTGGCAGAAGCTGGGACAAGTAACAGGAGCTCACTCCGTTATTCCGGCGCTAGGGATTTGAACCTCAGAACTGCCGACCTTTCTGATTGACAAGCTCAGCGTCTTAGCCACTGAGTCCCAGTGTTCCTAAACATAGATTATTGCAGACATGGGATGGGAGTGCATCATATACCTGCCCTTGGTTCGAATAACCATGATTTAGTTAGTAATCTCGGTTTGTTTGGTTCAACTAATTTGATTTTCCCTAGGAAAAGTGAGGAAGTGAGGAAACTAGGAAATGACAGCAAGATTTTTAATTCAGGAGAGAGAATTTATCCCAGATTAAAGACCTCGTACATTCTCTGTTTGTTGAATCCTGGCTTTCTTTCTTGAGCTGGATCACCATTTGATTTGGAAACAACGCAGATGTGTCCTTCATCGCGGTGTTCAATTCCCAGCTTATAAGTACAGTCTGCTTAATCACCGCCAAGCGTCATCTCTGAATTCATCAGAACATCTGGAGATGTTTCACAAACAGGGTGACAGCATCAAAAAGACCCCCGTTCCCCCTTAATCAGAGGGAGCGTGGAAGATGGAAAGGACGGTTGACTGAAAATTCAACTGATGTAGTCATACAGGGTACAGTCATACCGTATGTAACACTGGAATGGGTTTGTAGTTTATATTTAAAAGACCATAATGGGTTTGTTGCTTATGCAATGAATCAGCACTGTGGTTTCTGAATCACGATTTAGGATCTACAGTGATGGGAAGCAGTGCATTGAATAGGTCCACCCATCATACTATGCCGTTGAACCACCGTTAGCTGGATTTTTGTAACATGGTAAGCTGTAAACCAGCAGCTGGCTGCAGTCCCATCACAGATGGGGACTGAAGCCAAGAAATTAAAAGACGCTTGCTCCTGGGGAGGAAAGCAATGACACATCTAGACATCCTACTAAAAAGCAGAGACATCACCCTGCAAACAAAAGTGCATATAGTCAAGGCTATGGTTTTCCCAGTTGCAATGGATGGCTGTGAAGGTTGGACCATAAGAAAGGCTGAGTGCCAAAGAACGGAGTCCTTTGAACTCTGGTGCTGGAGAAGACTCCTGCGAGTCCCTTGGATTGCAAGGCCATCAAAGCAGTCAGTCCTAGAGGAGATCAAACCTGACTGCTCTTTAGAAGGCCAGATCCTGAAGATGAAACTCAAAAGAGTAAGGAAGGGATCACTGGAGAAGAGCCGAATGCTGGGAAAGATGGAGGGCAAGAGAAGAAGGGGACGACAGAGAATGAGGTGGCTGGATGGAGTCACTGAGGCAGTCGGCATGAGCTTAAATGACTTCCGAGGATGGTAGAGGACAGGAAGGCCTGGAGGGACATTGTCCATGGGGTCACAATGGGTCAGACACGACTTCGCAATTAACAACAACAACAAAGCTGTAAACCATGAGTTAAAAGCAACAACAGCCCTAACAAAGCCTAAGGCAGACTCAAGCCAAGCAAGTTTTATTTTAATACCTGTACACATTAGGCCTCAGTAGCTGATTTAGTTGCTGTATTTAGTTGCTCGTTTGACTCAGTATAAAAGCCATCTTCTCAGAACAGAAATAGCTGTAGGAAAATAAGTTTCATATTTTCAGAGCTGATTGATATCCTACTGGGTTTTATTTTTAAAGCAATTCTGTAAATTTACCCCACAAATATGTAGCCCACCATTTAAACGTTAAGATCTCTTTATTTTCCATCCTACACTGATTAGACTACTGTCTTCACAAGGCCAACCCCTTAGACATCAAAACCTTTTCAGAACTAGTGTCTTTGTGACAAATCTTGCTGTGGCTTTCACAGAAAATGTTGTGTTTTTCTTAAGGACGCAGCCACAGTTCTGAAACGTGGGGAAACTTATAAATGAAAGGTAATGCATTGGAAAACCAAAAAGAGATCTGTCAAAAAGTGTTAAATTCTAATAGGTCAGGATGTAACTCCATGATGGGATTATGAAGCTGCTGGCGTCCAATCAGCTGAAGAAGCTTCTTGGATGAGAAGCGAAATGTCTTCAAAGGAAAAAAACCCAGAAAGTCCAGGTGCCTCTTGAAAAAGCATCTCTGGGACAATCAGAAGAATGTTCCTCAACTTTGGGATCTTTAAGACACATGGACTATTACCATTGTCAGGGCTGAGATATGTTGAGTCAGGATTTTTATAATTTTTATCTTCCATGGAACCTCAGATCTGCACATTGGTACAACTAATTCCTAAATATTCACTCGTATAATGTATACGAGTAGAGCCGAGGTAGCGCAGTGGTTAGACTGCAGTATTGCACATCAATTCTGCTGACTGCTGGCTGCAGTTTGGCAGTTCAAGTCTCACCAGGCTCAAGGTTGACTCAGCCTTCCATCCTTCCGAGGTGGGTAAAATGAGGACCCAGATTGTTGGGGGAAATATCCTGTCTCTGTAAACCGCTTAGAGAGGGCTGAAAAGCACTGTGAAGTGGTATATAAGTCTAAGTGCTATTGCTATCTTCCTTCCTTCCTTCCTTCCTTCCTTCCTTCCTTCCTTCCTTCCTTCCTTCCTTCCTTCCTTTCCAGTGGTTAGAATCCAATATTTTAGGCTAACACTGCCCATAGTCAGCAGTTCAACCCTGACCAGCTCAAGGTTGGTTCAGCCTTCCATCCTTCTGAAGTGGGTAAAATGAGGGCCCAGATTGTTGGGGAAAATATCCTGTTTCTGTAAAATCGCTTAGAGAGAGCTATCAAGCACCGTGAAGTGGTATATAAGTCTAAGTGCTATTGCTATTGACTCAGCCTTCCATCCTTCCGAGGTAGGCAAAATGAGGGCCCAGATTATTGGGGGCAAAATGCTGACTCTGTAAACCAGTTAAAGAGGGCTGTAAAAGCACTATATAAGCGGTATATAAGTGCTATTGCTATTCACATGCCAACATAAGGAAGGAAACGGAGTAGGATAATGGAGTGATAAGAGAGGCAGTAGAGAGAGGTGCAAAGCACAACAGAAGTCTTGAGTTCACACACACACTAAAACAACATAGTTGTTGAATAAACCAGAACCGGATGGATTTGCACAATGTATGTTTTGTCCAACTTTGGCTTAGCATGATTAGCTGCATCGATCAACGAATGAACTGTCCCATAACTATCAAGGGGCAACTGGACCTTCTTATTTTTCTTTGAAAATGTTTCACTTCTCATTCTTCAGCTGAAGAAGCTTCTTGGATGAGAAGTGAAAAGTTCTTCAAAGAAAAACCAGGAAGCCCAGTGGCCTCTTGAAAAAGCACCTTTGGGACAACCACGGACCTAGATGATGGGAGAATCTACACAGAAATGTGGAGGGTTTTTAAAATACAGATTACAGGAGAAGAGAAAACATTTTTGATCAGGATCCATCCTCTCCCCAATCAAGTTCTAAATTACTTCTTGAACGTACCTCTGCCGTTTCTGCTTAATTATTCAGGGCTCTACCACGCTTGTAGACTCACACGGCTTGCGCCACATTCTGTTTTTCGTCAGAAACAAGATTTGCTAAGCTGAGGTCAAGTCTTGCATTTGGAAACAGGTCCTGGCAAGTAGGATATTTTCTCTACACAGTTCGTGTGCTCTGTTGTTTGTCATTCCTCATACCAAGAGGGATAATTCACCATTTGTCCGGCATGAAAAGACAGCATTGCACACCCTAAGAGTTCTTAACTATCTCTCTTTTAAGGAAATCCTTCGTTGCCTTACAAGCCACAATCCTGCAGAGTAGGAGGGATCCAAAAACCATGTGGAAACTATCTCAGGCGTACACAGGCAGGAAGTGTGGGATTGAAAAATTTTAGCAACTGGTTCTTCCCACAGCAGGGGTGGGAATTTTCACCCTCCCCAGACTCCGGAGGCGAAAACAGCCTCCCCCGGGCTTCAGAGGCTTTCCAGAAGCCAGAAGCAGGTCCGTTTCTGGACTTCCAGAACTTCTAGTAGGCCTGTTTTTCTCCCTCCCAGAGCCTCTGTGCAGTCCCTGTACTTACCTGTCATGATGAGCAGGCGACGGGGTGGGGCCAGCCAATCCTTTCAACAACTGGTTTGGTGAACCAGATGCAAAATTAGCATCCGCTTCACCCGAACCGGTCCGATCCAGCTGAATCCCACCTCTGGCCATCTCCCATTATGGACCTATGGACAGAGACGTGCGATTGCAACCTTTCTTGTGTGATTTGATTGACACTCGGCATTTAGATGGTCAGAACGGGGAAGTGGCTATGCAGGAAGATGACATGACAATAAGGAAGAGAAGCACAAGATGCTTTCATCCAAAATCGTACTGAAAAGCATACAGTAGTTCTCAATTTAGGACCGTAATGTAGTCAAACTTTTACAGTTGCAAAGCCGATCATCCATGAGACCGACTTGATTTCACAACTATTTTTTGCAGCAGTTGTTAAGTGAATGCTGCAGTCACCAAGCAAACACTGTGGTCATTAAGTGAACCAATTATTCATCGTGGACCAATTTCCCTCAAACCAGAAGTAAATGGCAATTTTGGGTCAAAATATTGTAAAACGTGGTCACATCACAACAGGATGTTGCCAATGGGTCAGCTGACCCCCAGTTGAAATGGGATCATGTGATTAGGGGGAAACAGCCATCAGAACCTCTAAACCAGGTTCTGTAAGCACCCCAGGGGAAGTCCATCATAATTTCAGCCAGTCGCTAAGCAACGAATTGTAAGTCCAGGACTCTCTGTACGCATTCATGTCGGTCAAAACACAACACACGCTTTTCTTTAGATGTGCTTTTTTCAAATTACAAACCTATTCAAAACTGTTAATGGGGCCATCAACTCAAACTTTTGTTAAAGGTAAAGGTGAAGGTTCCCCTTGCACATATCTGCTAGTCGTTCCCAACTCTAGGGGGCGGTGCTCATCTCCGTTTCAAAGCCGAAGAGCCAGCGCTGTCCGAAGACGTCTCCGTGGTCCTGTGGTCGGCATGATTAAACGCCAAAGGTGCACGGAATACTGTTACCTTCCCACCAAAGGTGGTTCCTATTTTTCTACTTGCATTTTTTACATGCTTTCGAACTGCTAGGTTGGCAGAAGCTGGGACAAGTAATGGGAGCTCACTCCGTTACGCGACGCTAAGGATTCGAATTGCTGAACTGTCGATCTTTCTGATCGACAAGCTCAGCATCTTAGCCACTGAGCCACCACATTCCTTATGTCAAGTTATGTTATTGGGAAGCAATTTTGGTGAGACACTTCTCCTTCTGGCAAACAGAATCAGGTTTCCAACAATAAAGGCTCCCTCCAAAATGAAATGCTGGAAATTCATGTCGTTCCTGCCCTTCCCCCCCCCCCAAACTCAGCAGCGGTTCCACGAAATGCGATGCTTGCCCAGAACAAAAATTTGCAACGTTTCCACTTTTTTCCAAATTCCACACACACACACACGTACACACACACACGGCTTCTTCAACCCCGAAAACATTTCAGAGAAGTACGATTTCCTTTATGGTTTATTTTCTCTTTTTTTTTGCGACGTGTTGCATCTGTGTAGGGAGGCATTACAAAAAGGCAGAAGCGGCTCCACCAAACGGAAACGTTCTTTAAAAAGGGAAACGAAGCAGGGTGATTTGAGGAGCAGATTACGCTACCGATTGGTGAACAGATGTCACTTGGTGAAATATTTGCTCCCTCGCACTCCGAGAGAAAGGCGTGTCATCAGCGGGCAGGGAGATGCCTGCATTCTGCACAATGCAAGATGGTTGTCAGTTGCTAATTGAGTGCCCCCTTTTGCAAAAAAAAAAAAACCACAAAACCACAACGTCCCTGCGTAGGGCGCAGAGGGCTGCGTCCTGAGCTCACGTAGGACATGGTAAGGCTGGGTTGCTTTTCTGTTGATGCGTGTCACGTTCTCGAAGCCTTGCTGCACAACATTGGCAAGAACTTGGGGCATTAGAAACAGGACAAAGAAAGAGGCTGTGTCCATGCAACCACGAATTCAGGGTAAACTCAACCATGGCTGTCTGAATTAACCCAAATGTCAGATTTATATTGTAGTAGGAATCATAAATGAGCCACAGTCTAGAGCAGGGGTGTCAAACTCGATTTCATTGACAGCCATTGTGTTTGACCTTGGGGGGGGGAGGATTGTGTGTGTGTGGCTGGGGGCATGATCAGGATAGGCGTGGTCAGCTCAACGTCAAGGGTCCGTTTTTGGCCATGACGGCCTCCTGCAGCCCTCTGCCAGCTCAGAGAGGCTGTGTGTGGCCTGCCTCAGTTTTTGCTGGCAGACAGATCCAGGAGGCCATCATGGCCAAAAACGGAGCCCAGGCAGGCTGCATGCAGCCTCTCTGAGCTCCATTTTCGCTGGCAGAAGCACCATGGGCTGGTCCTTCACTACTTCAAGAGTCGTTCTGCAGGCCAGATCTAAGCACACTCCACCGTACCTGGACTGCAGGCCTTGAGTTTGACACCCCTGGTCTAGAGGAACATGACACACCAAACCGCAAGTGTGCTAATTGTGTTTTAGTTTTGTATACAGTGGAGTCAAACTGAACCTTTGACCTCCTAGCATTTTCTGAGCCAAGACAGATTAAGCCGGCATTGGGTTTAATTGGGGTTTAGCATGCTGTGTGAAGAAGCCAACCGTGACGGCTTGCAAGACTTCATACCAAGAAGCACCCTCACTGAACACAACAAATATTCTACACAAAGGTTGTGAAACGTGTGTGAACAAAAAAACTGCTAAAACTGTTGTGTTGTTTGCAAGTCTGATGGTACTTGGAAGCTGTTCCCAGAAAAATACACACACACACACACACACACACACACACACAAATGACAGTTCCTCTTGGAGTGAAGAGAAGTGTCTGTGCACGCATATGTGGGCAGAGAAAACCAGGAAGAACTCTTGAATCAGACACAGGACTTGCAAAAGACACGTCTGCCTTAACCATCACCAAAAATATTGTTGCGTTCACGCCAACTTGTTTTGCCAAGGACTTCGGCTGAGTGTTTTGCACAACCCGACCCTGTATTAATTTTGGGAAGCTTCAGTTGGCTGGTTTTCATTTCGCAGCTTGCACTGACCTCTGGTTGCACACCGGAAAGCTTGTTTGACTTGGGGTGACCCTAGTTAACTACAATGCATTCATCAAATTCTGGTTAAACAAAGGATGGTTTAACTCATTGGGTGATTCCCACCCATGCAATGCAATTCCAGGATTCATACAGATGTGGTACAACAGCCTTCCTTACTTTGGAGCAGGCTTTTCATCTGCACAAGCCAAGATGATAGAATAGAATAGAATAGGATTTAGAATAGCATAGAAAATAGAATAGGAGAGGAGAGGAGAGGAGAGGAGAGGAGAGGAGAGGAGAGAAGAGAAGAAGAGAAGAGAATAACAGAGTTGAAAGGTATTTTGGAGGTCTTCTAGTCCAACTCACTGCCTAGGCAGGAAACCCTACACCACTTCAGACAAATGGTTATCCAACGTCTTCTTATCTACAATCATCTTTCCAAGGTGACTTAGAAAGGAAACTAGAATACTAGATTGGCGAACCATCGCTCCACCAGCCTTCGGCCCTGTTAATCTTCAACCTCCATAAACCCTCAGAAGATCTGAAATGCATTCATTTCTGAGAAGTGCCGATTTGGGAATGGTCCTTCTTAAGCTATGATTTCTGGCTTATTGGAAGAGCAGAAGAGAGGATGGTAGCAGTCCTTTTCACTGAAAGCCCATCCTCACATCATCCAGGACGCAAAACCCTTCCCCCAAGATTCAGCACCATCTGCGTTGCGATCATTACACTTTGGTCTACTTTAAGTCCTCAACAAGAACAGCTTTGTTTGAGCAGGTACCCAAGTTGTGTACACATACACAACATCTCCAGTAAGACGAAAGTGTTCCAAAAGCCATGACTTACTTTCCCTTCCCAAATCCTTCTGTCACCTGTTAACCCTCTTACCTTCGGCAAGGGCATCTTTGTAGGTCAAGACCCCCCCCCCTTGACCCTTTCATCAAACCCCCCCAATCGCCCACCACCACCACATTCCCCAGCTAGGCGTGGACCAGGGCAGAGGCAAGAGCCCCAGACAGACAGGGCCACTTCTCTTTCTCCAAGACCCCTCCCCAAAGGGCAACATCTGGAAAGCATGGGGAAGGAGGTGGGCAACCTTGGGACCCTGCTCTTTCCCCTTGTTTTATAGCCCAGGCAGTGAAACCCCCTCCCCAAACCACCAGCACCACTCCCCACACCCCAGTCCCCTCCCCGCCAGCAGAGGGGACGCCAAAGCGGGCGGTGGCCGTCAAAGAAGGAGGGGGGGGGGAGGCCAGGACCCACACGCCCCACCCTTGCTGGGCCCGGCAGGGGGGAGCTTGTCAGGCTGCCCAACCTCGCGCCTGCGATGCCCGGCCAGCCGTCCCGGAGCCTCACCTTAGCCGCCGTCGGTCCGAGCGAGAGACGCTGCTGGAACTGTTCCCTCTCCTTCCTCCTCCTTTTTCCTCTTCTTCTCTTTTTTCTCCTCCTCCTTCCTTCTCTTTTCCTTTCCCTTCCTCCTCCTTTTCCCCTTCTTCTCTTCCTCCTTCTTTTCTTCTCCTTCTCCTTCCTCCTCCTTCTGCTTCTTTACCACTCCTTCTCTTTCTCCTCCTTCTCCTTCCTCTTTTCCTTCTCCTTCTAGCTCTCCTCCTTCTTCTTTTCCTCTTTCTCTTCTAGTCCTTCTTCTCCTCCTCCTTCTTTATCACGCCTTCCCTTTCTCCTTCCCCTTCTTCGGCTCGAGAGAAAGAAGAGTGACTCAAAAGCGGAAAGGCGCTGCCACCAGCCTCTCCCCCAACCCCGGCCCGGGCTCGCCGGCCCTGCCCTCTAGTGGCGCTGCCTCCGCAAGGTGAAGCGCCCTGCTTTGTGCCGATCCTAAGCGAGCACAGTCGCCGGCCGGGAGAGCGCGCGCAAAATCCAGGCGCGCGCTGCGCCCGCCAAGCTGCCTTCAGAACAGGTGCGCCCGGGGGCGGGGCCTCGGAGAAGCTCCCCCTCTAGCAGCCCCCACTCTTCCTCCCTTGTCCCCCTCCACTCCGCGGAAAAGGTATTTTCGGTGCCTCACGCCCGGAGTTGTGCTTTTTGTTGTTGTTGTTAAAGTTGTACAAAACAGATAAAAATTAACATCAACTAATGTAAAGAGCAGGAGAAAGGAAAGAAGGAGGGGGGGAGGGGGGGAGGAGAGAGAAAAGGGGAAGGGAAGGAGGAAAGAAAGAAAGAAAGAAAGAAAGAAAGAAAGAAAGAAAGAAAGAAAGAAAGAAAGAAAGAGGGAGGGAGGAACGAAGTGAGGAGTGGGAATGAGGGAGGGAGGGAGGAAGGAGGGAAGATGGAAGGATGGATGGATGGGAGATAGGGAGGGAGGAAGAGAAGGAAGGGAGAAGGGAGGGAGGGAGGGAGAAGAGAGAAAAGGAGGAGGGAAGGAGGAAAGAAAGAAAAGAAAGAAAGGGAGAGGAAGGAAGGAAGGAGTGGGAATGAGGGAGGGAACGAGAGAGGGAGGGAGAGGATGAAGATGGATGGACAGACATTAGAGAGTGATGGATGGATGGAAGAGAGGAAGGAAGGAAAGAAAGGAAGGAAGAAGGGAGGGAGGAGAGAGAAAAAGAGGAAAGGAGGAAAGAATGAAAGGGGGAGGAAGGAAGGAGTGGGAATGAGGGAGGGAGGAGGGAAGATGGATGGACAGACATTAGAGAGTGATGGACGGATGGATGGATGGGAGAGAGGGAGGGAGGAAAGGAAGGAAGGCAAAAATGCAGAAGCTTTCCAAATATTAAACACACCCACACTCACAACCACACGATATAGAACTATAATTAAAGAGTTATGTATGGCAAAGATATAACTTTCTTGAAAACGCATCCCCTTGTCTTATTTTCCGTGCTGTCCTCTTTGAAGAGCTAATATTTTCCTATCTTATCCATAGTCATGCTGCTAATTTTATTAGTATTATGATTCATGGTAGCCTCCTTGTTGAACTTCTCCAATTATCGCTGATCTTGCCTGATAAAAATCATGTATTAAATGACTTTTAATCAATCGGACTCCCAACGCCACTGGCTGGATTGCAAGCATACTTTGGGCCGGCTATATGGTACCACTACAGTAAGTGTCCTCTTGCTTAGTCTAATGGGGAGCCATTTAAATAAAAATTAGGAGTATGCTGCCATCTTAGTGGGTGACAAAAGTATATTTTTAAAGTGCTTTTGATTAATTCAATGCAGGGTGAAGCAGATATTTTTTTAGCCAACATTGCTCTGCTTCTCAATTTCCAGAGACTCTCTTGACGTCAAATGAAATGCAATTACCAAGAAAAAAAAAGATGGGATTTTTCTAATGTTGCAGGAGCTGGGTATGTCTAGTTTAATGAAAAGAAGGACTAGGGGAGGCATGATAGCAGTCTTCCAATATCTCAGGGGCTGCTACTTAGAGGTAAAAGGTAAAGGTTCCCCTCGCACATATGTGCCAGTCGTTCCCGACTCTAGGTGGCGGTGCTCATCTCCGCTTCAAAGCCAAAGAGCCAGCGCTGTCCGAAGATGTCTCCATGGTCATGTGACTGGCATTACTAAACACTGAAGGCGCACAGAATGCTGTTACCTTCCCACCAAGATGGTCCCTATTTTTCTACTTGCATTTTTTACGTGCTTTTGAATTGCTAGGTTGGCAGAAGCTGGGACAAGTAACGAGAGCTCACTCCATTAGGCGGTGCTAGGGATTCGAACCGCCCAACTGCCAACCTTTCTGATCGACAAGCTCAGTGTCTTAGCCACTGAGTCACCGCGTCCCCTGCCACAAAGAAGAGGGAGTCAAACTATTCTCCAAAGCACCCGAGGATAGGACAAGAAGCAACGGGTGGAAACTAATCAAGGAGAGAAGCAAACTTAGAAGCAAGGAGAAATTTCCTGACAGTTAGAACAATTAATCTGTGGAACAACTTGCCTCCAGAAGTTGTGAATGCTCCAACGCTGGAAGTTTTAAAGATGTTGGATAACCAGAGATAGGACTTCCATTTGTCTGGAATGGTGTAGGGGATTGGACTTAAAGGTCCCTTCCAACTCTGTTTATTCTGTTCTATTCTAAACAAGATCTTCATCCCTAACAATGCTGCGTGTTGCCTGCAAGCATCTGATTGGGGAGAAGGAGGAATCACATCAGCCGATCAAGTCAACCCTGTAATCTCCAATCTGCTTTTCTTTTAACCAGAGAGGAAGCAGCTTTATCAGGCCTGCTAACTGCATAAGCACCGTCTATTCTTGGCGATATCCTTTCATTTCCTGTGCAAATGCATCAAATTAGAAATGCCTGGCTACTGTCGCTCTGACTCTTCTTTGACTAGCCAGGTTCCCTCCCTTGCTTATATTACAAAGGCTCCTTTATTTGCTGACCACCTGTTTCTCCGGCAGGATGGTAATTCTTACGTTTCCCCCAACAAAACAGCCCACCTGACCAGCCTCTTTGATTAATGCTGGCCGTTTTTCTGGAGAGAGGACAATAGTCGGGGAGGTGCCGGCTGATTTTATTTATTTATGTTCTGACCAAGGCTTCCCAAGAGCATGAAGCAAACTCCTTATCCGGGCAAAAAACCCTTTTATTAATTTACTGTGGATTCTGCTCATTCACATCCAGCAAAGTCTTTCAAGGGAGGATTTACGGTCACAGACCTTATCTGGCTTGGAGAGCTGCCAGGCCGATATCTGCAGAACTAGGCAAAGAGTCTGGGAGAGTCACGAACCAATTAAGTGAACTGATTGTCTCCTGCAAACTCCACTCCCCTTTCGCTCCTCTTTTATTTCCTCTGGGAGGGGCCATTCATTGTCCACCTGTGGCCTTACTCCCAAGCCGACCCCTGTTCTTTAGCTGTTCCCTTCATCTGGCAACTCTGTCCATGCGCACACTGGGAACAGGCTCCAGTTGTTCGTCTGCCTCACTGATGTCTGACTCTGAAGGCAGCTGATAACTGGTTTATGGCTCTGGCCCCCTCTCTGCCTCCAACACAGAGCCCTTGTCCAAGCCTTTCTCCAGACTCCAGGACTGGCCCATGTTCCTCCCCAACCTCCTCGCTCTCTGAATCCCCTGCCAGCTCCACTGGCTACTGGCGGACCACAACAATTTATTCATTCGATTTATGTAAGAGAAAAGTAGTCATTTTTCCAGGTTTCTCAACGTAGTAGGAGGGACAGATACATCCTCGGAGAGGATGGATTCATTCGTTAAGATTTGATTTAGCCCCGGTGCCTTGGCTAAGACATTGGGCTTGTTGGCTAGAAAGCTAGCAGTCCGGGTTCAAGTCCCAAGCGCCACATGATGGAGTGAGCTCCCGTTCCTTGCTCCAGCTCCTGCCAACTTAGCAGCTCGAAAGCATGCAAATGCGAGTAGATAAATAGGTACCACTTCGGTGTGAAGGTAACAGCACTTCGTGATACCACACTGGCCACATAAGTACGAAAATGTTTTTGGACAGCACTGGCTCAATGGCCTTGAAATGGGGATGGGTACCGCCCTCTAGAATTGGCAACAACTGGTGGAGTAAAATCCGCAGGGACTCCTTGGTTTACTTATAAATCATCATCATCATCATCCTCTTTTAACAACCTCATAATCCCTTGTGGGATGGAGTCTGGATGGAGCTGAATGTTTACTGGCCGGATGCTTTTCCCGTCGCCAATGTGGAGTTTTGTTCAGCAGATATATTCTCATTGTGCCCAGAGAGAGAAATATCTGCCTCTACCTAGAATCGAACTCCTGATTATGAGGCGAGAGCTCCACCTTTAGGCCACCGCACCACTCCCTTGGTTTACTTATAACTCCGGGCATAAATTACAAATGACAAGTTATCACGGTTAGATTGACACGAAGTTGGGAGCTCCAGAATGCTGCAATACACTAGTTCTGACTTACAGCAATTCGTTTGAAGTTTCAACATCACTGAAAAAAGTGACTTATGGTCAGTCCTTGCACTTATGACCATTGCAACATCTGCACAGTTGGCTTGAGATTAAATAAATAAGCAGACTCCTCTTGTCCCTTAAATAACTCGTCCTTTCTGTTTTACTAAACTGGGCACACTTCAGTTGAAGAGGTTCATTGCTATAAAGCCATCTCTTTATTAGGTGATTGGACTGCAGCTGTTACCTTGGGAACAGGGCTGAGTAAACGTTATGTATTATTTTTAAGTTAAAATGAACTTGCCTATGTACTGCATTCTACAAGCATAATAGTACTGATGTATTTTTGGCGATCAGTCTCCCCAGGGCGTTTGCTGATTTGAATGGTGATTGTAGAAGAGCAGAGAGGCAGCCCCTGTTAGGTCTAAGAGCTAAGGGCTAAGAAACTAGGAGACTATGAGTTCTCTAGGGTGGCTTAGTGGCTAAGATGCTGAGCTTGTCGATCAGAAAGGTCGGCAGTTTGGCAGTTCGAATCCCTACCGCCACGTAACGGAGTGAGCTCCTGTTACTTGTCCCAACTTCTGCCAATCTAGCAGTTCGAAAGCACGTAAAAATGCAAGTAGAAAAATAATGACCACCTTTGGTGGGAAGGTAACAGCGTTCCGTGCGCCTTCGGCATTTAGTCATGCTGGGCACATGACCATGGAGACATTTCCAGACAGCGCTGGCTCTTCAGCTTTGCAACGGAGATGAGCACTGCCCCCTAGAGTCGGGAACGACTAGCACATATGTGCGAGGGGAACATTTACATTTACCTAGTCCTGCCTTAGGCACAAAGCCAGCTGGGTGACCTTGAGCCAGTCCCTTTCTCTCAGCCCTAGGAAAGTGGCAATGGCAAACCACTTCTGAAAAACCTTGCCAAGAAAACTGCTGTAACTCATCCAGACAATCTTTTAAAAATCAGACAAAATTGAACACAAGGCAGTGGTGGTGGTGGTGGTGTTACAATAAAGTATCAGTTAGTCTCCTGTTCTTATTATTCGGAACAGGTAGGGTATTTTGTATAATGTTAGATCCCTTGCCAGAATTTTTTTTTAATCTTATGTAAGGAAATTTGAAGCAAAAACCCTGCTCTAATAATTCTTCTTTAAACCTGCTTCTGTAATTTTAATGGACCAGCACCACCTGTTGGTCAGCCAAGGTCATTGCAAGTCCTCTGAACTCCACTTACCTACCTTGGTAGTTGGGAAACCAATCCATAATAAGCTCAGAGACCCAATCTTCACCCACAATCAGGTAGGTTGCTCCAGGCAATACTGCCGGATCGGTGCAATGTGTGCGCATTTGCACAAAAATAGGTTTGCTCTTAGAGGATTTGGAGGTTTATCTGTAGTGCTTCTGCTTTTAGCTCTACAATTTGGGATGAAGACCCTTTGAATGGTGTGGGGGGTAGGAATGGATTTCCAGAAAAAAAAATTGCAGACTACAGGAAGCAGGAGCATCACTCAGGTGACGCTGAGGACATACAGAAACCTCCAAGTGGCCTCTATGACCCTTTAAAAGGATGCAAATGACCAGCTGTCTACAAGGAGTGTAAATCCTCCCATTCCCCACCATCCAGTCAGAGCTGAAGAAGCTTTTTGGATGAGAAACAAAATGTTTTCAAAGGGAAAAAAGAAAAAAGAAAGCCCAGTTGCCTCTTGAAAAAGCACCTTTGGGACAGTTCATACTGCAGCTGCATAACATTGGTTTATCCCAAACTGCTCATTTTAGGAGTTTCTTGAGGGTAGCTCTAAATAACACACCTCACCCTTTGTGTGACATGGGTCAGTTCTCTCTTCAACCAGGATACACCCTGAAATGTCTACCCAAAAGCTACTTGGCATGATTCAAAAAGAGGGCTGTGAAAATATTTACAGAACCCGCACACCTTGGACATAAATTGTTTCTACTCCTACCCTCAAAACAATGCTATAAGGCACGGCACACCAAGACAACTGGACACAAGGACAGGTTTTTTTCCTGAATGCCATCACTCTGCTTAACAACTAATTCCCACAACACTGTCAAGCTATTTACTAAGTCTGCACTACTATTAATCTTCTCATCGTTCCTATCACCCATCTCCTCCCACTTATGACTGTATGACTGTAACTTTGTTGCTTGCATCCTTACGATTTATATTGTTTTCTTGTATGATGATTCCTTATTTGTACCCTATGACTATCATTAATTGCTGTACCTTATGATTCTTGACCAATGTATCTTGTCTTTTTATGTACACTGAGAACATATGCATCAAAGACAAATTCCTTGGGTGTCCAATCACACTTGGCCAATAAAGAATTCTATTCTATTTCATGCTACGCTATGATCAGGGCTATGTAAAGGGATGAGAAATATACCCTTGACTTCAAAGGAAGGACAACATCCATTCATCCCTCCACTCAAATATGTGGGCTGTTTCCTCCCATTGCAGACAGGAAAAAAAAGCAAAAGAATGGGGATTTTGCAAATATATTAGCAATGAAAACCCAAGCCAGATGAAGTGCCAAAAGGCTTTCCATTGCAGTGGAATTAAAAGCTGGTTTAAAAAAAAAAACGTAGCCCACTATCCACCCCCAGCTAATAAGTCAGCCTCCAGGTAAGTCAATTTCTAAATTCTATATCTTTTCTGCAAGTTATGGCCCACCCAAGTTGGATCACCATAAAATGGACAATTCTTCCACAAATTGCTAACCATTTGTTTTTAGGTTTTCACACAACAGAATAATGTGTGACTGGGATTTAATCCATATTTTAGTTATGCATACAATCACATCAAACTTGGTTGCCTTGTCCCCTTCATTTTGAGAGACGGGTCAGGGAAATGTTGGGTAGAATATCAACGTTCTGTAGGAAATCATTAGAATGTGGTACACAATGTTAAATGTTTAGGAACTGGTGTGCTGGAGGTGAGGACTATAGAATTTATTGATGGAGTTAAACTAAGCATACCAAGTTGTGATGTAGAGGGTACTTCAAACTCAAAACTACTTTGCAAAATGTAGGCGAGGTTTTTTTGTTTTTTGTTTTTTGAGATGGGAAATTCTGCTATTCAATATCCAAACCATAAGTCTATCAATGGTTAACTTGGTCATTTTGGAGAGTTAATTGGTAAAATAAAAAGTGGTGAGGGGAAAAAAAAATTGCATGCCTTAAAACAGAAAATAGATGCCATGAATGATAAAACGTTGTTGAAACATTTATTTTTATATATATTTCACAAAATTTTTCCACAAAAAAGTATTGAAACTCAAAAAAGGAATTAGATTTGAATTGAATACAGAGATGAAGTGTACAAGATAAATGATCAGGCAGAAATTAAAAGGTACTGAAAGTGATTTTTTTTTTAAACTTCAGATTGAAAAAAGACGAACAGTTCAACTGTTCGGTTTAAATAAAGATTTGCTAGATATACATGTGTTTCATGAATACCAATGCTGGTTATTTGAGGCAAGTAAAATTCCTCAATTTTTCCTTCATGCTTTTTTTCTCCTTCTTCTTCTTCTGTTAGAAAGATATTGTTTACAAAATGAAACTTGAGCAGTCCAGGAAAAGCTATTTTTCCATTAAAATTTATGAAAACCATAAATTGAGACAAACCTAAGATTCCCAATGGAATCAAGATTATCTTCCCGCTATCACCACATTAAAATAATCACATGCTTATTGGAACACCAATCTCTGTAACCGGGCAACCTGTTTCCAATGAAGAGGGTGATTTTTCCAAAAAATTGAATAAAAAAACCCCTTCAGTGTGGTGCAGTAATACAAACTGGTGTTACATTCGTAACAGCATTTTAAAATGGCAGCTAATAATAATAATACTGGATTAAAAATAATTTAGAATTTTGTTCCCAAAACAAGAGTGTCAGGGTAGGCCTACAGTTATAAAACATATTTTTTTAATTCCGAATAAATATTCTGATAATGCATAATGTGAATCCTTGTGACAAATTCTAGTTCGCGAAAGGCATTTGGCTTTAAAAAAAATGATTGGAACAAAACATAACTAATAATTCTTTGTCAAGTTAACACTTTTCTTCTTTCAAATAAAAAAATGCCTAGGGTTTTAGATTATTATGGTATTTTGAATTTTGTTTTCCCCCTCCCCTTTCGTCGTTTCGAAGTCAAAATGCTTTATCATCTAGTGTTATTTTATTCATTTTTTTCAGCCATGACAGTTTTTGGTTGTGTTGCATTATTATAATTATTGTTCACTTAAAAAGCTTTTTTTTTTTGCACTTTACCAAGTGCCAAGTTCAGGTTGGTTTGCAATTTATAAAAGAAAACATCTGAAAGTTAGTATTTCTTTTTTTAAAAAAAAGAGGGGGGGGTTGTTTTCATTCTCCAGACCGCATACACCCAATAATCTTACATTCGGAATTACACACTTTCCTCTTTATAAAGAAAAATAAAAATAAAAAGTTACAGTAAACGTCACTTTTACATTCTATCCATTAAAGTGCTCCTTGTCTGTTTTTTTTTTCTTCCTCCTCCTCCTCTTCTTCAGATAAAGCAAATGACTGCAATTCAACCCCTTCCCTTCTGCATTCACAACACAAATTTCACTTCCCTCTTAAAATCCAAAGCCCTGCCTGAGCTAGGAAACCCATCCTAGGAAGCGGGAGAATTTCAGGAAGAATTAACACGGCTTGGTGCCTCTTTTAAGACAGCATTTGACGATGCCGTCCCATTATTGAAGACTGTTTTAATTCTCTCGTAAGGCTGGATTTTAAAAGTCTCTGAAAAAGGGAATGAGGTAACATTCAGGTTTTTTTTTCTTAAAAGAGAAAACAACAATTCAACCATTTTGCATTAATGAGTCTCCTTGCTTTTTTTTTTTTAAAGGAAGAGCTGTAAAGCTGCAAGAGAAGGTTTTTTTTCCCTTACCAATTGCTTTTAAAAAAATCCAGGATAAAAGCATGCAAAAAAAAAAAAAAAAAACCCAAACCCCACAACCAGAATTTGAATTACACTACCCTTTCCCCCAAATCTGGTGCTTTTTTTAAAAAAAGAAGAGAAAAGATTGATTCACAACTCTCATTTCCTCTCTCAAGCCAGCACAAGCAATGAAAATTGCAGCCCAATGCATGTGGAAACAAACCAGACAGATTTACAAGGAAGACTTAAAACACAGACGTCATCAATAGGTTGCCCCCCTCCCCTTAACGCAGTGACGCATATCCCTTCCTTTAATAAAGTTAAACTGGGTTTCCAATTTTGAAAGCAAACAAACCATGATTCCCCATGAAAGCTAACCTGGAAATATCCCATCGCCTGAGTGATGATGGCACTTTACCACCCCCCCCCCCAAAAAAAAAGTTTTAAATCTGCTTTTTGTTTTCCTTCCCCGGAGTGGAATACAAGATCAGAGTTGACAATAGATGATTATTTGTATATTTTATAAACAAGCATTTGCCCTGGCATGGATCTTCTTCTTCTTCTTTTTTTCCTTTTTTTTTTTCCTTCGGAGAATAAAGTTGTGCACTCAGGTCAATGTACTATGAAATGATTTCAATGTTGAAAGGGAAAAAAAATCATCACAAAATGCTGAAGTGTTATCGTTTGCGACATTTGTCCGTTGTTCAGACGACAACTCAGCTTTCCGGTGGTACTTTCGTCCGGGTTCTTTTTCAATGAAATGAATCGTCCGGGACGGGGGAAGGTGGGGAGGAGAGGGGAAAGGAAAAGAATATTTTTTTTTCCTACAATTTAAAATGGGTAAACATTACGTAAAAAGTATTAACAAATCCACTATTACAAATTGTCAAATTTTGCCCTATGGTCATCTATACATACAGAATAAAATGGCGGGTGTTTTCCAAAAATAATTTTTTTTTTAAAATTATCATGCGAGGATTCACTCTCTTTTTTTGAAGTTTGGGTTGCCCTCAAATTACATCTCCCCCCCTCCGGGTTTTTTCTTTTTTTTTCTTTTTTTTCTTTTTTGTTTAAATCCTTTTGTTTTATTTCAGTTAGTTACCAAACCTTTAAATACACTGTAATCTACCCCTAAAGGTCAGCCTCGGAAGCTGACGGGATATATTTATTTTACATTCAAGCTTTTTATATATCTAAACAACCCTGTTGTAGCATATGACTTACTGGAGAAGCAGCATTGTCCTCTTCCTTCTCCTCCCTCCCACCCATTTTTATTTTTGTTTTTTATTTTTATTTGTTTTTGTTTGTTTTTGTTTGTTTGTTTGCAGTTATTCAGTCTTCATGATCAGTTTTTCGTGGCGAGCTGGAAAAAAAAAACTAAAAATAAAATGCGTTGCTAATGAACGTTCCAACAGTCTTCAGACTCCAGGAGGGATCTTGGAAATTTGTTTTGTCCAAGTTAAATTCTCGTAGCATGAGAGAGCATTGCACACAGGAGGGGGTGGGGGGGAAACAAGTCCAACCGTCAAGATAGGAAAACTATCTACATAACTCTGAGAGCGCAACGTCCCTCTTGTGTTTCCTTTTTTTCCCGTGGTAAAACGGTTGTGGCTTAGTGCCCTGGTACTGTTTGTTCATCACCAAGGTACTGTGGCTGGAATTCCCTGGACCTTGGATACTTTTGTTGGAAGAAGTGCGGAACAGCCTCATGGATCCGTGCTGCGGGGTAGAAAAGGAGAGAAAGAGAGAAAAAGAAAAGATGAAGACCAGCGAGACTTCTTCCCCTCCATCACAAAAGCAAACGGCGTTAAGAGAGGAGCTGGGTCTCAGTGGTGAAGGTACAAGCTAGAAACTGGGAGATGGGGAGTTCTAGCCCTTAGGCATGAAAGCCGGACGGGTGACATTGGGCCAATCACCAGGAAATGGCAAGTTCTACTCTTTCCTTAGGCATGAAAGCTGGCTGGGTGATTTTGGACCAATCGCTAGGAAACTGGGAGTTCTAGTCCCATTGTAGGCTTCAAAGCTGGCTGGATGACTTTGACCAATCACCAAGAGATGTTAAGTTCTAGTTTTGCCTTAGGCATGAAAGCCAGTTGGTGACTTTGGGCCAATCAGCAAGTAACTGGGAGTTTTAGTCCCATTCTGGGCGTGAAAGCTGGCTGGGTGACTTTGGGCCAATCACTAGGAGATGTTAAGTTCTAGTCCTGCCTTAAGACATGATAGCCATTTGGTGACTTTGGGTCATTCATCAAGAAACTGGGACTTCTAGTCCCATTTTAGGCATGAAAGCCGGCTGGGTGACTTTGGACCAATCACCAGGAGATGGTGAGTTCTAGAAGTGCCTTAGGCATGGAAGCTGGCTGGGTGACTTTGAGGCAATCACTCTCTTTCAGCCCAAATTACTTACTTACTGTATTAAATTTATAAGCTGCCCATTTCCCTCAGCAAAATGACTCTTATCTCACAGAGTTGTTGTGGGGAAAAGAGGAGGAGGAAGGAGTATGTTCACCGCCTTGAGATGCTTATGAGGTAATAAAGGCGGGATTTAAAAACAACCTAAAAAACGACTTTAACGGTGTTCATCCAACTGCGTCATGTATTAAAAGAGTGAAATGGCCAATGCTCAATTCTACTTATAGGGAAGGGGATCGCCAATACTCCTAGACCGCAGACTTAAGTTATTCCAACCTGCGTTGAAACCCGATATTCTAATGTTTCGAGAGCTCTTAACCTATTTCCAGGGTAGGGAGAGAATCACAGCCCCTGGTAGACTTCAGATACTCTTTTGAGGGGAACGGAAACTGAGGCCATACCGACCTGGGACTTATTTGTCACATTGGATGCGTTCACCGTTTGGCTACTTGGCATTTTGCCGCTCAGCTGAGAGGACCCAAGGGAGATCTCCTGAGGTACCAATCTGTTGGCCGAAGTCTGGCAGGAGCCCAGCTGCTTTGAGGTTTTGCATGGGGTGCCATCCGACTCCTGTGGGGGAAGGAGTAGAAGGAGGACGCCATCTTTTGACACACGGGAACCATTTCAGAACCTTCAAACCTTCAGAATTTTTCGGAGTGTAAGATGCACCTTTTTCCCTCGAAAAAGAGGCTGAAAATCTGGGTGCGTCTTATGCACTGAATACAGCATTTTTTGCCTCCCAAAACTCCGCCCCTTCACCAAAATGGCCGTGCAGAGCCTGTAGGAGGCTTTCAGAGAGCTCCTGTAGGGCTGAAGAGGGCAGAAATGAGCAAAAAACGGGCTGGTTTTTTGCTCGTTTTTGCCTCCCCCCCCCAGCCCCCAGGAGCACTCCATAAGCCTCCTAAAGGCTCTGATTTGAAGTGGATGATTTGAAGTGGTTCGCCAAACCGGTAAAAGCCACCCCTGCCCAGTCACCAGTCACTCCATCCATTTGCATCCTTTTAGAGAGCCGTTGAGGCCACTTGGAGGTTTACCTCTGTACTCAGGGTCACCTGAATAGCGCAAATGGTTCCTGAGGTCTGCATTTTTTTCTGGAAATCCAGGAACCATTTGCACTACTCAGGTGACCCCGAGGACACCTGATAAACCTCCAAGTGGCCTCAACGGAAAGGGATGCAAATGACCAGCTGTCTGTAAGGAGTATAAATCCTTCCATTCCCCACCATCCAGTCGGAGCTGAAGACGTTTCTTGGAAACGCCTTCAAAGAAAAAACAGAAAGTCCAGTTGCCTCTTGAAAAAGCACCTTTGGGACAACCGTGACTGAGAATGACTGAGAATCTCCACAGACATTCTCATCCTCTGGCAACCTTTTTATGACATGTGGACTTCAAGTCCCAGAATTCAGTGCCGAGACTTGAGGTCCGTAAGTCTTAAAAGTGGCAACGTTTGAGAAATCCTGTTCCAAGCATTTAGGAGGTGGCTGTGTAATAATTCAATCTGAATTTGAGACTTACCACATCGCTGGAGCTGGAGAGCGTGGATGACGACGACGACAAAGGGCCTGATGAAGAGTTGGATGAATGTTTGCTGGGTGTCTCCGAGGTTTTACTTCTCGCTTTTCCTAGCGACTGATTCTCTTCGGAAAGGTTGTTGTTGTATTTGTCCAGCTGTTGATTATCCACTATTAATGTCACTCCGTTACCTAGGGCAAAGGAGGAAGGGAGAATAAGCACCATGTCACAATAAAGGAGGTTTTGTTATACAGTTATTAATAATGGGAAAGGAGAGTCTATGACAGGGGTGTCAAACTCAAGGCCCAGGGGCCGGATTCGGCCCACGGGGGTACTTAGATCTGGTCCACGGGGCCGACCTGGAAGCAGCGAAGGAGTATCTCGAGGTGCCTCTGCCAGAAAAAAGAGAGCTTGGGAGGGCCGCCGGCTCCCTTAACAAATGCTCTCGCTTAGCAACATAAATTCGGAAGCTCAACGGTGGTCGTAAGGCGAGGACTAACTGTACTTCCAACAGGAATGGACTTTTTTTTAGAAAAGGCATTAAGAATTTGCTCACTCGATGTATTATAGAATTAATATGAATGTAATGAACATCGTTGCAAATGCTACGATTATTTTTCAAGATTATTTGTACCCAGACAACACATTCGAAGAAAAGAGGATGGCTGCTGGCGGGCCACAACACTAACTCAAGGACTCCCTATATCCCTGAAATACTGCCGCCAGAACTTTTAAAGTCTTTTACCATTGCACGACGTCTCTGCATTATTCTGGATTCCCCACTGTTTGGATATCCATTCTCTGTACGTCACAACTTCTTGCGTAACTCGAATTATTCTTCCTAATATACTGCAACATTTTTTGAGAGGCGGGAGAGAAAAAAAGATTACCGGATTTGAAAGCAGGGGTCAGGAAAAAAAGAATGAGGTCAGCGAGGCCTCTGACTGACACACACAGACACACACACCCAATCAATATTTACCTTTCGCTTTCGTTGTTGGGGTAACATTTAGCTATCGGAGAGACGGCATGGCTCAGAACCACATATGCGTAATCAAAGGCCTGTTTAACTTGCATGGCGCCGTAAGAACTCCTACCAACGTCATTGCCTTTAAAAATAAATAAAAGAGCAATATTAAGAAGGGGGAAAAATTCCTATTACAACCATCCTATGTATGGTTACTTCTTCTTATTGTTGTTAGTTGCGAAGCGGTGTCCGATCCATCACGGCCCCATGGACCACGTTCCTCCAGGCCTTCCTGTCCTCTACCATCCTCTGGAGTCCACTCAAGCTCACGCCGACTGCTTCGATGACTCCATCCAGCCCCCTCATTCTCTGCCGTCCCCTTCTTTTGCCCCTCCATCTTTCCCAGCATTAGGTTCTTCTCCAGTGAGTCTTATTATAGCGCAGTGGTGAGAGTGCAGTACTGCAGGCTACTTCTGCTGCCTGCTGGCTGCCTGCAATGTGGCAGTTTGAATCTCACCAGGCTAAAGGTTGACTCAGCCTTCCATCCTTCCAAGGTGGGTAAAAGGAGGACCCGGATTGTTGGGGGCAAGAGGCTGACTCTGTAAACTGCTTAGGGTGGGCTCTAAAAGCACTATGAAGCGGTATATAAGTCTAAGGGCTATTGCTATTGCTAGTATGCTCAAAAATCAATGCCATTATATTAGTCAATTATGAATGAATCAATTCACGAGGAAAATATCAGAGAAAGATGGAATCAAGAGCAAAGTATTTTCATTAGCTTCTACTCTGTACATCAAAAATCTTCCCATGCTCAATGCAAACCCCCTGATACCTGGTTGTAGCGGGTCTTCAATATACAACATTGACGGTCTGTAACCATCTAGCATATTCTTCTGAACGTCATCCTTGGCTACATAGGAACCACCATCCTTGATTCGGATTCCCGTTTTCAGGTAGTTGAAATGACGGCCGTATAATTCAAAAAATTCTATTAAAAGGACGCCATAATTGGCATTGGGGGTGCAGGCGTCAGCCCGGGGATGGAGCTGTGGAAACAAGCAAAAGGCCTTGAGAAAAAAACCCCACCTTCAATATATATATACATCTGTGTGTGTTATTATTATTAATCTAATATTATTAGTTTCGCCTTCATTGCTTTTACAAATAACTCAAGACAGCGGACATATGCAATATACCTTCCTCCACCTGTCTTTTTTTTTTAAATTAACTTGAATTCTGTACCATAATGAGCAGTAAGGGATATGCAACAATCAGAACACAGATTCATAAGCCGCCAGGAATTTTTTTTTAACTTACCTGGAGGAAGCTGACAGCCATTAAAAAAAGACTATAAGATCCGATTCCACCTGTGAATACTTCATTGAGGTCCCTTTGCAATAAGAACTGTTTCAATACTAAAACTAAGTATGGCAACACAGGATATTTCTGCAAAAGGAAAAAGATAGGAATTAATTTTTTTTTACTTCTTCTGTCGTTGTCCAGTTAGAGCAGCATTTCTAACTTCGGCCCCCTTTATGGTGGATGGACTTCAACTCCCAGAATTCCTCAGCCAGCTTTAGGGTGGAATTCTACAGCTTCTATAAAATATTAACTAGTACCCAATTTGAACCTTTAGTTAGGTAAGACTTATGTTTTTATGTTAATTCGACTGCCAGGCTTCACTCCGCGATGATAGAAAATTATCTAAATCACTGTAAAGATAAATGTTCTTTTGATTAACTCTTTGTACTTTAGCGTTACCATGGACTGCAGATACAACATTTGATTGTTTATTATTTTCGTTAGGGACTAGCTAACGAGCTAGCTGAAGGGAAAAGCGAGAAATAGGGACTAAAATACTTATCAGAGTATAGGCAGTCCTCAACTTATGACCCAAATTTTGGGTTTTCGAAGTGAGACACTTAAGTAAAAAAATAACAATCCCAAATTCTAATTTTAAAACTGCTGTGTTCCGATGCTCTCTAGTGGATGTGATGAAAAATGTCAAGCATGGCTTGAGGCCTGTGCTTTGAATTATTTCTTCCCCGCCTCCCCCCCACTTTCGGAAATTCTCAATGAAATTCTCTTAACTTTTTTTAAAAAAAGTTTTTTAAAAATTGTTAAGTTAGTTTTGCCCCATTTTGCGACCTTTCTTGCCACGCTTGCTAAGTGAGTCACCGCAGCTGATAACTCATTAACCCGGCTGTTAAGTGAATGTGGCTTCCACATTGAGCTTCCACTTGTCAGAAGGTCGCAAAAGGGGATCACGGGACCCTGGGACACAGCAACGGTCGTAAGTATGAAGCCGTTGCCAAGCCTCTGTATTTTGATCACGTGGTCACGGGGATGGCTGCAAAGGTTGTAACTGGGAAAAGCGGTCGCAAGTCACCATTTTCGGGGCCGTTGTAACTTTGAATGGTCACTAAATGAATCCATTGTAAGTCGAGGACCACCTGTACAGTGCGAGCATTTCATAAGTAAGGGGAAACGAAATTTACCTTCATCATCAACTGACCTTAATAAAATCTCTGATGAGATAGGCAGCCTTTACCCCATTCTGTACATTAAAGCTGATATCCACTTTTACCTCAGTAAAGGTGTCTGTCAGTTTAATGATAGGAACCTGAAGAAAAGAGGAAAAACAGCATCTTTTGTCTTTAAAAATAAATCAATAAAGCTTTTCTGGTAAAGAATTAGTCTTAGTTCGGTCCAGAACACTTTGAAAATTAAACCAATCAGAAATCCTTGCTTGCAAAGCTTAGATCCAAAGTCCCAAAGATGGTTTTTTTCCTTTTCTTTCAGGAAGCAACTGGACCTTCTTGTTTTTTTCTTTGAAGAGGTTTCGCTTCTCGTCCAAAGAAGCTTCTTCGGCTCTGACAGGAGAGTGGGGAATGGATGTCAGAGCTGAAGAAGCTTCCTGGATGAGAAGTGAAACCTCTTCGAAGAACAAAAACAAGAAAAGTCCAGTTGCGTCCTGAAAAAGCACCTTTGGGACAACCATGACATGGACGGCTGAGAATCTTGACAGATTCTTGGATCCAAAGCTTTGATATGAGGACAATTTGACACGAATCAGCTCTTCTATCAACTCAGTTCAGAATCATGAGTAGAATCTTGTAGCATGAGCCAATTTGAAAAATGAGCTGACTTTTATGGACATGCATACGTACTTCTATACCAGTGATGCCTAACCTTTTTGTCGTCGCGGGTAGCGTGCATGCCCACACCCACAATGCAATGCAATGCGACCCCCGCGCATGCGTGTGCAACCTTCAAGCCCCATTTTGGGCCTAGCAGGCCTCCCTGCAGCCCCCTGGAATTGAAAACGGGGCATGGAAGCGCACCGTAACCCCCTGCGTTCCCCCTCCCCCACCTCTGCACGCACATCTCCAGCATGTGCCCAGCCTCCCGCACATGTGCGGTAGAGACTGGAAAACCAGCTGGCCGTCGGGAGGCCCGTGCGCAGTGGAGCTGACCTGGGGCAACGGCTCGCGTGCCCACACCTTTGGCATGCGAGCCATAGGTTCGCCATCACGGTTCTGTACAATTGTACTGAATTGTAATTTTAAACTTAATAACCCTGTCTGTGGCATGAAGAGGCCATTAATGGGAAGCTGAGAGAATGAGATACAATTCCACACTCAAAACATCTGTTTTTAAACATGAACAGATAATTGGGAAAACATCACAGAATTTAATTATTCTTTTTTGGGGGGGGGAGGGGGAGACCGATGTTTCAATTTTTTTTTAAAAAAGCTAGGAGTTAAAATCATAATTTAACAGAGGGAAATGATGTAATTTGCACCATTGAAATTAATGTGCACCTTCTCTCTTTATATAGTTTGTGCTGGTTCATGTCCAATGACAAACAGAGACAAAAGATGAAAAGCTATCAAATATATTACACACAAGATGTGACTTGAGGCAAATTATGTCTACTGTCAGGACAGACTCTGAAATAACAAAGCTGGTCCATTGTTAGATGAAGATTTGAACTGTGGCAGCCCTATTGAATAGGGATCTATTAAGTTGAGGTTAGCAAACTAATAAGGTTGAAAGGGACCTTGAAGGTCTTCTAGTCCAACCCTGATTAAGTGGGAGACCCTATACCATTCTAGACAAAATACAAACTCTACTGTAATATATTATAGAGACGTTTCACAAGTTACTTTTTGGGCAAAACGGCCCCCACTCTACAGGCACAAAAAGAACACACATACATCCACCCACCCCAAATTAACTTACAGTGGCTTTATCTAAAACCTTTACTGAACCTTTGTCGGCCACGTTGTGCTTTCGAAGTGCCTCTTCCAGGGTCCACAGTGGCAAAGTCTCCCATTTTCCAAACACCACTAAGTCAATATCACTGGAATAAGAAGGCAGAAGATTAATATGTCATTCAGATGCATTTTGGAATCAGAACGGATAGATTCCTGCAGAAGGAACAGCGTACCATCTCTTATCCAGGCTTCCTTGCTAAGGGACACCTACTTCCGATACCCTTTGGCACAATGAAAGCTACTCCCTCGCCTACGAGTTACGGAAAAGTTAGTACATCACCCCATCTTAGACGTATATCAGATGACTGATCTCAAGCCTTCCTGGGCCAAGGGCTTTTCCCAACCTGCAAACACCCATTGCTAGTTAGGTAAAGGTTCCCCTCATACATATGTGCTAGTTGTTCCCGGTTCTAGGGGGCGGTGCTCATCTCCATTTCAAAGCTGAAGAGCCAGTGCTGTCCGAAGACGTCTCTGCTCAGAGGAAAGACAAAAAGCAAACACAATAAATAAAACATACTAACCTAGTAGGTAAATATAAACCAGTCTTAAAACTTCCAAATATCTGCACCTGGGTGGGGAGAAGAAAATCCAAACAAATTAAAGCCTTTCATCGTAAGCATAAAGAATAAGCAGCAATGCAGACTGTTGCTGCCCTCAGCGGACAGATTTTAGGAGATCATCCAGTATGTATAGGATTAATCTAGAGATCAAGCTAAGCCATAAGCAAGCAGGCATTTAATGTGCTGTCTGAATGCATGTTTCTGGATTTCTCTTGACAAGAAGGAGAAATCAAGAGAATGAAGCCATTATCTGTTTTACGTTTATCCATGCCTTCACTTAGTTATCCACTTGCTGTAGGAGAACAAACTAAATTTAAATCCAGGCAATTCACAGAGTGTTCTCGGCTGTGTCCACTCATGTATGCTACTAAGCCAGGCTTTGTTAGCAGAGAGCTTTCTAACTTTGACTGTTGCAGGAGCTTTTACAAATCCTAGCAAAACCTCTGGCTATTAACTTGTCTGAAGCTCCTTAATCTCTCTTTCTCTTGTGATGGACCCGGGACAGAGTCCCTGGGACAATCACCCTCCAGGTAACCCTCAAGAATCATTTTCAAATTTGCATAGCCCACCTGGGCAACTTAGATTTATATACCGCTTCACAGTGCTTTACAGCCCTCTCTAAGCGGCTTACGGAGTCAGCCTCTTGTCCCCAACAATCTGGGTCCTCGTTTTACACACCTCGGAAGGATGGAAAGTTGAGTCAACCTTGAGCTGGTCAGGATCGAACTCCTGGTTGTGGGCAGAGTTAACCAGCAATACTGCATTCTGACACTCTGCAGAGATTCTCAGTCATCCGGGTCACGGTTGTCCCGAAGGTGCTTTTTTTCAGGAAGCAACTGGACTTTCTTGCTTTTATCTCTTTGAAGACGTTTCGCTTCTAATCCAAGGAGTTTCTTCAGCTCCGACAGGATGGTGGGGAAGGGAAGGATTTATATTCCTTGCAGACAGCTGTCCATTTGCATCCTTTTAGAGGGTTGTTGGAGCACTTGGAAGTTAATCTGTGTCCTCAGGGTCACCTGAGTGGTGCAAATGGTTCTTGTAGTCTGCAATTTTTTCTCTGGAAATCCCTTCCCACTCCCACACCATTCAAAGGGTCTTCATCCCAAAGGGTATAGCTAAAAGCAATACTCGGGTGACCAACGACCCTCTAAAAGGATGCAAATGACCAGCTGTCTGCAAGGAATATAAATACATTCCCCACCATCCTGTCAGAGCTGAAAACGTTTCTTGGAGGAGAAGCGAAACATCTTCCAAGAGAAAAAAACAACAAGAAAGTCCAATTGCCTCTTGGAAAAAAAAGTACCTTTGGGACTGTATTCTAATCACTGAGCCACCCTGGCTCAATAATTACATCTATTTATTCAAGAAAGTTTGCACTGATGGGAACTCTATGCTGGTCATCCTTCTTAAACAAGGGCTGGCTTTCTGTGATTTAATGAATGAATGAATGAATATTTATTTCTTAGCCGCACCCTCTCCCGAAGGACTCGGGGCGGTGTACAATAAAACATATAAAATACATATCTGGACAGGACATACATATAACAAAAACGTGTACTAAGACGTGTACAAGGAGGAGGTAGGCTGATGGATAAAAGCAATTAAAATCCCAATATTTAAAACCCCTAAATAAATAAATACAATTAAATTACACAAATAAAAACCCATCAGGAGCGATATAGTTAGATCATGGTTGAGCCAGGCCAGCTACTTGGAATAGGTGGGTCTTGAGCTTTACACGGAAGGAGCGGAGGTCAGAGGTAGTCCTAATATCCGGAGGGAGGTCATTCCACAGGGCTGGGCCCGCCACAGAGAAGGCTCTACTCCTAGGCGCCGCCCCTCGGCACTGTCTGGTGGACGGCACCTGGAGGAGTCCCTCTCTGTGCGAGCGAATTGGTCGCAGGGATGTATGGGGCAGGATACGATCCCGCAAGTAACTAGGTCCTGAGCCATGGAGCGCTTTAAAGATCGTTATCAAAACCTTGAAACGCACCCGATAGACCACAGGAAGCCAGTGCAGCTCGCGCAGGAAAGGTGTCACATGGGAGTACCTAGTACTCCCCATAATTACCCGCGCAGCTGCGTTCTGGACCAACTGTAGCCTCCGAGTGCATTTCAAGGGAAGCCCCATTTAAGTCGCTTCCTTCCTTCAGCAGCTGCGTTATCCTGGTCCCAGGATAATTAAAGCCTCTCACCGTCCCCTTAATGGCGAAGCCCGACTTGATGCCAAGAACGGTTCTCACTTGCTAGGAATGTTTGTGTCTAAGCACATTCCCCGGAGTAACAAGAGAAATGACACAATTGCTGGCTTTTATAAATACTTTAAGAAAAGCATGCCGAATGCCAAGGCTTCTTTTAATCCCTTCCTTCAACATGCTAAGCTCATATAGGTTTTTACAGGATCCTTTTTTTATTATTTAAAAAAAAGGGGAGCTCTAATTTTTCAGATGAACTACGATGAACCTGTCCAATGGACATTTTGCAGATGGAAACAGATGGCCGTGGTTTATTTTTATTTATTTATTTATTTGCTTCCAGTTTTAGATTCATGCCACAAATGCAGCTGGAGGGAAAAGAGAAACTAAGCACTTTCCAGCTGTTTGCAGATTTGATTTGTTAGCCCCTTCCTCGGGTTTTTCATAAAGCGTCCAAGAGCTATGCAGGGTCCAACTGAATGCAGATGGAGACCTTTGTGACCTCTGAACTTTGCTTACACGGTTTCCACATTTGCCCTTTGGCAAATTATTTCGGTCACTGATCTGACTCCAAAGCTCATCGGAGCCAAAAAAAAGTCAGTGACTTGTTTGCTTTAAGGATAGGTTGGGAGACTTCCAGTTCCCTTCCCCTCTTTCTGGTCTTCCCTGCCCACGCACTAAATTGTGGAGGGGAAGGATAAGTCAGGAATGCCGCAACCTACAAGCGGGAAATGGAATCTGAAAGTCCAAAGAGTCTGGCTGATCTAGAACCGGCAACGGTTTTAGGGCAGGGGTGTCCAACTTTGGCCATTTTAAGGATTTTGGACTTCAACTCCCAGAATGCCCTAGCCAGCCATGCATTCTGGGAATTGGAAGTCCACAAGTGGCCAAGGTTAGACACCCCTGGTTTAGCAGAAGGTGCCAATTCGTCTCAAAACTTTTTGCTGATCGTATTGTCTGGCATGGCTGGCTGGGGAATTCTGGGAGTTGAAGTCCACAAGCCTTAAAAGTGGCCAAGATTTAGGGCCATGATGGCGAACCTATGGCATGTGTGCCATAAGTGGCACACACAACCATCTCACCGGGCACGCCAGCCATCACCCGTTGCTTTTCCGGGTTCCTGGTCTTGGCCTGTGCGGGAGTGCTGGAAACTGGAAGAGCAGCTCCCCAGTGTGTATGCGCCTGCTGGGAAGCTAAGCTTCTGGTTTCCGGAGCGCGAATATGCATTGGCCAGCTGGGCTTCATGTGTGCATGTGCGCCAGAAACCAGAAGACCGGGTGGCACTGGAAACCGGAAACTCAGCTTCCTGGTGTGCACATTCGCGCTGGGGAGCTGCTCCCGTTTTGGCACTCGGTGCTGAAAAGTTGGCCAACACTGATTTTGGGCATCAATCTTGCTGATGAATTGGACAGTCTCTTTATCCATAGTATTTGCTCCCCCTGATCCCTTTGGCCAGGGTGGCTGAGATGAAATTGCCAAATGGCTGAAAAACCAACCAGACCCGACTAAAGCTATGCAAACGTACAATAAAGACTGCATCACTTTAACACCAAATTTCCTTTTTTATTTAAACTGCACAATGGTGGAATTTCTGTCTTTAATACTGTTGAAAGTCTACAACAAGGGTGTCAAACTCAAGGCCTGGGGGCCGGAGCTGGCCTGCGGGATGCTTAGATCTGGTCCGCGGGGCTGCCCTGGAAACAACAAAGGGCCAGCCCGTAGTGCTTCTGCCAGTGAAAATGGAAGCTCTGTTTTTGCAGGGTTGTAGGCGGCCATCGCAGCTGGAAATGGAGCTTGGGAGCCCAGTTTCACTGGCAGAGTGCTGGGGCCACCACAGGCACCCCCAACATGAGTGATGTTGAGCTGGCCACGCCCACCCTGGCTACCCCCACTCTGCTCTGAGGTCAAACACAACCCTGATGTGGTCCTCAATGAAATCGAGTTTGACACCCCTGGTCTACAACCATTGGACAAAAAAACACAAGCGTCTTCAGCAACCGAGTTAAAAGAGTTTTGCTCAACTTACATCCGCGTTGGGCCAGAGTTCCTTTATTACGTTTTCTATCCTGTTCACCACCTCCATCCGCATTCTTTCTTCTTCGGGTCGAGGAGACATGTACTTGTAGAAGTCATTGATTTCTTCGTGAAGGCTGGGGAGGCGGGAAAGAGGGCTGAGTTAGCAACATTATACAATCACAAGGAAAGCAGGGAGAGTGGTGCGGTGGCCTAGAGGTGGCGCTCTCGCCTCCCAGTCAGGAAGCTGTGAATTCGATCCTAGGGTAGAGGCAGATATTTCTCTCTCTCTGGGCACAATGAGAGTATATCTGCTGAACAAAACTCCATGCTGGCAACAGGAAGGGCAAGCAGCCAGAAAGCACTCAGCTCCATTCAGTTGGCCAAGACTCTACCCCGCAAGGGATTATGGGGTCTTTAAAAGAAGAGGAGGAGCAAAGGGGAGAGGGAGACTTGAAAGAGTTTTATCTGTGGCTTTAGGTAGGATTACTCAGAAAGCATTTTAATCAAGCTCGGTGGGAAATCAGACTGCTGCACGTAGGACTTTTAAAGTCCCATCCTATAAAATGCAGCCGAGGGCCCGGAAGGAAATCCCAAGCCAGCCTTAGCCTCACGATACATTAATTAAGAGAGAGAAACAACAGGCTGGAAGAAACGCTGTTCAATACTTCTACCACCCCCAGGTTCTCTTTGGCCATCTGTTCTGCGGCGCACAAAAGGAAGAAGAACTGAGGTGAGAAGAAGCTGGAAGGCAGCCTGGAGGTATTGGGAGAAACAGCCTCGAAGAAAATAAGTTACCCGAAAAAAAAAGGGAAAAGGGTGAGGAAGAAACTCAAGATGGCCCCATCTTGATGCTCTCTGGTCTAAGACAGTGATGGTGAACCTTTTCGGCTCATTGGGACCGCAACTTAGAAGAGGAGCTGCCCAAGGAGCATGCATGCGCCGGGAAATGAATTCCGGCTTCCGGTGTGCACTTACACATCAGCCAGCTTCTGACGCGCATATGCGCACATGACAGTCAGGTGGCCAGCGCGCATGCGCACACCGGAAACTGGAAGACCAGCTCTTCTGGTTTTCGGCACTGCCACATGCGTGAAGCTTACTGTTGCGTGCACATGTGTGCCAGAAACCCTGAAGAGGAATGAGCGACACTACATATGCGAGGTGGCATGGCTCTGCATGCCACTTTGGGCACGCGTGCCATCATGGGTCTAAGAGAATGATGTCAGAGGTTTTCAGAATTGATACTATAGATAGTCCTCAATTTCCAATCACAATTTTCATTGAGAATCAAGGCGGTTCTTAAAACTTGTTAAGTTTGATTTTACTTCCTTTTCGCCCCAGTAGTTGTTAAGTGAATCCTGCGGTCATTATGCAAATCTGGCTCCCCCCCACCCTTGACTTTGCTGTCAGAAGCTACATGCGAAGGTCACAATCAGCTATTGCCAAGTGGTTGGATTTTGATCACAGGATCCTGGAGATGCCACAACGATTGTTAAGCGTGAGGACCGGTCACGTCACTTGAGTTAACTTCGAATGGTTGCTAAACGAAAGTGGTCCTAAGAGTCAAGGACCATCAGCTGTATCAATTAAACAAAGAGATCTAGTATTTTTCGCCCAGCCTGTTTCCTGACCTGATTCGCCTCAAAAGCTGACGGATTGAGATACAAACGATCGACAGTGAAAAGCGTTAAGAGGAAGGACACGGAATGCACTTCAAACGCAGGCAACGTGCAAAAGGCTTTCTTGCTTACAGATAAAACGAGAATATTTATGGCTCAGGGTTGAAATGAGGGGTTGTTTCCTCACAGACGTTTCCTTACCCAACTAGGCAACATCATCAGTGCTAGATGATGATGATGGAGCCCTGATGATGTTACCCAAACGGGTAAGGAAATGTCTGCAAGGAAACAACCAAGCTTGGAGAGCACCAAGGAGCCCTCACTTATTGATTATGACCGTTTAGCCCAGGTGTCCCCAACCCCCCCCCCCCAAGCAGGCCAGAAGCCCGACACTGGGCCTCAACCTGCTCAGAACCGGGTCGCACAAGCAAGGGGTGGGTACTTTTGTGGATGTCTGTTGCTCACACAGAACCGTTTCCTCTCCCCTCCCCTTAGTCCGCAAAGCCAAAATGGTTGGGGGCCACTGGTTTTGCAGATTACACGGGGCAGTTAAAATGGGGGCCCGAACCATAATTTCAGGCTGCAGACATAAAGACCCGACCCTCTGAAAGTCACAAATGGGCAACCAACACTTTCACCTAAGGATGACATCCTGAATATCAGCAAAATATCGCCCTCCCCTTACAAAGCCCCGGAATATCAACAGCACACCAATGTTGACATTAATAGTTAATATTAACCGCTCTGATAAATGTAGGCGACATACTGTACAAAGAGGCCAACCTGGCCTCGGTTACATTTATGATGTTTTTTGAAGTAGGTTTGACAGCGACATAGAATAGCAGACTTGGAAGGGACCTTGGAGGTCTTCTAGTCCAACCCCCTGCTTAGGCAGGAAACCCTACACCACTTCAGACAAATGGCTATCCAACATCTTCTTAAAGACTTCCAGTGCTGGAGCATTCACAACTTTTGGAGGCAAGTTGTCCCATTGATTAATTGTTCTAACAGAAAATTTCTTCTTAGTTCTAAGTTGCTTCTCTCCTTGATTAGTTTCCACCCATTGCTTCTTGTCCTGTCTTCAGGTGCTTTGGAGAATAGTTTGACTCCCTCTTCTTTGTGGCAGCCCCTGAGATATTGGAACACTGCTATCATGTCTCCCCTAGTCCTTCTTTTCATTAAACTAGGCATACCCAATTCCAACAACCGTTCTTTATGTGTTTTATCCTCCAGTCCCCTAATCATCTTAGTTGCTCTTCTCTGCACTCGTTCCAAAGTCTCAACATATTTTCTACATCGTGGTGACCAAAACTGGATGCAGCATTCCAAGTGTGGCCTTACCAAGGCCTTATAAAGTGGTATTAAGCCTTCACGTGATCTTGATTCTATCCCTCTGTAGATGCAGCCTAGAACTGTGTTGGCTTTTTTGGCAGCCGCTGCACACGGCTGGCTCCTATTTAAATTGTTGTCCACTAGGACTCCAAGATTCCTCTCTCAGTTACTACTATTGAGCAAGGTACTACCTATACTGTACATGATTATAAGGGTTGGTTTGGGGGGGAAAGAGAAGGAATTGGTGTCTCTTGGCCTTAAACCCATGTCTCTGAATTTCAACCACATTTAAGATGTATGGATTTCAATGTCCAGAATTGAATCAGTGCCGAAGGAAGGGACTTATGGCCACTCTCAAACGTAGATAAGGCTTTCTGATAAGGAGATTTGGATAAGGAAAGAAACAAGGGAGAAAACACTGAATTATAGGGTCAGGACCAACCACGCTCCCACAGTCCTTGGGGTGGTTTGTTTTATTTATTTAGTAAACAATTTTTTATGGCCACACAAGGAGACTCCATGCGGCTTTCAAAAGGCTGTCTGCCTTTCTTTTTTAAACACAGGAATATTGGAAGTGCCACAACTGTGACTTAATTCCTTAAAAAAAAAGAAGCTTAAAGAGTTGTGAAGAAACACAGATGGGAATTATTTTCAGGGTCATTAAAACTGTTCCCTTTGGTGAGAAGGAGAAGTCTCAACTATGCATCTGTTTCTTTGACATGCTGCCTCTCTTGATACAAGGTAAAGGTTCCCCTCGCACATATGTGCTAGTCATTCCCGACTCTAGGTGGAGGTGCTCATCTCTGTTTCAAAGCCGAAGCACCAGCGCTGTCCGAAGATGTCTCCATGGTCATGTGGCCAGTATGACTAAATGCCGAAGGCGCAAGGAATGCTGTTCCCTTCCCACCAAAAGTGGTTCCTATTTTTCTTCTTGCATTTTTTACATGCTTTTGAACTGCTAGGTTGGCAGAAGCTGGGACAAGTAACAGGAGCTCACTCCATTATGCAGCGCTGGGGATTCGAACCGTTGAACTGCCGACCTTTCTGATCGACAAGCTGAGCATCTTAGCCACTGAGCCACCTTTCGGAAACAGGAAAGTCTGAGTCAACCCTGAGCCAGTGTGGAATAGTAAGAACTACTTGTATCTTCTGTCTGAAATAGTTTCATCTTATCCGGATTCAGTTTCAGCTTCTGGACTCTTATCCAGTCCTTTCTGTATTTTAAACAAACTGCCTGGGTATCAATCAATCTATCTATCAATCTATCTATCAATCTATCTATCTATCTATCAATCTATCTATCAATCTATCTATCATCTATCAATCTATCAATCTATCAATCTATCAATCATCTATCATCTATCAATCTATCTATCTATCTATCTATCTATCTATCTATCTATCTATCATCTATCTATCTATCCATCCATCCATCCATCCATCCATCCATCCATCCATCCATCCATCTATCTTCTATCTATCTATCTATCTATCTATCTATCTATCTATCTATCTATCTATCTATCTATCTATCATCTATCTATCTATCATCATCTATCTATCTATCAGAATGGATGTATATGTTCCAGCATAACTCTGGAGCGCCTTGAGCAATTTCAATCAAACTTGGTACACAGATGACTTAACTCTCTGGAAACAAATACTGTAGGGGTAAGACATCCCTAACACCGCTCAGTGTGTGTGTGTGTTTGTGTGTGTGTGTGTTCCAGCATAACTTTGGAATGCCTGAGCCGCTGAAATGAAAAGGAATCAATTATATCTATAGTGAATTACTTTGACTTGACACTACAGATATCATACATTCCTTTTCCTGTCTAATACAGAATTAGAATAAATAAATACCCGGGCAACACCAGATTATCAGCATGAGGGAATACAAAAGCGAATTATTTTCAGGGTCATTAAAACCTGCCATAGTTAAGTTCCAAAGATAATTACTATAATGTTCATAACAAAAGCATAAGAAAACACACCTGTAGAGTTATGTAATCTTACACAACAAGGTCAAAAGCTGAGTAGCGACCAGGAGCCAATGCAACCGAACGGGGAGGGTATGTGAACTTCAGTCTAGGAGGACTGAGACCGAATCCTGCCTTTCCCACAGATGTGTTGACATCCGCTTGCCATTCAAGCAACAGGAAACAAGGCAGGCTTTACTCGTAGAGTGAAGTTGCAAGGATTAACCAGGAGTTTAAATAAGGCTCTGAGATAAACAAAAGAGCTAACAACATCCTAGGACAGGCTTTTTGGTGGCCATCAGCTCCGCCAGGAGGATATCCAAACTGCAGGCTCTGTCTACCAGGGAAGATCTCTGCATGTTCCACCAGGACAGGGTAGTGCTAAGGTTGGACCCTACTTCATACCCAAGGTGTGTTCTTGCTTCCATCGCTCGCAGGAGCTGATACTGCCCAATTTCTGCCTGGACCCTTCTCACCCATTAGAGAGGAAGTGGCACACCTTGGACGTGAGGAGGGCTCTGAGGATCTACCTCAGAAGAACCAGGCCGAACAGGATGTCGGAAGACCTATTTGTTTCCTTCCAGCTGGGGTCCCTGGGGAACAAGGTGACTTTCACCACGATAGGCAGGTGGTTAAGAACCTGTATTGCTTCTCCCTATCAGGCACGGGGTCTGCAAACACCGAGCTCTATCACAGCGCATTCTACACGAAGCGCGGCCACTTCGGCGGCCTGGGCCATACAGGCCTCACTATCTGAGATCTGTAGGGCAGCCACAGGGTCTTCCCCCTCACCATTCGTGAGGAATTACAAGTTGGACTCCTTTGCTTCTGCGGAAGGCTCATTCGGACATAGGGTGTTGCAGGCTGTTCACAAGGCGGGGGAGAGGTCTCACCAGGCATAAGTTTGGGCATATACTCAAATGTGTAACCCACCCTAAGGACGTGTAGGCTTTGGTACTCCTCCTCCCCTCACTATGGAGAAAGGGCATTGGTACTTACCTGATACGCCTCTTCTCATAGTGGGGGAGGAACATCCAGCCCCTCCCTGATATGGGTATGTTGTGAAATTGTTATGTTGTTTGTTGAACTGTTCTGTTGAAGTAATAAATAAAGGTTTGAAACTAAAATAAAGTCTAGAGTGGATGACACCGCGAGTCGGATAGAGTTCTTCGCCCATTACTAAGTGGAGCCTGGTGACCAAGGCGTGGCTAAAAGAGCTTATCTGACTCAGTCCAATCAAGAGAGGACAAGGTCAGCCCATCCTGGATACTCCTCCCCCACTATGAGAAGAGGCGTATCAGGTAAGTACCAACGCTCTTTTTAATGTATTTTAGTTTGATTTGATTTATATTAATGAAGCATTTTATTTTATTGCTGGCATTGTTCAAAATTGAGACTATGAATGAATCCAGGTAAGAGAGGTTAAATTTTGTAGCTTATCTGTAATCACTCTGACTAGAGACCAAATGTAATAGAATTGTTATTCAGGAATTCCATTACTCTCTTTGGGCCAATACTTACTAACAAGAGATCTGTCTGTCTGTCTGTCTATCTATCCATACACACACACACACACACACACACACACACACACACACACACACATATATATATACACACTTAATGTTTTGACTATCAATTCAACCCTAAAAGACGTCTCCTGGTCATGTGGCCGGCATGACTAAATGCCGAAGGTGCCCGGAACGCTGTTACCTTCCCACCAAAGGTGGTCCCTATTTTTCTATTTGCATTTTTACGTGCTTTTGAACTGCTAGGCTGGCAGAAGCTGGGACAAGTAACTGGAGCTCACTCCTTTACGCAGCACTAGGGATTCGAACCGCCGAACTTTCTGATCGACAAACTCAGCGCCTTAGCTACTGAGCCACCGCGAAATAAAGTCAAATTTTACTCCATCAAATTATGTTCATCAAATTTTTCAAAGTCAAAAGAGTAACAAACCAGAAACATAAGGGGAAGAAAAGTAATACCTAAAAGTTTCACAATGCTTTTAGAGGTTTTAATCCCGAAATCTCTCAATTATGCTAAAGACAGGACATTCAGTAGGTAGAGAACTAAATAAAGGATTATTCAGATAATAAAGAAGAAAGTGAACTATCCCTTCCAATTTATAGCAGGAACGGAAGAATCCAAGAAGGTAGAAGAGAGATACAGGTGCTCAATGAAAATGTCATGAAAGGATTCCACTCAACGAATTTTAAAACAAGCTCGCCAATTACTATCCGGAGCAAGATTCAAATATTAATTCTGTACTTCTCTGTATGCCCACAAGGGCCAAGGTTACGATAAGTATTCCCTTATCAACAAAACAACATTGTTAAATGGGGACTGGCACGGGTATTAAATCAATCATAAATTGTGTTCTCTGAAACACACTAATGGAACATTAATAGTACATAATTTGACTTCCTTGGCATTGCAATATTCTCTTGAAACATGATGTGAAAGAATAATTCACACCATCTGTTGAGATATCCATGTGGGAGTGGCCATCTTTTCTTTTTCGTTTTAGCATGCTCCCACTTTAAAAAAACACGACATTGGCGCTGGATTGTGACATTTTATTTGAGGAATAAGATATGTTCGATTAGGGAAAAGGTGTAAGACTACTATAGGTGCTCCCCGACTTACAAGCAGTTCATTTAGTGACCATTCAAAGTTACAACGGCGCTGAAAAATGTTGACTTACAACCATTTTTCCACGCTTACGACCGCTGCAGCTTCCCTGTGGTCACATCATCAACATTCAGATCTCGGCAACCGAATCATATTTATGACGGCTGCAGTGTCCCAAGATCACGTGATCCTCTTTTTTGCGACCTTCGGACAAGCCAAGTCAAAGGGGAAGCCAGGTTCATTTCATAACCAAGCTACTAATTTAATACCTGAAGTGATTCACCGAACGACGGTGGAAACAAAGGGTGTAAAATGGGGCAATACTCACTTAACCGACACCACGCTTAGCCATAGAAATTTTGAACTCAGCGGTGGCCGTATGTCGAGGACTACCCTGTGTTAAGGCACAGCTTGACCAACTGGCAAAGGCTGGGTCTGTAGAACACGTGAAGCCTTCACACCCGTTCGAATCCAGCCTACAAAATGGAACGAAGAGCCTATAACTGAGCTATGCAGGCCTCTAGACTCCCTGGGGAAGAGCCGAATGCTGGGAAAGATGGAGGGCAAGAGAAGAAGGGGACGACAGAGAATGAGGTGGCTGGATGGAGTCACGGAAGCAGTCGGTGTGAGCTTCAATGGACTCCAGAGGATGGTAGAGGACAGGAAGGCCTGGAGGAATGTCGTCCATGGGGTCTCAATGGGTCGGACACAATTTCCCAACTAACAACAACAAGAATGGGACTTATTTTCCCAATTAGCCGGCAACCCCGCTTGCAATTTGCAGTGTGCCAGGAGAAGCCATCCACGACCCTACTTTCCTTCCTGTTTCGCCAGTACCTTGGCTTGCCCTCTCACAGCTCAAATAACAGAATAAAAGACCTGGAGGGGACCTTGGAGGTCTTCTAGTCTAACCCCCTACTCAAGCATGAGCTCTGTATAATTTCAGACAAGTGGTAGTCCAGACTCCTCTTAAAAGCCTCCAGTGTTGGGAGCACCCACAACACTGCAACTAATAACAACATGTAGGCCTTGTTTTCCAGAAGGGGAGACCAGCCCATCCTCAAGGCAAGGCCAATAAAAACTGAGCTACAGAAAATAAAACTCAGTCAAATGCAGCCTTTTAGCTCGTGATCCAGGCAAGCTAGCTAGAAATTTTGGCCAAGAAAACTGTGATATAAGAGTGTTGTTTAACACAATGAGGTCTATAACTTATTGCTTTGAAGTCAGGTGAGACTTTGCTCCCTCCCTTACTTCAACTGCCACTTCCATTTTCAAGATGTTTATTTCTCCTGCTGCTTTTGGTGTCAACAATCGAAGTACAAGTCCAAAGGGAAGAAATGGTCCCCAGCTTGCAACGTGTGTGTGTGTGTGTGTGTGTGTTTATCCACATACTTTAATACTGGGTTTGCTGTGCATATATAAAGACAACCATAAAGATGACAAAATTTGCACGTGCCCTGAGGATGAGCTATTGCAAAGTGATATCTTTATTAATTTCTTCACTGAACTGTATAAAATACAAGTTTCGTTAGCCAGGGCCTCCATTTAAGGATTTTTACAAGTCTGTGCATGTGTCAAATCAATTAACACTTCTCTCCTAACCCCTTGCACATTTAATCTGTAACACCTTGGAACATAAAACTGAGATTAGACAATCATGCAAGAATCAAATGGAAGAACCAAGAACAACTATGCTGAAAAGCCTTTGTAGTGGTAAAAATAAAGTGTTATCACTATGTCTACAACTGGCTTATTTGTTTCACTGCATAAAAATGCTTTATATTGGTTACAAAGTGATATGAGCTGTAAAGATCTTTCTTATTAAACACGATAGTACAGGACCCTGTAACTCTATTGTTTGGAGCTGGCGTGAAGAAGATATATTTTAATGGCTGTTTAACTTCTTATCACACATCAAACTAATGTGGCCTCATTTAGGCTGGATATGTAGTGCCAAACTAGGTACTTAAGGTCTGTTTAATTAACTAAAGCAAACCATAGCTTAATGTGTTACATAAACCAAACCTCTTGACTATAACCATGGGAAAAATACACTTTCTTGAGTTAAAGAAGACAAATTGCAGTTTCAAGATGAGACAAGAACTTTTTATCAACTACTGATGATTAAGCAGGAAATCATTTTGAGATATGATGTACAGTACATGTTACCAAAGCCAGTTTCTGGCATCTCTGCTAAAACAAGATCACAGGTAACAGCACAAAATCTATGCTAAAAGTCTGGGATGAGAAATATAACTTAAGTGTAAAGGTGGCTGGGGAATTCTGGGAGTTGAAGTCCGCAAGTCTTAAAGTTGCCAAGGTTGGACACTCCGTAATATACTACTAACTGGAAGAAGCCAGCAGATGAGACCAACTCATTAATTACTTAATCCAGTAAGTGAATCTAACTATACAGTTATTGCTTTTTTTATGCCCCAAACCATTTAAAAGATATGTTCCACTTTTTTTTAAAACAAAATATCCTTGAAGGCTAACCCATGATTTAACAAAGTTTACTTTATTTTCAATCTCTATTGATTCGGTTCAATTAAAAGACTGTCCAGCAAGCTCATGATTTAACTGATCATTGTGTAACACAAATGTCAACACCAGTCTTGCCAGAAAGGGAAATTATATGAATGGACTCACTTTCAGCCAAAAATAGTCATTTAACAGAATTATGGCATGGCATGATCGGACATCTTTAAAAGGAGCCAGTTTTAGCTACAGCTGTATTCACAAGCATGTAGCTGGCAAATAAAACTTAGCTGCTTTGTTACTTCTCTGATCAGCATCATATTCAAACCCAGATTAACTATAATATGATTAAATTCTACCATCCTTCGTTTCATCCTCTGAAGTTGCAGAGTTACAAATTTTGGCTTTCACCTTACTGGCTACGCAACAAACACAGCCATCTGTTGCATTCACAAATCATGCTAAGCTAAAGATTTAACTTGTGTTAAATGAATAAACCACAGTACCCAGGTTCTCGCAGAGGTGAAGGTATTATGGTGGGTTACTCTTCTACGTTAAATAAACAAGTGCGTTATCAAGCTAGTTCAATGTATCGAACTAATTTCTGATATATTATGCAATTACAATAGAAGTGGAACGTACTAAAAGAAAATGGTATTTTGAAGCCCATTTAAATGACATCTAATAATAAAATACCCCAGGAACCTTATGGTTTTCTGCCATATGTGGGATTCTATCCTTTCGCTTGAATAGTTTATACAGGCCAGTGAAAAATCTAAGGACAGTGAAGTTCCATTATCTGGATTGTATCCTGATCCACAATGCAGAGAAATAGGTTTCTGGTTGGGAACTGGATGGGTAAATGCGTTGTTCATAAAATAAAGGGGGAGGGGAAATCGCAGGATGAACACTGCAGTTTTTAAAAACTAAAAACAAAATACATGAATTCTACAAATAAAAAGTATAAGCTGCCTTGAAACTCTCCAAAGAATAGAATGTTGACAAATTTGACATTTATCATTATGAAACCGCTCCCTACAACAATATAAAATCCCATTTTGATGCTGTTAAACTTGATGCCAACTGACAATGCACAAGCGGCACAATTTCTTTCTGACCAAAATAAAAACCCCTTCACATAATTTGCGGAAGGAATGAGAATGCAACGAGGAAAAGACAATATGCATCTAAAACTAAGACCACCTTAACCTTTGTTAAATTAAGTGCAACCTGCCACAGAAGAGTTGTGCATCGGCTGTGCCCAGCAGACTTCCTTCCACACCCTGCAAAGGTGCATTTGTATTCAGGAAGACACCCTTGCCCTGGACTCCTGCATAATGTAACACTAAGAGTGACAAAGATTTTTGTTGAGAAAGACAAAAATGCAAATTATAATTCACCTTTGCAATGGCCAACTCAAGAAGGTCATTACGGCACAAGAATCCCACCTCCACAGAATGCACTGGCCATGTGTCTTTTGTCAGGTATAATTCTGGTGTGCAATATGCCTCTTTGCTCCCTCGCACACTTCCGTGCACTGAAACACATGTTTCGACCGCACTGGGAGGTGCTTAAGAGTCGTATAAGATCAGAAGACACCGACCTGATTGTGCCCTTCCGTAGAATAAGTGGATCTGCTGCTGTCTAATTTCAAAATGCACATATGCACACTGGTTTCCTCTCTTTCCCATGCAAAGCCTGAGCCTACTTAAGCTTCTTAAGGACCCCTCCTCCTTTCTTCTGTGTGCAGAGAGCCAAAGCAACCACAACAGTGTGACTTGGGAAAGATAGCTACAGAATACTGTTACAGGAATGCAAACTGTGTAAAGGTCAAAGCGCATCTTTGCACAAGCAACATTGGGGTGGTGTTGGTGGTATGGCATGACAGGTAAAGTGTGCCTTTCTTCCCAGACCATGTGCTTCTGGACATGGGGGTAGCCAGGCACCCTTAGATTATCCCTTATTACAGTGCTTTGCCATAGTGTCGCCCTATTCATCGATTCAATCCACATTGGTGGGGTGAGATTCCTAAAACAACCTACAGTCACCCCGAATTATCTCTAGATGCCTATTCCCAAGAGCACACACACCCACAACAAGTAACTTTATACCACAAATTCAACACAGATCTTCCCTGATCCATAACTAATTCAGGCCAAGCCTTTGCTGATTGACAGGCCGCACACTTCCCAAAAGCATCCAAATGGATCCCCATGCATGCAAAAGGGGCATCTCAACCCCGACCCCCAGAAAATGTCCAATCCGGCCTATTCTAGGGGATGAGCATCCATTCTGGTTCCTTCTTCAGTCTATCCTTGGGACTCCACCTTTTCCAAACTTGGAACCACAAAACAAGCCAGAAAAAACCTCCACGGAAGGCCGAGGGGTTATCCCACCCCCCAGATTCAAGAGCACACCGCTGCCACCCTTGGCACACCTGCAGATCCCCGACAATCCCCACCTGCCTTCCACATTTCAAAAGCTACCTTTGTGCTGCCATTCCCAAAGATCACTCAACTTTCTGGGCAACCTTGGCTGGCCACCCCATCTCCTCCACATTTTACTACACCCCACTGCAGACTAAAATGCGACCTTTCCCCATAGGTCTCCTTTCGCAAAGGTTTTTTCTTTGGGGAGGGAAGTTATAACGGCTTGCAAACCATCCTCCTCTCCTCATCCATTCCCAAGTCCTGCCCCCTCTTCTCCCTTCGCACACCCACCCTTGCCTCCAAAGACCCTTCCCCAAGCCCTGACTCCAAAGAGCCCCCCCTCTGCTCCCTCCTCCCACCCTAAGTCCTGACCTAGAAGACCCCGTCCTTACTTCCTCCCCTCCCCTAATCCTATTCCAAAGGGCCCCTCTCCTCCCTTTGCTCCCTCCAACTCCTGGCTCCAGAGACCCCCTCTCCTGTCTCCCATGTCCTGCATCCCCAAACCCCTCTGCTCCCTTTCCCACACACCCTGCTGCCTCCAAAGACCCCTTCTCCTATCCCTCTCTGCTCCCTTCTTCCCCCAAGCCCTGCCCCCTAAGGCTCCCCCTCTCCTGCCCTACCCATAAAGACCCCCCTCCCCCCTTTGCCCCCTCCAAGTCCTACCCCAAAGACCCTGTTCTCCTGCCCCCCCCCTCGCCTCCCTTCCTCCCCCCAAAGACCCCTCTCCTGCCCTCCCCATAAAGACCCCCCTCCCCTGCCCAGGCTCCCTTCCTCACCCCACCACGCCGGGGCTGTAATTCGTCTTCTTCCACGGCGTGCCGGTGTAGGCCGGCTCCTCCGGCGCGCCCGTAGGCCTCCCCGAAGGCCCGTTCCCCAAAGCCGGTCCTCCGCTTTCCCCGGCGGGGCCCAGCAGCAGCATACAGTTGAAGCCGAAAGTGCTGGCCTTGTTGTCCCGTTTCCTCTTGTTGCTGGCCGCTACCGCCGCTGCCGCTGCAGCAGCGGCCGCCGACGCCGCCGGAGCGGCGGGCGAAGCCGCACGGGGAGCCGAGGCCGCGGCGGCCGGAGAAGGCCCCGCGGCGGCGTTGCCCGAAGAAGCCGAGGCGGAAGAAGAAGAAGAGGCCGTGCCCGGGGCAGCGGCGACGGCTTGGACGCCGGGCCGGGCTGCCCAGGCGGGAGGCTGCGGAGAGGCCTGCCGCCGCGGGGGAGGCTGCTGCTGCTGGTGGTGGTGGTGGGGATGGTGGGGCAGGCCGGCGCTCTCCAGCGGCAGGAAGTCGGGCTGCGGGTCGCCGCCACGCGGGACGCGGGACATGCCGGGCGGCGGCGGGGACGAAGCGGCGGCGGCGGCCACGGGGGTCGACGGGGAGCTGCTGCTGCTGCTGCTGCACGAGGAGGCGGTCGAGGAGGAGGCGGAGGAAGACGAGGCCGGGGTGGCGGCGGAGGCGGCAGCGGCGGCCGGCTGGCTCTGCTGCTGCTGCTGCTGCTGGAAGTAGAGGTTGCGGACCCCTTGCGTGGTCTCCCAAATCTGCATCCACAGGCGGTTCGAGGGGCCGAGCTGCTCTGGCTGGAACCAGGCGATCCGGGGATCCATCAAACGGCGAGCCGGCCCAAGAACGACGGGGCGGCGGCGGCGGCAGCAGCGGCTCCTCCTCCTCGCCCTCCTCCTGCCTCCTGCCGCCGCCGGGCCGGGCAGGCCCAGCCCCGCCGGCCTCTCGGGAGCGCGGCGCCCTGCGGGGAGCGGCAGAAGCGGCGGAGGATGAGGAGGAGGAAGACACACACGCGCGCGCGGCCGGCCGCCTCCTGGCAAGGACGGCGGGAAGCCGGCCGAGCTAGCGGGAGGAAGACCGAGAGAGGGAGAGAAGCGGCGGCGGCGGAGGAGGATGCTGCTTCGCCGCCCCTCCCGGCCAAGCAGACGAGCGAACGAGCGAGCGAGGCGGGGCCCTGTCAAAGAGGCGGCCGCCGCCGCCTCCTCCTCCGCCGCCGCCCGGGCCGCGCGTAATAAAGGCGTGGGAGGGAGGAGAAGGCCCGGCGGCGGAGAAGGACGGTCGCCCACGCGGCGAAGGGATCTCCTCGCGGGTCCTCCCCGACCCTGGCCTGCCTCGCCGTCCGTGATGGAGACGGATCCTGCGCGGACGGCCTGAGGGGGAAGCGCGGCGGAGACCCTGGAGGGAGCCCCCCCCCAACGAAGTGCCTTTCGGGGTGCTTAGGCCGCGGGAGTGGGGGGGGGGAGGAGGCCTGCTTTGCCGGGAAAGCCGCGAGCTTTCCCAGTAGATTTGAGGGGACGGGGTGTCGAAACGTTTATCCCCGGCTCTTTCTTTTGAACCTGACTTTATGACACTGATCGACAGACAACGTTTGTATACGTATATGAAAGTTATGTGTATGTATTACCTTTATGTACATATATATATAGAAATGGGTAGAGAGAGATATGAGAAACATAAACACAAACTCAAGTAGGGACTATTTTAGAAATGGTTAGGGGGGGAAAAAGGGACTTTTCATAGGAGGTTCATCCATCTATCTATTGAATTTAAGAGAACAACTATGGCAGGAGTACTAAACCTTCCTAGAATCATTGATCATTATTTTATTTATATTACAGAATAATTTTCTGTAGGACATACTCATAACAAAAATGGAAGAATGTATGCTTCTAAACCTTCCTAGAAAGGAGGGGGGTGTTTGTTCATTTATTAATTTATAGTACATTATATAATTTTATTGTATTACCAGTGTCTACCTCGGCAAAGAGCCAAAATGACAGCAGTCCAAACTTTAATAGAAAGGAGGGTGGGTACTTGATTCTACCTAGGTAATCTTTACGTTTTTTACCTCTGAACAGATGTGCATACATACAAAAAGACCAGGACCAGCCATTTTTAGGTTATCGGGATGCTTCAGGAGGCTGTCTGCAATTTAAGGCCTTTCTTAGAAATTAGTATTTGTAGCTCGGGGTTGAGTTGTGGGTCCTTGGTGCTCTCTGAGCTTGCCTGTTTTCTTGCAGACTTTTCCTCACCCAACTAGATAACATCATCAATGCTAGCAAGATGATCCTAATGGGATAATCTAGTAGACACCCCTTTCTAGCACTGAAGATATGACCTATCTGGGTAATGAAATGTCTGCAAGGAAACAACCAAGCACAGAAAACACCAAGGATCCTACTGTTGATGCTTAGCTTTGAAGCCTGCAATCTTCTCCACCCCCCCTCCCCAACTAATCCTTGAGGTTGGGAAGAGTAAAATAGAGGGCCTTCTTCATAAACATTAAGGAGATGTCCTCCAGGCATTTTGATGGATCCCAATAGGATCCCACATCCGTGACTTGTCCAAATTAAATGCAGTAGCTCAAACTATTGACTCAGCAAAACATATCTCATTGATCCAAGCTTAAGGTTCAAAGTTGAGATAATTAAAGGTGTTTTTTCACCCCCTCAAAGTCTCCTGCCTCCCTTCTTGTGCACGTACATCTGTGCATACTAAATAAAAGCAAGCATGAAAACATTCTGAGAATCTCAACCGACCTAAGCCAATAATTGTTGCACACCACTGCCAAAATTCCAGGGATGATCAAAGCCACCACAAAGTAAACTATCCTTATATTCAAGGGTCATATTAATTGTATCTCCTAATTCAGAGTTTCAAAGCCCTATGTCGGATTTATTTAATGTAGCTTTCTCTTTCCATTTTATAGTGCGTTTGTGGCTAATCACGTTGAGGGAAGATTTCCATTTACAAACCGTCTCTTGGACAGTATCTTCAAAATCAAAAAGCCCGCAGGACCATTATTAAGTACACATTTAATTTTTTCCAACCTTTTGCCAAGGGAGAGCTCAAATGTATCTGCGTAGTCACGTGTATTTTGTACACCTGCCAGTTTTCATGTGTGAAAAGAGAATTTTGCAATCACTGATGCCTTTCAACATCTTTACAATAAGTAATACTTTCGTATTACTCAGTAGTGTCTACTAAAGAAAGCAATAACATTTTAGCAATACATTTCAGATTCCTAGTTGGTTCGAAAAGGGTTGTTTTAGAGAGGTCATGCATGTCTGAATTTGTCCAAATCTAAATTAAGCGGGGGAGTGGGGGAGAGAATTGTGTGGTTTTTCTTAGCTTTTTTGTTCCCATTTTGATTTCAACCTCTCCAAAATCCTATGTGTAATAGCAACAATGAAGCTCCATTCGTGTCTCAGGAGATTATTTGGAAGCAGCTACATATTCCATGTTTGTATTGTACAACATGGAAGATCAAATATTTAGTACGATTTTGGAGGGGGGGGGGGGGAATCAGAGGATGCCATTGAATCAGTGACACCTGGGGACTACGTGGAAATGTCTCTTGGCGGCCATTTTAGAATTTCTCCTTTCTAAGGCAAAGTCAGAACTGGTCAACGGATACCGAGATAGAAGAAACGGGACTCGGTTTCCCCACTCCCAGTCTGGCAGCTTAGCCAACGGACCAAATTGCCCTGTCATTGTTTTCCAGCAGAAATTATTTTATTACGATCTGTTCAATTCATCAGATTTTTCTAGAGTAGGTTGAAAACATGATTATTCTACAACTTTCATCTCAAGCTATACCTTATGCGAATCACACTGGTTGCAATCATTCAGTAACTCAATTCTGATACAGTCATACTCTGGTACAGGGGTAGGTTCCAGCTTCTGTTACTGCCGGTTTGCTCAGGGACGCGCTATGCGTGCAAGCAAAAAACAGGATGGCACCGATAGAACCCTTTTGGGCATGCCCAGCCGAGGTACTACCTACTCGGCTGAACCAGGAGCCCACCTCTGCTCAGGTACCTGAAAGGAGGAGAGGCAGAGCCTGGAAGTGGAGCCAAGAGAGGACTTAGCCTGGAATCCTTACCTTCTCACAAGTGGTCTAAGTCCTCTTGAACTCTGTTCATTCTTATCTAGCGCCAATGTAGTGCTGACCATTGACTAAATTCTTGTGCATATGAGCAACAAATCTGTTTGACTGGAGCTTAATGCACAGTCCTGATTCTTCGCTCCTGATATTACCACCTCATCCCTGTTGCAACCCTTCCCGATAGCCATTGTACTGGTCAACTGAGAAAGCTTGATTATGCTGAATCAGGCCAACTGGCTGGCCACAGCTCTCCAGGTTTTAAGGGAGGTGTTTGTTCAACCCATTTGGAAATACTAGGATTAGATGAGTTCACTGCCTGGCTGCCGAATATGGATTGTACCCCTGGGCTATGACTCACGTGAGAGTTCTCACAGTCAGGAAAAGCAAAACGATAGTAAATCCGAGTTGCAGAAACAAGGGATGTAAAAACTCAACGGGGTGGGGCAGGCCACGCACAGCAAATAAGGGATAGAAGCATCCATGTTGATTGATCCTGAACCTTATTGGTTGCTGGAATTAGTTCATTCAGTCTTCTTTTTTTATTATTATTAGCTGGCCTTCTTTCAATCCAGCCTCTTGGCTGAATGCAGACAAATTTGGCTAAAAGGCTATTTAATCAGAATATGGTAAAAGGCTTTTTCAAAGCAAGAAGACATTTGACAGTGCCTCAAGTTGTATCAATTTACCCAGGGTACCATAATTTATAACTTACTCTGTTTCACCATAGTTTATCCCGTACAATTAACATAAATTATGATAATGTCCATTATTTCATTGCTATCATTCACCAGCTTTCAATCCAAACACAACACACAGCTTCCTTTTGGTAGAAAACGTAGTTATTTTGCATTTTAAACAGCTTTTGGCTAAAAGGATTTCAAATACAATATGAAGAAATATACTTCTGCATATATTATGTATATTAGCAAAATACAATGTGTGAACTTGGCTGTTATCTAGGAAGCGTTTTTAAAAAGAAGCAGAAAAAGTCTCCATATTTGGGCACTGAGAAAACTGGTATCACCTAGGAACAATGTTTTATCCTGTTTTTTTTTTTTACATTGGACTTTTACTTAAAAATAAAGTAAAATAGGAAGCCCTGAAATATATCATCAAGGAAATCAAATTATTTTGTCCACATTAAGAAAATGGGCCCTTCCATTATAATATTTTATTTTACATTTTTTACTCATTCTTTTTCTAAGAATGGCAAATCAAAACATTCCACCACATTAAGGACAAATTTTGTGGTGCTGAATTCATTTTCACTTTTCTCTGCCTCTTTGCTTCCCCCCTTCCCCCAAATAAGACGCATAATATGAAGAGCAGACCATAACCCCTTTCTCCTACTAGCTGTTGTTACAAAGTCCTATAGAATTCATGGTTAAAACAGTTGATAAACTATATCAAAAATAGAGCTTTCCATTCTATTTCTATTCCAAAACTTTTTTCTTTCTGTACAATGTCTCTTGATAGGCAATAAATCTTCTTAAATTCAGCTTCACGTTGTCTAGAACACACAGTTGCTCTGTGTTATACTGTCCTCTGCCTTCTTTTCGCATCTGCAGTTAAAAAAAAAGAAATGTGGAAGCTCTAAATGAGCTGAACTCTAATGAATAGTGATAGATAGGTAGGTAGGTAGGTTGAGAGAGAGAGAGAGAGAGATACCGATAGGTAGGTAGGTAGGTAGGTAGGTAGGTAGGTTGAGAGAGAGAGAGAGATACCGATAGGTAGGTAGGTAGGTTGAGAGAGAGAGAGAGAGAGAGAGAGAGATACCGATAGGTAGGTAGGTAGGAAGATAGATAAGATAGATAAATGAGAGGGAAAGAGATATAAGATAGATGAGATAGATAGATGTAAGTAGGTAGCTAGAGATAGGCAGACAGACAGACAATCTAAATTATTCCAGGAAATAAAATGAAACAGAAACAATACCCATAACCTGCTTGCTTCTGCATCTTTATAGCCCCTCCCCCAGCTTTCTATTTTTTTAAAAAATCATATCAAGCAAAGTTGTCATTGACAAAAAGTCTAGCCATCCCATTTCAGAATGCACTGCTGAAACCACGAGAACCAGTAATGGGGGTATTTTAAAATATGGGATTTTCAGGAACTCAATGAACGCAACTGGGCAAGAAAAGTCAGCTGTTTAAACGTGTAACCCAGATGCTTCCCTAAACCGCCTTAGCCCTCCATCTTCTCCCCGTTCCCTAGGAAACTCTATGCTTACTCGTGACTTGAAAACGGGCTGGAATTCCTTCAGCGCGTAAAGCAACTTGACTTCCTCCGCTGCCTTTTCCGCTTCTTTGCCGTCAGCAAAAACGTCGAAGAGGGCATCCAAGGCTTCTCCCACCACCACAAGGGAAGGGTCTTTCGTTGCAACATTGAGGAGGAATTTTCCGATGTTCTGGAACGACAAAAGAAATGCAGAATGCAAAGGGGAAACAAAATGAACAACAGAGTTAGAAGAGATCTTAAAGGTCGTCTAGTCCAACCCCCTGCTCAAGCAGGAAACAGTATACCAGTGATCACGAATCTTTTCAGTACCAAGTGCCCAAACCGGAACGGGCATGCATGTACATATGTGCAGGCTGGAGTGCCGGAAAACTGGATCAGTTGGCCAATGCGCATGTGCGTGCCAGCCAGCGGGTTTTCGGGTTTCCAGCATGCGCATGTGCTCCGGCCAGCTGGTTTTCACATGTGCCAGAACACCAAAAACCCGAAGATCAGCTGGCCAGCACGCGCATGCCTGATTTTGGGGCATTTTCCAGTGCTCTTGCACCCACGAACAGCTGGCTGGTGCACTTTGAAATCAGAAGAGCCTCTGGTAACGGTGCTTGCCCACAGAGAAGGCTCTGGGTGCCACTTCTGGCATGCGTGCCATAGATTTGCCATCACGGCCCTATACCATTTCGGACAAACGACTGTCCAGTCTCTTCTTAAAAGCCTTCAGTGATGGAGCACCTAGAACTTTTGAAGGCAAAGCTGTTCCACCGGCTGATTGTTCTCGGGAAATCTCTCCTTAATTCTAGGTTGCTTCTCCCCTTGATTCGTTTCCACCCCTTCCCTTCCAAGCAACTGACATCCCCGTTAAGAGCAAGATGGCAACTGATTTTTACCTTGAGCGTCTCCGCAGTGTCTTCCACTTTGGCAAGCACGCTCCCGGCAATTCCCAAAATGCTAACGACATTGATTCGGACGCTGGTGTTTGTGCTCTGAATTCCGGTGTCACATAGAGTCATCAGCTGCTCCGGGGTCATGGACTGTCATGGATGGAAGAGGAAGGGAAAGAAATCAACGGCCTTTGAGTCAAACCATCCTTTTGGCCAACTCCAACCTGAAGCCTTCCACATGCGCTGGGATTGCAATTCCCGACAGCCCCTTTGGGAATTCCAATCCCAGTGGGAAGGTGCTTTTGAGGAATAAAGAAAATAAAGAAAAAAGGTAATGTCATAGGTTTGCGATCAAACCATTTCATGTGCTTTTAAGAAGCCATCCACAAGCATGAGCAGGAATAAAATATATTTACAGAATATAGAAAACAAGAGTTGGAAGGGATCTTGGAGGTCTTCTACTCCAACCCCCTGCTCATGCAGGAGACCCTACACCATTCCAGACAAATGGAAGTCCAATCTCTTTTTGAAGCCCCCCGTGATGAAGCACCCACAACTTCTGGAGGGAAGCCATGCCACTGGTGTACAATAGCAGAGTTGGAAGGGTCCTTGGAGGTCTTCTAGTCCAACCCCCTGCCAAGGCAGGAAACCTTACACCACTTCAGACAAATGGCTATCCAACATCTTCTTAAAAACTTCCAGTGTTGGAGCATTCACAACTTCTGGAGGCAACTTCTCTTCCACTGATTAATTGTTCTAACTGTCAGGAAATTTCTCCTCAGTTCTAAGTTGCTTCTCTCCTTGATTAGTTTCCACCTATTGCTTCTTGTCCTGCCAAAGGTGGTTTGGAGAATAGTTTGACTCCCTCTTCTTTGGGGCAACCCCTGACATATTGGAACACTGCTATCATGTCTCCCCTAGTCCTTCTTTTCATTAAACTAGACATACCCAGTTCCTGCAACTGTTCTTCATATGTTTTAGCCTCCAGTCCCCTAATCCTCTTTGTTGCTCTTCTCTGCCCTCTTTCTAGAGTCTCCACATCTTTTCTACATCGTGGTGACCAAAACTGAATGCAGTAATTGGTCTCACTGTCAGGAAAATGTCTCCTTAATCCCAGGTTGCTTCCCTCCTTGATTATCTCCCCAGCATGGGGAAAGACATTGTGGAAACTGTGAGACTAGATGCCAACACATCTAGAAAACTCACCTGAGATATATTATTGGATGCCAACATTTGCAAAAGAGCTCGCAACGCACTGGTGACAGCTTCTAGAAACTCCACTTCTTTTGAAAATTCTGTCCATAAAATTAAAAAAACACATTTTCTTTGAGCTCAAAACGCAAGTTATACAGGTAATCCTCAACTGCCGCCCAGACTGACGTTGCTAAGTGAGAAATTTGTGTTTTTCAACCTCAGAAACTCTTAAAGACACGTCGAGTTCATCTCTCAGAATTCCTTAGCCTCCAGGCTGACTAAGGAATTCTGGAAGTTGAATCCCAGCCATTTTCAAGTGGCTGAAGTTGAGAGACACTGGTTTAAGGCTCCGGATTAAAAACCGGAGGGCCATGAATTTTAGTCGTCCCTTAGGCAGGATGACCAGCTTGGTAACTTGGGCCAGTCCTTCCTGACAGCCCCAAGAAGGTAGCAAGAGGTCGCTATTTCTGAAAAATGCTACCCCCAAAACCCACAGAGACTTTTCCTGCAATCATCAAGAGTGTTCTGACTGAGGCTTCCCAAAAGCATGAAGCAAACTCCTTATCCCAACAAACAAAACCTTTTATTAATTGACTGGGAATTCTGTTCATTCATTCACATCCAGCAAAGTCTTTCAAGGGAGGATTTATAGTCACAGACCTTATCTGGCTTGGAGAGCTGCCAGGCCAATATCGGCAAAACTTGACAAGGAGTCTGGGAGAGTCACGAACCAATTAAGCGAACTAATTGCCTCCTGCAAACTCCCCTCCCCTTTTGCTCCTCTTTTATTTCCTCTGGGAGGGGCCATTCATCGTCCACCTGTGGCCTTCCTCCCAAGTCAACTCCTGTTCCTTGGATGTTCCCTTTATCTGGCAACTCTGTGCATGTGCACACTGGGAACAGGCTCCAGCTGTTTGTCTGTCTCACTGATGTCTGACTCTGAAGGCAGCTGATACCTGACATATAGCTCTGGCTCCCTCTTCCTCCGACATAAAGCCCTCATCAGAGCCTTCCCCAGACTCCAGGACTGGCCCATGTTCCTCCCCAACCTCCTCACTGTCTGAATCTGCTGCCAACTCCGCAGGCCGCTGGTGGGCCACAACAAAGAGTCAACACTGATTCAAAGGCCTCTGGCATGCCATGCAGGAGGCCAACTGCAACACGCCTTCCTTAAATAAATAAGCCTGCTCTACAGGGGCCTACACAGACAAAACCGCAGGAAACCCAGTCATTAAAAGGTAGAGCTATCCAGTAGCCAGTGCAATTAGCAGAAGGATAGGGAAGAACGAGCGACAGGGGCAGCAGGGAAGAGCAAGTCCTATCAAGCTGGAAAGAGCCTAAAAAAATCAAAGCCTGAAACGAACCTGGCTGAGAAAAAATTAATTGAGACAGGTGCTGTGAGAGGGATTGTAGCGCCGAAGGGCCCCCCAGGCTATCTACATCCGACACCAGTAAGATGCTGTGAAGGCAGGTCAGCGCTCTGTACTGGATCATGTTCAACCTGAAAGAAAGCAGAACGATTGTCAAGACAAGGCTTCCTCTGAGGTTGAGGGCCAGCCTGAGATCAACCCTCCCGTTTGGCTTATTGGTTAACAAAACACCCAAGAAAGTTGAGCTGCCCAACTTCATCAGATGGCTTTTTCAGGGTGAGGGATCAGAGAATCATGTATGTCCGTGATGGCAAATCTATGGCACATGTGCCAGAGGTGGCATGCAGAGCCCTCTCTGGGAGCACATGTGCTGTCATCCCAGCTCAGCCAGCTGGTCATTGGGATTCCAAGGCGCACATGCACACTGGCCAGCAGGTTGTTGGATTTCTGAGGGAAGCATGCATGCCAGCTGGCCATCAAGTTTTTGGTATGCACGCACGCGCCTTCCAGTTTGGGCACTTTGTGCCCAAAAGGTTTGCCATCACTGGTGTAGGTTGTGCCTCCTTTTTCTACTCCCAATGTTAGCGGAGATCAGTGTTTCACAACCTTGGCAGCTTTAAGAAGGATGGACTTCAACCTCCAGAATTCCCCAGCCAGCCTCCCTGTTAGGAAGTTTCTCCTTAATTCCAGGTTGCTCCTCTCTTGGATCAGTTTCCATCCTTTGTTTCTCGTCCATGACCTCTGGGGCTTTGGAGAATAATTTGACCCCCCTCTTCTTTGTGGCAGCCCCTCAAATACTGGAAGACTGCTCTCATGTCATCTCTAATTCTTCTCTTCATTAGACTAACCAAACCCACATTCTGGGAATTGGAAGTTCATCCCTCCTAAAGCTGCCAAGGCTGAGAAACCCTGGCCTAGCTCGCTCAACAGAGATTGTTCTGCTAAGGAGGAGGTAACAAGGAATCGAATCCAAACCAGTCACTTACTTTTTCATCAGAGGCTTCCAAGATGGATGCTTCATACAGACATCAAGAGTTACTGCACTGGGGAAAGCAGTTTTTTCCAGGATCTGCACGAAACAAAGAACAGCTGTGGGTCATCGTGAAGGTTCAGAGAAGGATTAATGGCCCCAATTCTTAGAAGAGCCCAATATGCCCACAAAATGTAGAAGTACCCCAGTGGTGGGTTATAACCGGTATGCCCGGGTACGGATGTACCGGTGCCTGCCAGGAGCACCAGGTACCATTCCGGTACGGTGCTCCAGAGGGCTGGCCCACCCACCCACCCTCCTTAGCGGTATTTGACTTTTTCGGGGCTTCCGTGCACAGAGCATATGGCGCCTGTGCAACACCCCGCAAAGTAGCTGGAGCATCGCGGTCGGTAAGTATGCATGCACGCACTATGCACATTCATGTGTTGGACGCCCATCCCCATTGCACCGGGGTCCGAAACCCACCACTGAAGTACCCTCAAATTCCTGAGACCACCATGTTCCTTTAATTTATTTTAAAGGTTATGATCCTTTCTTGTGAAATGGCAAAGATGTCTTCAAAATCCTTTGGCCACCTATTCCTTCATGCTTCATTGCCACCCCAAATCCAAAAGTATTATTTTTTTTGGGGGGGGGAAGGCACTGGGAGACTATGTGTCAACTCATAAAACATTGGCATGTTGTTATAAGTTGCCATGGGGAGGGAAGGTGGTCAAGCGCATTCCACGCATACCTTCGGCTAGAGTCGGATCTCAGATTACTACAGCAGGCTTGTGAGGCGTGCACCTCGTTGGAGAATGTGATTTATGACACAGACAGAGGGAGGGGAAGGAACAGGGGTAAAGTTCAGCCATAATTCAAATGAGGTTAGATCTGACTGCAATGAGATATTGCTGAAATGGTGTTCCTAATAAATGACTGGTTTTCTTTTGAAACTTGGCTTGAGGCTCATGAATTAATTACGGCATCTTTCGGAAACCTGACATTATGATCTGGTTCACCCATTGTCCTAAATCTTAGCAGTCTGCCACCTGAGCCAACACATCTGAAGGGCACCAAGCTGGAGAAGAGAAAGGAAGCCTACTGTATTGTGTGACCTCCACCCTTAGCTTGTCACCCACATTTGAAGGCTTAGCATGCGGTGTGAACTCAGCCAACAATGGACGCTAATGAAGTAAATGCAATCACGGGTTTGGGAAACAGAAAACCGCTTTTGGAAACCCAGAGGTTTGTTGTCTGAAGTCAAAGATGAACTGGTACCTTCTTTGGGATCAACTGGTTGACCAGGGCAGTGTGAATTTCAGCTGAAAGGCACAGCGGAGAAAGGAGCTTTCCCTCTTCTTCGTAACTGTTATCCAGAAAGGCATCGCTTTCGTCGCTGCTCGATAACTCCTCCCATTCTTCGTCAGACGCATCTGGAAATAAAAGCCCAGAAATCAACATCCCAAAGCAAGTGCAACAACTTTATTTGTATGCCGCCATCTTGAATTCCTCAAATGCCAAACTCTCAACCAAATACCAGTTCTTTGGTTGCCGTGCTACATAGGTTGTAGATGCAACCATTATGAGAACGCATTATTTTTGCATGGATTGTTGCGATAAGCATGAAGGTGTAAGCCAAAACCATTCGGGCAGCATTCACACAATGCATGATCCGCGCCCCAACAGACTGGGTTCACACAACATGCAAAGACCCAAGAGCTTCACCACAATTCAACTGAGCCAGCTTTACATCATCATCACCTCCGTTTAATGACCCCATAATCCCTTGCGGGTTGGAGTCTGGGCTACTGAACGGAGCTAGCAGAGTGTTTTAATGGCCAGATGCCCTTCCTGTCACCAGTGACGGGTTTTCTTCAACAGATTTATTCTCAGTGTGCCCAGAGAGAGAAATATCTACCCCTACCTGGGATCGAACTCACAGCCTCCCGATTGTGAGAGCTCCATCTCTAGGCCACCGCATAACTCCAATTTACCCAACTTTACATGGGTGGCTCTCACATTTTCTCACATGCAAAGGCCCAAGAGCTACACAGTTCAACTGATCCAGCTTTACCTGTGTGTATACACTTAGCAGGGCTTTAATTATTCCACTGGGCCTTTACCAAAATCAGAAGTTTCTGGTGTCCACCTGTGGCATTTCCATTCATTTTATGACTTACTCCACTGCTACAAAGTCTGTGGATTGGGGTGTGGGACAAAAACTGTGGTATAAAAAGCCCCCTTAAGGATTGCGTATTAAAACAGCTGGCCAAGTGGAGGAAAGCCACATTTGTTTTATTTATTTATTTACTTCACCTGAGATAAGGGCCACAGATATACCTTCGTTGCAGCACATGTTGACAATGATTTCCAGGGCAGTTTGTTGAGCCAGAAGTAACGCTCTTACTTGCTTCAACTCTTGCTGGCTGCGCTAGGGAGCAAAGAATGCAGAGAAGAGCAACAAAGACGATTAGGGGACTGGAGGCTAAAGCATACGAAGAACGGTTGCTGGAATTGAGTAATGAAAAGAAGGAGTAGGGGTGAGATGATAGCAGTGTTCCAATAATTGAGGGGCTGCCACAAAGAAGAGGGGGGGGAGGGTCAACCTATTCTCCAAAGCACCCGAAAGCACCGCAACTCTCAATGTTCGCTAAGCGAACGGTTGTAAATTGAGGATTAGCTGCGTTTTTGTCAACTCTGAAGCTGACCTGACCGAGGCCATTTCGAGGCTTCAGTGTTGGCATATGGGAACTGAGGGATAGGGAGGGGGAAACAGAGAGAGAGAGCTGGGGTTTTGTAGCCAAAACAAAATACTTTCTCCTGGGAGCCAAGGACATTCCCACAGGTGGTTGGGGAGAGGAGGAGTGAAGTTACCAGGCAACCGGACGGCATCGTGATTGGACCGCCGCCTGAGCCAGTGCGAACCGGCAGAATACCACCTCTGGTGTGACCGATTGTTTGGGGAAGGGAGGAAACTTTTACTTTTAATTACCATATTTTTCAGAGTATAAGACGCACTGGAGTACAAGACGCAGCAAGGTTTAAAAAAAAATTTTTTTTGCACTCTGCAAACTTCCCCAAAATGGCCCGTTTTTCACAAAAACGGGCCCGTTTTTTTGGGGGGGGGGTTAAAAAAGGGGCATGCATAGCCGTTAGGAGGCTTATAGAGTGCTCCTGGGGCCTGGGGGAGCAAAATTGAGCAAAAAACGGCCTATTTTTTGCTCATTTCTGCCCTCCCCAGCCCCCAGGAGCTCTCTGAAAGCCTCCTAAAGGCTATGCAAGGCCATTTTCATGAAGGGGCAGGGGTTTCAGGAGGCAAAAATATGCTGTATTTGATGTAAAAGATGCACCCAGATTTTCAGCCTCTTTTTTGAGGGAAAAGGGTGCGTCTTATACTCCGAAAAATATGGTAGGTGAAAACCGTGGGAATATTCAGAGTTGGTTTTCACCGCTTGTGCCAAGATGATATATCTAATAAAACTATTCTTTGTGGAATCTACCTGCCTCAGAGTTCTGTTCGCTATGAGTGCATTACTTGGAAATTTCGTCTTATCCTTGTGAATCAGCCCCTAGTGCTCCATTTTGAAAGAACAGATCGGATACTTACTGGCAGTAGATCCAACAGGTCCTTCTCTCCTTGGGCGATCCCTTTAGTTTCCCCTTCCATGCTAACCTCTTCTACGTGTACAGCGGTTCCTCCGTTCACTCCGTTTCCTTCAACAGGAGTCTTCAACCTTTCCGTCTCAGCTTCCTTCATCCGAACGACCGCCTCTCCAGCATCCACCGCCAGACACTCTGAGAAAATCTTCAGGATGGCATTGATAGTTCCCGCCTGGCTTCCCGAAGGCACAGTGCTCTTGATGTTCCACGCTACTCCTGCAGCCACAAAAAGGATACGGTAGAGGTCAGCCTAGCCAAATCTGATTGCTACAGCATTTCGTGGGCACGAGACAAAGGGACAACTCCAAACTTCACTACAACATCAAGAAAGGGACAACTCTTATATATTTATACTAATATATATATTCAAGAGCGTGATATAAAGAGGGGGAACATAGTTAGGATAGATTAGTGAAGGTAAGAGAATAAGGAATGATACCAAATAATATTTGGGTTTGCGGAAATAACTTCCCAAGGAAACATAAACTGAGATCTGAAAGAGACACCTACAATAATAAAAAAGAAAGGGAGAGAGGAGGAGAGAATGAAAGGAAGATGGGGGAAAGAAGAAAGAAGTAAGGAGAGGAAGATGGAAGGGAGAGGAAGAGAAGGAGAGAGGGTAGGGAGGGGAAGAGGAAGAGTAGGAGTAAGAGAAAGGGAAGGAAAGAAGGAAGGGGGAGGAGAGGAGAGAAGGAAGGAAGTAGAGAAGGGAGGGAGGGAGAAAAGAAAGGAAAAATAAGGAGGAAGGGATGGTAAATAAAGCACCTCAAACTGTGTATTATAACCTATTAAATGAAGTAATAAATGTACAAGAATGACAAATTTAAAGAAGAAGAATCATGTGAACGTATACTTAAAATGGTACGTAAGAGAAAATAAAAAAAAATTCTAGAGACAAAAAGAAAGGGACAACTCCAAACCGCAACTGCGAGAGAATCCTTCCCTGTTTTACTTTCTAGAAAATCTAGTAACACAACTGGAAGTTCAGTGCAGGGACGCTGCCTTTGATTTCAAGAAAAAGTGCCTTCCATTTTCTTGACTACACAAGTTGGCAGTCTACTAGCCAACATACAAGAGCTGAACTAAGTAATTGGCATGCTCACCCATCGACTGGCTTAATAACGACCAGGTTCATATGTTGCACCAACCCAGGGTTGCTGAACAAGCCATCATGGTCAGAAACGAAGGACAAAAAAATAAAACTTGTTCTAAAACAGGCCATTCTCTACTTTTAGACACACTCAAGCATCAAAGAAACCAATAAGAAATAAAAGTCTATCCATTAAGCTGTAATGGGTTGGTTCATAAATGGTGAGCTACCATGCCAACATGTCATGCCCCCCCCCCCCCCCCGGTCGAAGTCTGAATGTGCAGGGGAAGATGAGATGGAACAAGAACTGACAGTGAGAGGGCAGCTCCGTTGGAAGGCTGGAATCAGTCCAGACAAGGCTTTTTGGGACTAGGAAGATCTGCAGGCAAGGAGGAACAGAGCTCAGCCAAGGAGCAAGAACCACCACCTCCTGATCCAAAGGCTTGGAGAGTGCAGAGAAGGCATGATCAGCGAAGACGGAACAGGCCACTCAGGAGGAGAGCACTCCCGCCCAGCTTCACCAGGCACACCTGGGGAATGAGACTTAAAGAGACGCCATGGGGAGAGGTATTTGCCGGGAACAAATGCTGAGTTCCTGAAGTGTTGTGTGCCGACATTTGTACTTTCCAAGAATCCTTGCATTCCTGTGTGGCATTCTGGACTCATTATCTGGATCTTTTGCTCCCAGGAGCTCCTTGCTTTGTTCTTGTTTTGCTAAATAAAGTTGGGATTTATTGCCATGCAGCCTTGGTGCAGATAGCGCTGGGCTGGACTACAGGCGTCCAGAGGCTGTTTGAGGTTTGTTTGTGGGAGATTTGGAGCACTAAAGGGCTGGTTTGAACTACCAGTGTTTGTGTTATCTCTGTGCCGTGCCCTGGATCATCACACATCTCACTAAGCCAGAAGGGAAGTCCTCATATCATGACTTCCTGCACCCAACCTCTAAATGGCAACTTGGACAGGATCTTTCCCCAAAGCCATCTGAAGAGGTTAGATTTGAGATCCATGAAAGGAATTCCCACACATAAACCATAGAGCTGTGTCTCTCCCCCCCGCCCCCCAACCACACACATTCTGGCACATCGTTGTCATAGCGCAGGGACGGGCAGCTATGTCAACTTCAGGACCTGTAGACTTCAACTCCCAGAATCCCTGAGCCTGCCATATTGAGTATTTACCTGCCACCAATGTCCGCAAAAGGATATGGTCCATATCTTTCTCCGATGATAACATGACCATTTCCAGCACCTGGTGTGCAGGTGCATCGAAAGACGATAGTAGATCTGGATTATCTTCTGTCACGGTTTGTAAACAGGATGCTGTACAGGAAGACAACATGTTTAAATCTAGGCTGCACATCCGAATTGGAAAGTCATATACCAACCTTCCTTGACCTATCTGTCTTTCTCTGTAGATTCTCAGTCATTATCCAGGTGACGGTTGTCCCACAGGTGTTTTTTTTTTTTCTGGAGGCAACTGGACTTTCTTTTTTCTTTTTTCTTTGAAGACATTTTGCTTCTCATCCAAGAAGCTTCTTCAGCCCCGACGGGATACAATTTGGGATACAAATGGTGTGGGAGTAGGAATGGATTTCCAGAGGAAAAAATGGCAGACAACAGGAAGCAGGAACGCCAATCAAGTGACCCTGAGGACAACAGATAAACCTCCAAGGGCTTCAATGACCCTCTAAAAGGACGCAAAGGACCAGCTGTCTGCAAGGAGTATCTACCCTTCCCTTCCTCACCATCCCGTCAGACCTGAAGAAGCTTCTTGGATGAGAAGCGAAACGTCTTCAAAAGAAAAAACAACAAGAAGAAAGTCCAGTTGCCTCCAGAAAAAAGCATCTTTTGGGATATCCATCTTTCTGTTTCAGGAAAATATGATCCACTGCTTGAGACTGTTTTTAGTTTACTCGTACTAATTCCCCTGCCCATCGTGATGACTCTAAACAGGTAGTCCTCAACGTACGACCCCAATTGAGCCCAAACATTATGTTGCCAAGCAAGAAATTTGTTAAGTGAGTTTCGCCCCATTTTACGTCCTTCCCTGCCACAGTTGTTAAGCGAATCACTGCAGTTGTTAAATGAGTAACATGGCTGTTAAGTGAATCTGGCTTCCCCATTGACTTTGCCTTGTCAGAAGGTCGTCAAAAGGGATCACATGACCCAGGGACACTGCGACCATCGTAAATGTGAGTCAGTTAGTTGCAAGGCCTCTTAATTTTGATCACATGACCATGGGGATGTGCAATGGTCGTAAGTGTGAAAAATGGCCATGAGTCACCTTTTTCAGTGCCGTTGCAACTTTGAATGGTCACTGTTGTAAGTCAAGGACTACCTGTATTATATAAAAACTTTTTTTAAATCTGGGAGCATTTCCGTTAAATTATTATCATTCTACCACCTGCCACTTAAGTTTTTTTCCTAGAGAAAAAGATGAAAAGCAGGATTCAAGGCAATGAAAAACGATTACCGTATTTTTCGGACTATAAGACGCACTGGAGTATAAGACGCACCAAGATTTTGAAGAGGTAAATTACAAAAAATGTTTTTGCATTCTGCAGACCTACCAAACCCTCTGCACGCCTCATTTTTAATGACAAACGGGGCATGCAGAGAGTTTGAGTGGCCTGCAAAGTGCTCCTCGGGGCTTGGGGGGGAAACGAGTAAAAAACGACCCATTTTTTGCTCGTTTTTATCCTCCCCAGCTCCCAGGAACACTTTGCAGGCCTCCCAAACCCTCTGCACCTACATTTTTGTAAAGGGGGCGGGGTTTCGGGAGGCCAGAAATGCTGTATTCAGTGTATAAGACGCACCCAGATTTTCACCCTCTTTTGGGGTGGAAGGTGCCTCTTATACTCCGAAAAATACAGTAAATATGGTATACAGACAGCCTCGTGCCAGCAGGAAAAGCTATAACAAGCACCTCCAAGAAAAAGGAAAATATCTGCCCTTTCTTACCCACAGCGATAGCCAGGTCCACATTTGCATGAAATCTCTTCAGATATTGTAGAACAACATCTAAGCATCCTTCTTTGTTGAATATTGATACGGCTGTACTGTTGCATTCACTGATAGAGACATTAAGCAAGATTTAGTCGGTCCATCTCCTAAGCGGCTATTGTAGGGGTGTCAAACTCAAGGCCCACAGGCCGGATCCAGGCCACAGGGTGCTTACATCTGGCCCACGGGGCCGTCCAGGAAACAGCGAAGGAACAGGGCTCTGTTTTTGCTGCCAGGGGGTTGCAGGAGGCTGTCGCAGCCGAAAACGGAGCTCGGGAGCCCATTTTCACTGGCCGAGTGCTTGGGCCACCAACATCGACCTGCCACACACACACCCTTTGAGGTCCATCACAAACCTGATGCGTCTCTCAGTGACAACAAGTTTGACAGCCCAGGTCTATTGCTTTTAAAGCAAAGATGGCAATCTTCAATTTTATCATGATTAAGCACAGTTCTGAGCATAGTGGGCCTCTTTGATATGCATGAAGGGAACATGGAAGGATCCCCCCTCCTCCCCCAGGCATCTGGAATAGAATAGAATAACACCGTTGAAAGGGGCCTCGGAGGTCTTCTAGTCCAACCCCCTGCTTAGGCAGGAAACCCTACACCACTTCAGACAAAAGGTTATCCAACATCTTCTTAAAAACCTTCCAGGGTTGCAGCATTCACAACTTCTGGAGGCATTCTATCTATTCAAGTCTGAAAGAAGATGCAGCTGGTTTAATGAGATCACGCTTCTTAATGAAACCACATCACTTTTCAAGTCTTGAGCAGAAGCCTGGGGGGTTGGGGGCCCGAGAGCCAGATTTCCTTCTTCCAAACTATGTTTTGAAATATCCACAGCCCTGGGCACTGGTTAGTTTCCAATCGAAACCAACTAAACGTTTTACACACAGCAGCAAAAGATCCCAATTGAGATCTGCTCATGTTTCCCTAACACACCCGTGCAGGGACACACGGACAATGCTAATGAACTTGTTTTATTTATTTAGTAACTAATCACTATCAAACTTTAAAGCATTGACCATAATGTAAATTTAAGGTTGATATGAACGAATTATTATTGTTACAACTGTGAGTACACCTGTTACTACACTATTCCACATGTTAAAACCGATAGGAAGGCAACGTAGAATAGAGAACTACAAAAGCTAAATATGTAAGCCGATACAGAAGGCTGTAAAACTATTTTATATTGTTATGTGTGTGTCTTGTTTTTTCTGTATTTGTTGTTGTTGTTTTCTGTTTTTAAAGGCTAAAATGTTTAATAAAAACTATTTTTTTTAAAAAAAAGAATTTGTTTTACTTGGGATGCGTTTCCCCTTTTTTCAAAAAGGGATGAGCTGGCCAATTCCACCAACTGGAAAAGACACGGTCAACAGAGTCCCTTCATCCCCGAATACCCTCCCTACTGGCTCTGACAACCAGAATTTCAACAACTCTACTGACCACACATTCCAGAGCAAATTCACAGCTTCGTTAGCGATGTCTTCGGTATGGTTCTTCTCTGTCTGCTTGTCTTCCTTTAAGGAACTGTTGTTTTCTGTAAGTCCTGCCCGGCACTGTATGAATCAGAGTAGGCCAACAAAAGAACAGCGGAGCGGGGGGGGGGGGGGAGTAAGAAAATATTAAGATACAAATATACCAATTTTAAAAAATGACACATTCAGTGGATTTATGACAGGGAAATAAAATGTGGAAGAGGAAATTTATCTTCATGTAACTTTAAAGCCGGCATCGCTGGAATGCCGCCCCAAAAATCCATCAGAGCAAGATAATAAGCAAAGGCAACAACGGAGGAAGAGGACGGAACGAAGAAAGGGTAAAGCAGAGGAAGCAAGAGAGGGGAAATGAGAGTAGGAGAGAGGGTAAGAAGGAGAAGAAGGGAGGAGTGGGAGAGAGGGAGGGGAAGAAGAAAAGAGGAAGGAGAGAAGGAAAGAAGAAGGTAGAGAAGGGAGGTCGGGAAGAAAGAAGGAAGGAGTAAGGTTGTTGTGATCCCAATTGTGTTTTTTATATTTTTAAGCAGATTGTGATCTATCTATCTATCTATCTATCTATCTATCTATCTATCTATCTATCTATCTATCTATCTATCATCTATCTATCATCTATCTATCTATCTATCTATCTATCATCTAACTATCTATCTCTATCTCTATCTCTATCATCTATCTATCTATCTATCTATCTATCTATCTATCTATCTATCTATCTATCTATCTATATATATATATATATATATATATATATAATCAGTGTAGTCTGAAATGTTGGCAGAAGCTGGGACAAGTAACGGGAGCTCACTCTGTTATGCGGCGCTCGGGATTCAAACCGCCGAACTGCCAACCTTTCTGATCGACAATCTTAGCATCTTAGCCACAACATACCTCCTTCAATAAAGCAACAAGAGGAGTCATGATGTCTTTAGTGACCATATCGTTGCAAACTTCAAATCCTCCACAGGCACTGAGGTTTCTGCAACAAAGCCAAATTTATTCCACATTAGTTTTTTAGGTTGTTTTTAATCAGCCATTTATAACGGTTTTTCAAGTAAGGGATAAGTCACATCACAAGCAATGATGAAAATGGTACCATCCAAAATGATCAAAAACACATCAGAAAGTTTTTCCCCAACCGCTGGTAAAACAAATTCCAAGTTTGATCATATTCTTCTTTCCATTTGATTTTCAAAGTAAGTCTGTCCAATGTATTAAGGACTCCAAAGAGCCTATCTACCTTTTGCTGTAAACCCGTGATGGCGAACCTATGGAACAAGTGCCAGAGATGGCACACAGAGCCCCCTCTGAGGGCAAGCCGTCGCCACAGTTCAGCTTTGCCGTGGGGCGCACATGCATAGGCGCAGGGCACATGCATGGGGGTTGGGCGAATGCACATGGGGAGGGACACACATTGCATTTGGGGGGGGGGTCGGGTGCAGGCACACACTTTGGACACTCGGTCCAGAAACGGTTAGCCATCACTGCCCTAAATCTTCTCGCTATCATCCATCACTCACCGGAGAGCTCCTGCCGCCGTCTCCCGAACCACTAAACTCGGATCCAGCAGCAACGGACCCAGCCGCCGAACGACGTCTCGTTGCACAAAAGCTGGGATCGTCTGTTGCTGTTGCAACATCTTGGAAATGTTGGCGCAAGCAAATTCACGCACGTCGGCATTGGGGTGCTGCAACTAGAAAGGCAGAAAGCAGGAGAGGAGAATTCATAAACCGTTGGATTAAGTCTCGACAGAGGAAAATATTTGTAGCTCAGGGTTGGGGGGCTCATCTAAAATAGCTTTGACTTGCGCATGTTTGGATCCGAGGTGGAGGACATGCGCTCTGCCCCTGCCCCAGAAGGCTGTGCCTAGATTTAAATCCGGCTGGAAGAACGCCTTCCAGGAATCTTCAAAATGGACTTGGCAATTAGGGATCCTTGGGGCTCTCTGCGCTTTGTGGTTTCCTTGCAGCCATCTCATAACCCAACTGGGTAACATCATCAGCCCTAGCATGAGGATCCCAATTGGGTTAGCCTAACAGACACACTATAACAGGCAAGGCTGTATACTGTCACCCTACCTATTTAACTTATATGCAGAGCACGTCATGAGAACGGCAGGGCTAGATGAATCAAAAGTTGTCGTTAAGATTGCGGGGAGAAATATCAACAACCTCAGATATGACGATGATACCACGCTAATGGCAGAAAGTGAAGAGGAACTAAAGAGTCTCTTGATGCGGGCGAAGGAGGAGAGTGCAAAAGTTGGCTTGAAACGCAACATTAAGAAAACTAAGATCATGGCATCCGGCCCTCTCAATTCCGGGCAAATAGATGGGGAAGAAATGGAGATAGTGACCGGTTTTACTTTCCTGGGATCCAAGATCACCGCAGATGGGGAAAGTTGGACCCTAAGGAAGGCTGAGCACCAAAGAATGGAGGCCTTTGAAATCTGGTGATGGAGAAGACTCCTGCGAGTCCCTTGGACTGCAAGGCCATCCAACTGGTCAGTCCTAGAGGAGATCAACCCTGACCGCTCTTTAGAAGGCCAGATCCTGAAGAGGAAACTCCAATACTTTGGCCACCTAATGAGAAGGAAGGACTCACTGGAGAAGAACCTCATGCTGGGAACGATGGAGGGCAAAAGAAGGAGGTGAGGACAGAGAATGAGATGCAGTATATTCCAAGCGCATAACAAAAGTGGCATTAACACTTCACGTGATCTTGATTCTCTCCCTCTGTTAACGCAGCCCCCTCCTCTCTCTCCCTGATGCCCAACCCTTCTCCAGGCTAGAATAAAACAGAATAAGAGCTGGAAGGGACCTTGGAGGTCTTCTAGTCCAACCCCCTGCTTAGGCAGGAAACCCTACACCACTGCAGACAAAGGGTTATCCAACAGCTTCTTAAAAACTTCCAGTGTTGGAGCATTCACAACTTCTGGAGGCAAGTGGTTCCCCTGGTTCATTCTTCTCACTGTGAGGGAGAGAGCTGGAAGGGACCCTGGAGGTCGTCTAGTCCAGCCCCCTGCTCCAGCAGGAGAACCTATATCCCATCTCAGACCAGGGGGACTGTCCAGTCTCTTCTCCAGGGATGGAGAGGGCGCGATTTCTAGAGGCGAGCCCGGCTTCCCCCCCCCCCCCCCCCCATCCGCGGGCACGTTCCCTCTCGCCTTGCCTTCTCCAGCAGCTCGGCGGCCGGGGAGCTTTCCTCTTCTTCTCCCGCTTCGGCTTCGGCCGCTGGCTCGCTCGGGCTCCCGGCCGGAGCGAAAGCCGGCGGGCGAAAGCGACGGGCCTTGGTCTTGCCCATGGCCGAGCCTCTCCCACGGAAAGACACCCGGGACGGGTCGGCCGGCCTTCCCTCCCCACGTGGGCTGATGGGGCGCAGGCGCCGCTCTCCGCCCCGGATGCAAGGCGGAGAAGGGGCTTGGCTTGGGGCGGGGGGACGGAAGGGGCCGCCCGGTGGATGAGTCGGGGTCTCCGCGGATGTCTTTCCCAGGCCGCCTCTGCATTGCATTTCCCACCCCCACCCCAATCCGGGGCGGAGAGGCGATCGGGTTGCCGCAGGGCGCTCAACTCGCCCTTACGCGCGATCCAATGAATGGGATACAAGAATAGAATAGCATAAGAAGGGGAGGGGGTGGAAGGGAGGAGAGACAGGGACAGAGCAGGCATAGGAATAAGGATAGAAGAAAAGAGGAGAGGAGAATAATAGTATAGAGAAGAGAATAATAGAATAGAGAAATTAATAGAATAGAGAATAGAGTAGAATAATAGAGGAAATGAATAGAAAAATGAATAGAATAGAATAATAGACTAGAGAAGAGAAGAAAAGAGAGAAACAAATAGAATAGAGTAATAGAATAGAGTATAGAATAGAATAATAGAATAGAGAAAGGAATAGACACTAGAACAATAGAATAGAGAAATAAATAGAATAGAATAAAGAATAGAATAGAATGATAGAATAGAGAAATGAATAGAATAGAATAATTGAATTGAATTGAATGAGCTGGAAGGGACCTTGGAGGTCTTCCAGTCCAGCCCCCTGCTCAGGATCTGCTTAGATTTTTTTTTCTTCTACTCACAGGTTAGCTGTAATCAAAGCCTCCTCTGGTTTGAGCTGTGTTTTAAATGCAGTTTTCCCCTTGAGTTAATGGCAAGAGGGCAGCTTTCTTAAGATCGTGAAGTCCACTACGAACATTTTTAAAATAATCATTCTACATTTGACTCGGCTTTCCATCCTCCCGAGGTGGGTAAAATGAGGACCCAAATTGTTGGGGGCAATAGGCTGACTCTGTAAACCGCTTAGAGATGGCTATAAAGCACTATAAAGCGGTATATACTGTAAGTCTAAGTGCTATTGCTATTTGGTAGAAATCCCACCAAATTCTTCTGCCTAATAGGAAGGCCTTCCTTCTAACCTACTATAATTTGAAATCTCCACATTTCAACCATCTTTTTCTGAATCCATGAAAAATTAAAAACCTGCCTAAATTCAACCGTATCTTAAAATACGTACGCTAAAGTGCCCAGAATCAGATATACATTTCTATATAATATAATTTATAGTATAATATATAGTATTTAATATTTAACCCTTGGATAATAAATGCAAGTTAATCTTGCCTAAAACGATAAAGCAATGTCTTTCATACCAGATTGTGGTGAGCAGTCCATCTATACAAAGGATGAGAGAGTAGATGAGACTTATTTCCATTACAGGGATGTAACGCCAAATTTTCCTCCAAGTTATCCAGGGTCTCATCTTGATCGAGTTTTATCTCCCATATAATCCATACAGTTACTATTAAAATCCTCCTCGTCAGTAGGTTACCTTATCTCAGTTCAGAGCACGAAGCTTCACTGGGATCTAAAGTAATCTGTTTAATGGAAAGGAACTTTTTTCTCATAGGTTAAAGACAGGTCCAGACTAGTCCGTGAGATCGGTGGGCGGGGAGGACGGATGGAGGGATCACTTCCGCTGCTGAAGTTTTACTGGAAGTTTAACAGCCGGATATACGTCCAACACATATTATTTTAGTACCACTAGATTGCTAATTTTCATTCTTTCCCAACAAATTTTGTCTTAAGTTGATAAGCTGTAACAATCCCTTAAATTTTAAGAGAGCTCCCAAGTCCAGACATTATATATATGTGTGTGTGTGTGTGTGTGTGTGTGTGTGTGTGTGTGTGTATGTATGTAATCAATGGGAGCAGCCCAGCTGCCGAATGGCACAGAATTGATTCTAGAATTGGAAAGATGAACGGAAAACACTGGAATTTATGCCAGTAGAAAAGAACTGGCATATCAAAATTTGGGGAAATTATGAGTGAGGATGCATTCTGTTCTCTTGTACTCTGCAAGTTTGTTTTACAAACAGCAGTACGCAGAAATGAGCTATTTAGGTTATTTTCAAAGTTACATTGATAACAGCTGTATTTGGGCAATTTATGGGTAGGCTTTCAACTTCTACGGGTAGTCAACTTCGACGTACGACCACAATCGAGCCTAAATTTCTGTTGCTAAGTGAGGCATTTGCTAAGTAAGTTTTGGCCCACTTTAAGACCATTCTCGCCATAGCTGTTAAGTGAATCACTGCAGTTGTTAAGTGAGTAACATGGTTGTGAAGTGAATTTGGATTCGGCATTGACTTTGCTTATCACAAGGTTGGAAAAGGTGATCACGTGACCCTGGGACCCTGCAACCGTCATAAATATGAGTCAGTTGCCAAGTGTCCGGATTCTGATGTGGCCACGAGGATGCTGCAATGGTCGTAAGTGTGAAAAACGGTCGTCACTTTTTTCATTGCCGTTGTAACTTTGAACCGTCACTAAATGAATGGTTTGTAAATCAAGGATTACCTATACAATGCTTTTATCAACTAAGAGATTATTTTTAAAAAATGGAATGGGGCCGTAATAGATAATCATGTCTACAATTAAATCTTAAGGGAAGAGATTCTTCTTTGGTGACAATCTTATGAAATGTGCATATGGTTGGGTAAGGTTCTACCATGTTATTCCTGACTATAAGTCATTTTACAACAAATAGGAAAATGTATAAATCAATATACTCTACTTTTAAGATTTCTTGCTATAAATTCACACAGCATGGCTATTTGTAGGACTGGAACGGACACCCAACCATTGTGTTGGTTTCAAACATTTTTTATTGCAGAAAACAATGGCATTTTGCAATGTTTCTCCCAATAGAATTTTCAGAAGTTAGTGATTTCAGAGGCTTTACTTCCAACAAACACACACTTGCACTTTTTTTAAAGATCAAACAATAAAATATTTATTTAAAAGGCAATTTCTACAAAAATGTACAGCGGCTTAAAAACCACGGTGATGTAAGGAACAGAGAAGACATTTCAAGAGCAAAAGAAGAAGAAAAATCAGACTTTGAGGTGCATTATTACTAAACCCAAAAGATTTCTTCTCCTCTAAATTCTTGCACGGTGAGGATCCTTTTGGTCTCAGCTGCGCCTTAAAAGAGCAATGCACTTATTAAAATAGCTTGTACGTTTTTAAAAAAAGGCTCAAGGGGTTTAAAATTATATTCCTGGACCGGTATTTTAAAAGTCACACTGTGGGTAACAGCCACTTATTATTATTATATTATTATTTTAACACTTCCATGTAACAAGGGTAATTAAAAGAGTTTGTAAAAAAAGAGGTTTTTAAAGAAATTTCCCATATGGAGAAACAACAGTCACTAAGCAATCTAGAACCTGATCTCATGGGTACAAAACCTTTTTCTTAAGCAGGTATTTTTGGTGAAAAATACAGCCAGAGACCACTTCCAACATCAGAGTGAAAGCTTCATGTCTCCAGTACTTCTACTAAATTAAACCATCATCAACACAGAGAACTATGGTTTGAGAGCATCCTGTATGGCTTCCATGATGCTATTCTCACTTCTAGCGTGGCGTCACATTTGCAGTCATTGCTAGAAAAGGTACTGCAAATGGCTACTGCAAACACAGAAAAACCTAGCTACCCATCAAGCTGAGTTTGGAAGTTGTAGGTGTCCAATACAAAGCTACAAGCCTACTTCCCCAAATTCTTCAATTCTGTTAGGTCGGTTGAGGACATCCTGCATGCCCCTGGGCTAAAACAAAACCCAAAAGAACAGCAAAATGGTTTGGTTAACATTTCTGGCACTTCTTATCGTCAAGTAATATGAAGAACATTTGCATCCCATCCAGCAATACTATTAATTTCACAGCGGAACTCTCCTGGCGGCAATTTCAAATCCAATACATTGTTGTTGTTTTTTAATGCAGTGGGGAGGGAGACAACTCGGGAGAGGAAGAGCAAAAAACAGCCAGCTGTGGAGAACAGAGCAGAATCAAAGGTTGCACAAAGCGAAAAACTAAGGACTAAATAAAATTAGCTCCGGACCAAGTATTTGTGCATGGTGCTCCATCGTTTTCCCTCTGCTTTTTCCGACGTGCGCAGGCCAAACATTTTATTATTATTAGCAGGAAAATGCAAAATGTGACACATGAGGCTCTCTCCCATGTTCTGGGTCCAAACGAGCCAAAAAGGAAAACAACTTTTATACCGTGTAGTACCTGCAGAGCTGTGGGAAGCAGCTAAGTCAAAATCGCGACTTGGACGTTACTCTAAAACGTTAGCTGCTGGTAAGTTCCAGTCGACTGAGGTTGCTGCCATCAGAAAAAAAGGGCCCAACTGCAATGAAACATTAGGCAACATGTCAACCCACTCATTCATCGAACAAACCACGGATGACCTCTGGATGTGACCTGTCCACAAATCGGGACCGCAGACGTGGGAGAGGGTAGAGAGCTCACAATCCACAAACACACACACTCACACCGGTTAAAAAAAACAAACACGCTGTGGCGAATGGCAGTACAAACACTGTCGCCGTTTTCTATTTACAATGACTTGCGTGTTGTAAATGCAGACGGGTCTCCGGAGGAGCTGCCTGGGTGCCACCTCGCCATTCGAGATGAGGAAACCGTAATACTGTCCTAGGAGAAAATCGATAACACAGAGTTCGGGTAGAAAAGATGTTTCGCCTGCCTTCCATCGAAGGTCGAAGACAAAGCCCGTTTCTCCGTCCCCTTTGGCCTTGTTGTAGCGAAGAAACAAAGTGGCGCGTGTAATTCCATGATCCTTTACACAAAGGCCATGCGTTATTGGACGTGGAGCCGAGGTTTCAAGATTAATTTTCCAGTCTATGCATGTGGGGGGAAAAAAACAACAACCAGCCTTAAATGGTAAGATAAAACCCGGCAGAGATTCTACTACCTGAGACTTCTCGGGAAACAACAACTGAATGGGAAAATGCTGGTGACCTTCTACTGCTGCACCATAGAGAGAATTTTAACTTACTGCACCTGTGTATGGTTTGCCAATTGCACAGTGGCAGATAGGACAGGGCTTCAGAGGGTTAAAGTCATTGCTCAGAGGATCATGGGTTTCCCCCTCCTCTCTTTGGAAGAGCTTTAGAGCTCCCGATGCCTTAAGAAAGTTCAAAATATCCTTAAAGATCCACCTCATCCTGGCCACCCTTTTTTTTAAACTAGTACCATCTGGCAGACGGTACAGGATAATAAAAACAAGGACAAATAGGCTGAAAAACAGCTTCCAGAGCAATAACTAAATTTAATTCTACTATATAGTGCAATATTAATGTAATATCAGGGTTTTTAAATTCAATTGAATAGAATGTGAAGGATGTGTGCTTTTGTTTTATTTTGTATGTATAATGTACACTGAATACGGTGTTTAATTTCGTTGCACGATGTGCAATGACAATAAAATAAAATAAAATAAACCAGCAGCTCCCTCCCGTCAGAAGTTCCATTTCAGTGTCAAAACTCAACATAGTTATCCAAGGGAAAAAAAGAGTCACTTACATCATCACACGACATGTTGTATTCTGCCAAAACAGTTCGACATCGAGCGGCTATGCTGAAGAGGGTGTCAAAGAAACATGCTTTCTCCATAGTCAAGGGGCCTGCTTTCCTAATCCATTTAGCAAACTGATTAAAAAGATATATTTCTGAACGTCTCACCAAATTTTTAATTTCCTGCCAACTGCTTGATAATTCTTTAAAAAATGCTCATCAGCGACATTATATATATATAATTTGTCGCTATATATATAATTCTTTGACAAAGAAAAAACACTTAATCATTCCCCTGGCTCAGCTGATAAGGGAGGAGAGCTTGTAGCTTAGAGGTTAATACAACTGCCTAATATGTGAACAGCCCAAGTTCGAATCCCAGCAAGGGTATGGCTAGCTGATGAGAGCTAAATACATTGAATTAGATCTATACTAGTCTCCCATTTATTTATCCGCAAAAATGCAGCACTATATATATATAATTGCATTTTTGCTGTATGCATATACACACACACATACACACATCAAATAAGATTCTACTGCCTTTCTATATCCAGAAATGGCACAAAGCTATAATTCTCCTTTTCTGTGGCTTTTTAAGAGGGAAAAGCTTTAGTCTGGGGCAAAACCTACACTAGAGTAAGAGCTTCTTACACTTAAATTACTCTCCTGTAAAAATGACTAAACAGCATACAGGTAATCCTTAACTTATGAGCACAATTGGGCCCAACATTTCTGCTGATAAGTGAGAGGTTTGTTAAGTGAACTTTGCTCCATTTTACGACCTTTCTTGCCTCAGCTGTTAAGGGAATCACCGCAGTTGATAAGCTAGTAACCCAGTTGTTAAGTGAATCTGGCTTCCCCTTTGACTTTGCTTGTCAGAAGATCGCAAAAGGGGATCACATGATCTCGAGAAACAGCAACGGTCATAAATATGAGTCAGTTACCAAGCGTTTTAATCTTGATCGCATGATGGCGGGGAATGCTGCAGAGGTCATAACTGTGAAACACGGTCAAAGATCAGTTTTTTCAGTGCCTTTGTAACTTTGGTCATTAAACGAACTGCTGTAAGTCGAGAAGTAACTGTATTACAGGGGTGTCCAAACTTGGGAACTTTAAGACTTGTGGACTTCAACTCCCAGAATTCCCAGGCTGGGGAATTCTGGGAGTTGAAGTCCACAAGTCTTAAAGTTCCCAAGTTTGGACACCCCTGCTGTATTAAATAGTCATGTATTGCACACATTTGCCTGGGACCTGCATAAAACCCTTGGAAAAGGATACATTGAGGGCGCCACTACTCTTTTGTGTATTCCAGCAAAAAATAAACCAATTAATGTAATACAGCTAATGGTGAAGAATGGATGATTCCATAGAGACGTGAAAAAAGATACCTAGGAGAGAATCAAACAACTTATTTTTATTTTAAAAAATCACTCTTAGGCTGGATGAGTAAACACAAAACTGAAAAACGGAACTCCCAAAAACTGTTCAAGAAGTGAAAATCTCTACTGTACTTTCGATTTCCTTCTAAGCAAATTCTTAGCAAAAGGCAATAATCCTGATTTCTAATTTTTCTCTGCTACTCTGCTCTGATTTTTTTTTTTTTTTGGAAGGTAGACAGATTCTAGTTGTTCACTCCTGAAATCTAATCGAAAAGACTCCAAATTGTGATATAATTACAAATGGACAACTCCCCTATGTTGTCCTAGACATGCTTCTAGAATGTGCAGTACTGGGATTCTATTTGGAGAAATGAAAGTGCTACATTGACGGTAATGACATGTCTTAGATACTGTTAGAGGAGAAACAGCGATTTTCCAGGCACATCCTACAATACTTGCTAAAGTATCCTAAATATCTTCTATGAGGGCAATTTTTTTTAAAAATGCTAGGACTTCACCCACCTTCTGTGTTTCGGGATCTATTAACCAGTTCCAAGCACCAGTGGCTGTACAGACTGATACCACTATAAGAATTACTGGAGGAGAATCGAAAGGACAAAAATGATGTCGTTACATTGAATACACGGGGAACAAACTGTAACAATTTGACTTAACAATCAAAATAGACCCTGCCAATCACGGTCTTAAATTGTGAAGGTTGTAAATAGAAAAGAATCAAATTCTTTATTGGCCAAGTGTGATTGGACACACAAGGAATTTGTCCTTGGTGCATATGCTCTCAGTCTACATAAAAAGACAAGATACATTCGTCAAGAATCATAAGGTACAATACTTAATGAGGCTCATAGGGTACAAATAAGCAGTCAAGAAACAATCAATATAAATATAAATTGTAAGGATACAAGCAACAAAGTTACAGTCATGCAGTCATAAGTGGGAGGCGATGAGTGATAGGAAGAATGAGAAGATTAATAGTAATAGTAATGCAGCCTTAGTAAATAGTTTGACAATGTTGAGGGAATTATTTGTTTAGCAGAGGGATGGTGTTCAGGAAAAAAAATGTTCTGGTGTCTAGTTGTCTTGGTGTGCAGTACTCTATAGCGTCGTTTTGAGGGTAGGTGTTGAAGGAGTTAAAGCACCCCATGAGCAGATCCAGTTTATTAACTCCTTTTTTTGCAAGGTGGTTAAGCAAAAATTACCCTTATTGTAAATTGCAAGCACGGTCATTGTAATACACTTTTATCGAATAATGCAGATTTCCATCACCCAGCTTTTCAAAATGAGTTTCTTAAAGACACACATAGCAGCAATTTGATCAAGCATTTAATAATTGGGAGGCAAGCCTGTCACTTACTTCTCCAGCGTCCAGTAGCTGGTTGTAAACAAGCTATGTATTCAGTTAGCCTTCTTTCAAAAGCCTTGAGATCTAAAAACGAGAGGGAATAATCGGATTAGTCAAAGCCTGCTTTAGAATTTAGATTTAGCATCTTGAAACCATAGAAAGTACTTTACGAGATGATGGCTACACAAAGGACATTTGTGTGCTTTTAAGTTAGTACTGACTTCTGGCCATACCTGGATAAATCTCTGCAGTTTTTTTCCCCATTCTAGCTGTATTTTGTCTGTTGTACCAGTAAAAATAGAGGGACGTTGTGGCTCAGTGGCTAAGATGCTGAGCTTGTCAATCAGAAAAGTCGACAGTTCGGCGGTTTGAATCCCTAGAGCCATGTAACGGAGTGAGCTCCCATTACTTGTCCCAGCTTCTGCCAACCTAGCAGTTCGAAAGCACGTAAAAAATGCAAGTAGAAAAATAGGAACCACCTTTGGTGGGAAGGTAACAGCGTTCCGTGCACCTTTGGCATTGAGTCATGCCGGCCACATGACCACAGAGACATCTTCGGACAGCGCTGGCTCTTCGGCTTTGAAACGGAAATGAGCACCGCCTCCTAGAGTCGGGAACGACTAGCACATATGTGCGAGGGGAACCTTTACCTTCACCGATAAACACTTTTTTTTGTAAAACTGGATGAGGATAACACAGGCACATAATACAATCCCATCCAGTGCAGGTAGTCCTAAATTGAATACTTTATTGGCCAAGTGTGCTTAGACACACGAGAAATGTGTTTCCGGTACAAAAGCATTTCAGTGTGCTTGCAACAGAAATAATAATAACAACAATAAGTAGGTCCTATAGGTAGACAAAATACCAAATTCAATCTGAGCATCTGGCTGCCTCTGCAACGAACCATACTGCACTAAAAGAAGACAGTAAAGAAGATAATTTATAATATTCAGAGCACAAATCCTATTCTCCCATATATGAAAATCTGAATTACTTGTGAAGGCAGACCTAGGACTCCTGGCCCACCTAAAGGAACATCAATCAATTAATTTTATTAATTTTATTGGCTGCCTAGGGTAACTTAAATATTAAAAGAATAAAACTATCCAAAACTGGATGAATAGCTGGACGGATGGATAGAGGGATGATAGACAGATGATGATGATAGATGGATAGATAATAATAATAGATGATAGATAGCTACATAGATAAATGATAGATGGTACATGATGGATGGATGGATGAATGGATAGATAGATGATAGACAGATGATAGATAGATAGATAGATAGATAGATAGATAGATAGATAGATAGATAGATAGATAGATAGATGATAGATGGTACATGACGGATGGATGGATGAATGGATGGATAGATAGATGAGAGACAGAAGAGAGAGACAGACAGACAATGACAGTTCAGCAGATCCGGGGGGCGCCAGGTTGGGGAAGGCGGGGAAGCCTTGGGGTGGGGGACGTGGGATAATGACACAGACCTGCCCTAGAACGAAGCGAGGATGTTCGGACCCATCCTCCCACACCTTACCTTCCGCTTGTTCCAGCGAATTCATCGCTTCAGATGAAAGGGGACGAGACCTCTCCGAGATCAACCGCCCACCGCTTCGCAAAGCCGGGAGCTTCCCTCTATCCCGCGACGTAAGCTCTCGAACTTCCTTCACCGCCCTCGCATCATCGGCGCTTCCCATTGGTCAAAGTTCGCCAAGACTCCGCCCTTCCATTAACAAGCCTTTGCGTCATTGGGTCCACCCCCTTGCGGGCAAGAAGCTGGAGGAGGCTGAAGGGACGGGCAAAGAGGAAATGCGCACGCGCAGCTTGCACGCTCTTTTCTTCCTTCCCTCCCTAGCTTGGTTATAGGTGTCCTTTTGAAAAAGTTTAACAATCTTTCTTTCTCTTTCTTTTTTTCCTTCCTTCCTTTCCTCCTTCCTTCCTTCCTTTTCTCCCTCCTTCCTATCTTCCTTCCTTCCTTTCCTCCTTCCTTCCCCCTTTTCTCTCCTTCCTTCTTCCTTTTCTCTCCCTTCCTTCCTTCCTGTCTGTCCTCCCTTCCTTTTGCGAACCATCTTTTTCTGCTATGCAGAAGTCGGGCTGCCATGCATTTATTAAATTACCCTGTTGAAACATGAGTGAACGAAGGATGAAAGTACTCTATATCCCCAAACGCTCCTAGATGGTTAATGCTTTAATTTAATGCTTTTCTAACTTGCCAACTTTAAGAATTTTCCAGCTCCATGTCCTTCCCCTTCCAGGGAACAAGCGAGGTTGAGAAATCACTCGGCTGAACTACAATTCCCGACATGCCTATCGCCTGGGCAAAGCTGGGTCGCCATTGCCTTGGAAACCGGGCCTGCTAGGCCTCGCTAGGCCGCTGGGGGGAGGGGGGGAGGGGGCAGGGGAACGGCACTCTCCGCCCCCGGAAGAGGAGGAGCCCGAGTGGGCGGGACCGGCTGCCCCCTTTACCGCCGATTTCCGCCCGCCCCTTCCTCAGGGTCGCAGCCGCTCCGTGAGGAGAGCTACGAGGCCGGCCTGTCTCGAGGGGCGCCTGGGCAGCCCCAACGGGTGAGCAGCGAGGAAGGGCGGCCATGGCCTCGGGAGGGAGGAGGAGAGGGGGGCACTGGGCAGGCACGAGCGCCTGGGAGGGAAGAGGCCGGAGGGGGTACGCAGAGGGGCGGTTGACTGGATGGCGCGAGCTGGATGGGGAGAGGAGGAAGCAGGCCTCGCCAGGGAGTTGGCCTAGAATGGAATGCTTTCTCCACCGAGTTTGCATCTGTTTGTTGAGAGAGAGAGAGAGAGAGAGAGAGAGAGAGAGAGAGAGAGAGAGAGAGAGATGAAAAACAAGAGGTGTGTGTGTATTTATATGTGTATGTATGTAAAAAGAGAATGTGTGTGTGTTTATAGGAATATGTAAAAAAACGGGTGGGTATTTACGTATGGGAATATATAAAAAACAACGTGTGTGTTTATGTAAAGGGATATATAAAAGAAAGTGGGTATTTATAGGAATATATAAAAATCACGTGTGTGTATGTTTATAGTGAGGGATATACTGCATATACAAAAGAGTGTTTGTGTATATATAGGAATATATAAAAAAACGTGTGTGTGTTTGTATAGTGAGGGATATACTGTATGTACAAAAGAGAATGTGTGTGTGTGTATAGGAATATACAAAAAGAACCTGTGTGTGTATAGTGAGGGATATACTGCATATATAAAAGTGTGTGTGTATAGGAATATGTAAAAAGAATGTGTGTGTATGTTTGTTTATGTATAAGGATATATATTTATATATATGAAAGACTGTGTGTGTAGGAATAGGTAAAAAGAATGTGTGTGTATGTGTTTGTATAGTGAGGGATATACTGCATATATAAAAGAGTGTGGGTGTATAGGAGCATGTAAAAAGAATGTGTGTGTGTTTATGTATAGGGAGATTATATATATATGTATGTATGTATGTATGTATGTATATATGTATATATGTGCAGGTCTTGGCATGTTCAGGTCTTTTCCCGTGTAAGATTGACAGTATCTTGGCCACGTTTCGACGAGGTCCCACTCGTTATCTTCAGGCTGGTGGCTTCGTGCTTGTGCGAACAAAGCGTGATCGGAGCTGCCGTTTTTCTATAAATATAGGTGGGGTTATGTGGAATGTTGGCTTTGTTGCTTTAAACGGATTGGTTGGCTGTGTTGTCACATCTGATTGGTTGATGGAATTGATGTTTGGTGAAGGTGATAGTAATGGCGTCCTGTGTTGTTTTGGGTCTGGTGTCGGTTTTTGTGACTGGGACTCGTTTATTGACTAGAGCTGGGTTCCCGATGTCTGGTAGGCGGGAGGTATCATCACGTTTATTCATGTTGTGGGAGTGTTTCTCTATTTCAGTGGCTTCCATAATTATTCTCTTGTTGAAGTGTTCAGTTTTGGAAAGTATGTGTAGGAATATATTTAAAAAGAGAACGTATGTGTGTGTTTGGGTTAATCTTGTCTGAGTTCTCCATTCACTTTGTATGCTGTAGTTATTGAGTGAGTGTGTGTGTATACATATAACATATTTACTCAATATGTGTGTCCGTATGTGTGCATATATCTCTCAAGCTTCCTCTTTCTGCTATGTCTTCCAAGATGGACAGTGATTAAAATGTATATGTATTTATATGTTAGGATATGTATGTAGATAGCATATCGGTACACACATGTACACTCAATAAATAGGGTGTAGAAACTGTATGGAGAGTGCATACACATGATATATGCATATATAGCAGGAGAGAGTGGGAGGGAGGACTAGCTAGGCTACATATAAATGCAACAGCAGAGAGGCATCTTGGACAAATAACTCAAATTTTAGTCTTTAATATATACACTGATTGGTATAAATTGTAAAGATATAACTTTGTATTCTTTTACTTTGTTTATGAGAGAAAATGTATTTGCTTATTTTTTCTTATATTTCTTAATTTATCCATCACATTGTTTACCTCATTGTTGGTCTGATGTTATCTTGGAGTTCACCTATGCTCCTCTGGGTGCTAATTGCTGGTGGGGAAGCAATCAGCACCCAGAGGAGCATAGATTAACTCCAAGATTAACATCAAACCAACAAGGGAATTAAAAATACCCCTATCAAGAAACTGCCAAACAAGCCAACGGGAAACAGCCCAACCAAAGAACCTCTAAAACCAGCCTTTACCAACACTGACAGGGCAAGCCACAGGAATATAAACTGAAAGCAAACCCAACTCCTTACTAGCACTGATGATGTTACCTAGTTTGGGTAATCAGATGTCTGCACGAAGAGAAACAAGCTCACAGAGAGCCTCCAGGAGCCCCCAAAATGTAATCTGCATTGCTGTAGGTTCTCATTCCATGGAAAAGGATAAACTGATAGAAACTCAACTAGAGGATTAGTGATTTCCCATCCCCATTTTCATTGTAATCTTCCTTTATTGCTATATTTAATGGGATTGTATTATGCACTTATTGTAGGAAAAGGAATGCTCTAAGCAGCTTGAAAACCTGTGTTGAGAAGCTGAGGACACTTTTTTGTATATAGGCTTTTAGCAATAAATAAATCAACTTAATTGAATCTTCACATGTAGAATTATGCACCTGACACCTCACCATGTGTTTGTGCAAAACCTTCAAAATATTCTCACCATGTCACCTTTATTTACACTTCATTGTATTTTTCCACTAGTATATATAATTACGTTGAACAGGTAGTCCATAATTATATATATGGTTGTGGCAAAATTCTCTAGTGAAACATATTGAGTTTGTGATGTTCCTGATCTGATGTCCTTTATCTGCGCTCTAGACTCACTGAGATGGAAGCAAGTTAAGTTTGCTGCACATTCATCTATTTTGGGGGTTACAGTAACTCCAAGAATATTTAGCACAAGGGATATTATGGCTTCTGAGCAGAGCAAACAACCTTTCCAAATATATCAAGCTAGGAATACACCATAAGGGAAAGGCAAAAATATAATTTAGCTGTCACATCAGCCTTGTAAATTATGCCCTCAAAAATTAATAACCTGGTACAAAAACAAAAAAGTGGCAGACAGAAATGGAGAATTCTACCTGATGTCCCCCAGTTGTTTTAGACTTTATGACCCAGACAAAGAATTGTAGAAATGGTAGCATGAGATATGTAGAAGGCACCAGATTTCTTATCTCTCCTGTAGGAAAAATGTTCATTATGGACAAGTCCATTTTACCCTATACTCTGTTGCTGTTTGGCATTCTACCATAACAAGGTAAGGGCAATCAAGGGGAAATATTTAAAGCATTTGTATCCAGTGAACGTGTTACTTTCATGAAGCAAAGCAACATTTTTAAGGGACTCAAATGTTTTCACTTTTTCACTTTTTTGTTTTTTTAAGTAACGCAGTAGTTTTGAAAAAAACCGCAACTTGCTTATTACTCTGAATGTTTTCAGATGTAAATTTTCTTCTGGGAATATTTCCAAACTAATTTTTTTAATAACAAGATTTTCTTTTTTAAATTTAGAAAGTAAAATGTCTTCATGGCCCAAAGTAACCACAGATCAAGCACAAACACCCGATCCTGAAAAAAGGTAAAAACACAATGATCCATACTCTTTCCTCTGGTTTTTTTAAAAAAATCTCAGTCCCTATCTTTCTCTCCCCCTCCCTCCCTCCCCCCTCTCTCCCTCCCTCTTTCTTAAATTTATATATTTACAATATATAAATTTCAGTTCAGAAGTTTAACTCTTAAATCTTCCTTTAAAAATTGCAACCTATACTTGATGGCTACAAACTAAATACTGTACATGGATCTTTGCATTTAGTAATGTAACATATAATCTGACTTAACCACTGAAAATTCTTTGTGAAAATTTAGCATTTTGTGTGTTACATATTTGTTTTTTGTTTTTCAGTTCATGTGAATAAATACATAAACCAGAAATTGTGCATCACATCTAAACCTATCCTCTTAGTTTACTTGCTTGCTTGCTTATTTATTTATTCATTCAATTTGTATGGCTGCCAATCTCAACAAATTATTCTGGGCTCCCTGTTCCCAAGCAAGTTGGTATTTCTAATTTGGTACCAACACTTTGGCTTACACTTTTGTTTTTCAATCCGGATTCCAGTTCAGCTGAATCAAGAGTTATCAAAGACTTGTGTTGCTGTGTCCCACTCTTCATGACCCTATGGATTATAGCACTCCAGGCAGTGGTGGGATTCAAATAAGTTAAATAAGTTAACAACCGGTTCTCTGTCCTAATGTCCAGCTGGGTAGGCGGGGCTCGGTGGTCATGTGACCGTGTGGGCGTGGCCGCCTCAACATCGCTCAGATTGATGGGCACTTCGCCTTAGCTGCTACGATGTAATAAGGGTTAACCGGAGAGGCAGTTTCTGTAAGCAGAGCAATAAAGATGAGGCTAGAAACAACAGAATGTTTTCTTCCTGCCTTCCTTACAGGATTAGCCCTGTAAAGGGGGGGAAAACAAAATGAGATTTCTTCCAACAACCACTTCTCCGAACTGCTTAAAAAGTTAACAACCAATTCACCCAAATAGGTGCGCGCTGGCTGAATCCCACCACTGACTCCAGGCCCCCACCTCATCCTCCAGTATCTCCTGGAGTTTGTCCAAATTCATGTCCATTATGTCAATGATACTAACCATCTCATCCTCTCCTTTTCCTTCTGCCTTCAATCTTTCCTAAAATCAAAGTCTTTTCCAATGAATCTTCTCATTTGGTGGCCCTGGTATTTAAGTTCCAGTATCTGTTCTGTTGCTTACCAATAACAAAACCTTTATCAACAAAACACTGGAGAAAATGACAGCATGGACTGGTTGGTTTTTTAAACCAGTGACACTCAATTCAAGAGTTCTCAAAGAATTGTGTTTGAGATAAAGTTAGAGGAGAATTTCTATAAATTGCCTTGAGCTTTTATAGAGCAGGTGAGATACAAATGCGATAAATAACACAATCAAAATGTTTGGCAGGGAAATGGTTTCAAAGCAATATGGCCACCTAGGTAATTAATCTGGCTGCCTCATTAAGTCAGATTGTTGTTTACACTGATGGGCAGCAGCTGTTCTTAGTTTTTAGACGAGTCTTTTTTCCCCAGAATTTCTGAAAATGGCAGATTTTGACCCTGAAACATTTACATGCCAAGATACCCAGCTTTACAGAAATTACCCGGGGTCTATAGTTACTGTCTGTATGTTGACATTTTCATATCATAATGTGATATGAATATAATATGGAAAAATAGGTGCTAGGACTACCAATAGTAATATAGATCTAAAGTTTGGCAAATGATGTTTGTTTTTATGGAATATTTCTTGGCTACTACTTCATCTGCAGGTTCTCTACAATGTCAGGTCTAGATTGTTTCTACCCCAATTACTGGTAGTCCTTGACTTACAATAGTTTGCTTAGTGACCAAAGTTACAACGGCCCCGGGAATAAAGTGACATTTTTCACATTTATGACCGTTGCAGCATCTCCATGGTCACGTGATTTCCACTTGGATGTTTGACAATTGACTCACATTTATGACCGTTGCAGGGTCCCGGGGACATACGATCCACTTTTACAACCTTCTGACAAGCAAAGTCAATGGGGAAACCAGATTCGCTTAACAAATGTGTTACTAATTTAGCAACTGCAGTGATCCCCTTAACAAATGTGGCAAGAAAAGTCGTCAAATGGGGCAAAATGACTTCTCACTTTGCAACATAAATGTTGGGCTCCATTGTGGTCGTACATTGAGGACTACCTGTAAAATAGGAATGCTTTTTTTTTTTTTTTTAGGGTAAAGAATTCAAACTCTACGTAGCTCCACAAAAGTGTCTGGCTGTAATAAACTCAGTCTTGGGTTTCGTGCTTGCATCTTTGTTGGCATTTACACCCTTCAAATCTCGCTCAAGGGTTTAATGTGCTGCATCTCGTATTCATAGTTAATCAGTGCAACCAAATTCAGTTTTTATCTGCGCCTAAGAAATAGTTAACAGTAAATGAGGCAAGACCAGGCAGCTGTTGTCCTTATGCTGCCTTTGCTCCTTGACAGATCTTTCCAGACTCTACATCTGCCAGCCAGTTTGAAAGGGGGGGGGGTTGTGTGTGTTTTGTTTTAATTGGTTTCTCTCTCCGTATCTCGGTGGGTCCAAAGCCAGCAACTTAAGCAAAAAAATGTTTAGAATAATTAGATTGTTTAGCTGATCTGAAAGGAGGGAAAATTTGGCAGAACAAAAACCTCCGTTATCTGTTATATGGCTTTGAGATTTAAAAAAATACTTCTCAGCGTTGCGTTTAAAGGAAATAAATCACGCTGCAATTTTCATCACCACTCCAATTTATTTTTTTCTTTTAATCCTCTTAAGCCTTTGCAAGTCTAGCCTGTCCTTTTTTGTTTGATCTGATGTCACCAAACTCCAGGTGGCTTTGGATGGTTCACTATATATCAAAACAATATTTTAAAAAACCCATGTAGCCAAAACAAAGAAGAGCAAAACCAGCCTCGTATGAAGAAAAGAAGAACAAATGGCAAAGTCAGCAACCCAATAAAAAATCTCACCAGCAACTGACCTCCAACCAAGGAGCACTCAATTGGTCCTTGCGCAGTTACGTGTGTACCTACTGTGGCCATTTCTTGATCAGTAGTCCCTGTTCATAATCGCTGATGCCTTGGTCACCACCCGTTTGAGACATTGCACTGTGTTCTACCTGGGTCTGTCCTTAAAGACCACTCAGAAATGGTAGCTGGTCCATCATCTAGCAGCATGAGATCTTATGGGTGTACCTCATGTTGCTCAGGTTCAGTCTGTCTTAAACCTTTTTAAGATACAGTTCACATTCAGAGAAAAATCAGTACTTTTAACAATGATGTTGACTACGTTTAACTTTGGTATAAATTAATTATTTTTTTCTTTTGGGGTCCAGGCAGAGACCAGGGTGGATTCCTCGACTTCTGGAGTAAGTAATTATATTAACATTTCTATGGTTGATTGAAAGCCAGTACTGCCCATAACAGCATAATAAGGTTCTTGGCTGGGTCAGTAGATGGATGGATGGATGGATGGATAGATGATAGATAGATAGATAGATAGATGATAGATAGATAGATAGATAGATAGATAGATAGATAGATAGATGATAGATAGATAGATAGATAGATAGATCTAAAAGCGGATTCCAAATCCCCCAAAATGATTGTCTTGCCATTATGTAGTTCAAAAGTTTGTTTATGCTCAAATTCTTTTGGCAATCCTTAACACACATTCCTTGCTCCTTCTAGCATAAATCCTTACAAATCCATTCAGAAGAGTTCTTACTCTCCCCCAGATAGTTATCCGAAGGATCATGAGGATGGTAACAGGTGAGAAGGATTTTTTCCCCTTCCAAGCTTGTTTTCGGTTATAACCTGAAGTAAAGGCACAGGACGAATAATAACCGATGGAATCAAATAATTATGTATTTATTCTGCACTCCTGAAATAATGCAGCTCCATGCCTTTTTTTTTTAATGTAAACCAGTTCTTAGCATTTGTTCAACTTGAGGTTTGTGATATTTTGCTTAGGAGTTTACACTAGTGTGTTTTTGGCTTAAAGCTTTGAAGAACTTTTTGGGCAGCAGTATCATCCATCAACAGAGAATGAAGATAATTATGAGAGACACCAGTACCCTCAGAAAGGTAAGAGTTACTTGAAATTAAAGCTACATTAAGAATGTGCTTGCTCCTCCAAATTCTTTCGCATCAGTTTTGCATTTCAGTCCCGTTGGGTTCTCTGACAGTTAAAGAAATATCAGACGTATTTGCTTCCAAGTGGAGTTTTCTTTAGTAAAGTTTTATTGAAACAAATGGGGTAGAGCTATAGGAACTGCAGCAACTGAACATTTTTCTGTTTAGTACCAATTTATCCCAAACACATAGCTTTCCCATAGGGAGACTGGTCTTTTCTGTGGAGTCCTTAGTGCTCTCTGAGCTTGGTTGTTTGCTTAAGGTCATTTCAGTACCCAACTTGGTAACATCATCAGTGCTGGTGAGTGTGGAGTTTCCTCCCTGTTTATATACAGTGGCTTGCCCTGCCAGTGTTGGTGGGAGTGTGGCTTTCCTCTTGGCAGATCTATATATACTCACAGAAGTGAGTACACCCCCTCACATTTTATAAATATTTAAGTATATTTTTTCATGTGACAACACTGAAGAAATGATACTTGGCTACAATGTAAAGTAGTGAGTATACAGCTTGTATAACAGTGTAAATGTACTGTCCCCTCAAAATCTCAACATGCAGCCATTAATGTCTAAACTGCTAGCAAGATATCCTTAAATATTTACAAAATGTGAGGGTGTACTCACTTCTGTGATATACTCTATCTCTATCTATCTATCTATCTATCTATCTATCTATCTATCTATCTATCTATATGATCAATTAGAGGTCAGCCCATTTAGAGCTTCTGCAGAAGTTTTTCCATGTTTTCCATCTTAAAATGGTGAGAAATTATGACGACAGAATGTGTGTCGAATCTTGGAGGTTTCTGCCTTCCTCCAGACCAATTTTAAAAAACAAGGTGTATCCCCCCCTCTAATCTGTCTTCTCTCTCTCCCTCTCTCCCTCTCCCTCCCTATTATCTCTTCCTCAATCTGATTATCTGCTTATATATTTAGATGACAGCCACACCAAGGATGCTCATCGCGACAAGTTGTACCTGCAGTTTTACCAGCAGATAGAGAAGGAATACAACAGAGAGAGACCCTCGGACTGTGTCATCGTTTCCATCAGCAAGGATCAAGCGTAGGTCTTTTTTTTAAAAAAAAGATGTGGTTCCTGATGCTTCACTGAACTTTCAGCGAACAGTTCCCCATTTAATTTCACTTTTAGCAATACGGTGAAGTCTTTTTAGAGATCTTGATTTTCCTGTTTTGTTTTTGGAGTGACAAAAGAGCCAGGATGGCGGCACATGACTGTACTGCATGACCGAGCAACCGAAATATATCTCTAAATGTAGCATCGTCATTTGCATGGAGAAAAGTTTCCTCCACTCCACCTCATTTGTCTCATAAACGCCTGTTATTAATACTGTCCCAGAATAAGTCTCTAGAGCATAGGTGGATCAATTAGGGCACCTTTGCGACCTGTGGACTTTTAACTCCCAGAATTCCTGAGCCAGCATATCACCTGTGAGATTTCCTGCCCGTTCACATCCATTTAAATCAAGATCTGCCTCTCCTATTTGCCTAGGAAATATTCTAACTGCTCGTACATATGGATTATCATTTGGTGTTTTTTAAAAAAAACATTTTAATGCGGTCCCTCGTTCTTCTTTGCCAGGGTATAACTTGAATGCCAACATAAGTAGTATGGGTAGTGGTACTGAGCATTCTTTAGGATGAAAATTTGTGGTTAATCTCTGCCCATAAATGAATCCAATTGAAAAAGTGTAATTTTGATGTTGGCCCTATGGAAATTTATAATAATTAGCCACAGCATCACCCCTCCGTTCCTTTCAGTTGATTTTGAATGCCATGAAATTCACCGAGGGTCATTAAATTCAGCGTTCGGTGTCGAGCATTTCATCTTAATACTTAAAATAACTATTATTATTTCTCTTACGCAGTTCCTGGGGAAAAAAAGGCCCCCATAATTTGCAGATTTTCACACAAAAGTGCTTAGCATCTCTAAAATGCACTGAGGAAAAAAAAAATTCCCCTTGAAGACTTTCCAATATAAAAACACACATCAGTTGAAAGCAAACATGCTACCTCCAACTTTGCTTAACCTCGAACCTTTGGGAGTTTCACGTGCTTTAATTAGACTTTTGTTACCCTTTTGTCATTTCCCTCCCAATTCTTGTAGCATGACCTTAACCAGGACTTCTTAATTTGCCTTCTCACTGTTCTCCACACAACATCAAGTACATGATCAATAGTAAATAGCAGTCATCCAAAACGACACTTGAAGACTGCATTGTTTTTCTTGTAAAAAACATTTCCGTCATCTTTTTCCCGTTTCCCATCCAGTCAAAGTGGGAATTTAAAAAAAGAACCTTGCCTTTTCATCTGTTTGCTCTTGTCACAGCAAGCGTGCTAGATAAACTGGAGACGGTGATTATTCACCTCAGGCTAAACTTTTTCATGCAGTCTTCGGAGCTCCTTTGCCCATTTTCTCTTTCTGCTTCTATAAACATCACCACTAAATGTTTGTCCATAATTAATCTCACGTGTTCGTATCCTCAGATGAGATGTTAATGCTGCTATTTAAAATATTCTCATATCCTTAGAATAAGTTTTGAGAATAAAACTTTGGGTTTGGCAAAATGCAAAAAGTGGCTTTTTTCGCTCCCGGTAAAAAAAACATCATTCTTATTCCAGAAAGGGCCTATTAAAACATGGCATATAAAATGGCTATGACGCATAGGTAAAATTGCCAGTTACTTGAAATGGTTGACTGCCATTTCATCTAATTAGATAAATTAGATCTAATTACATAAATTTGGGCATCTGTGCCTATGGAATTTTCCATAAAATAAAATTGCAGCCTCAAAAAATGTGAGTTTCTATCCAGAAAGAACATGAAAGCCTGGTTGAATTAAGCCATTCTGTAAAAGTGCCAGTACATGTAAAGCATTTATAAAATCTAAATAAGGTGCTCGTTTTAAAAAGTTGCTTTGTAGTGGAGTATCTGCTCCTTCACATCTGTTTACTTTTAAACTATTTCAAATCTGAGAAAAGAAACCAGAGTTCTGTTGGGCTGCTCTTTGAGACTCCCAATTGCCATTATTAAATAATTTCCACGTGTGCATATTTCTAAAGATCACTTTAGATTCCAAAATCTCATTTGCGTATGTTAACCAAATATTTCACAAGCAGTTTCTCATAGATACACACCTGAGGTTGCCTTGGAATTGTTGTTGAAATGGAAGCAACTTAAATATTCTATGTCCTTATGCAATTCAATCACCCCAAAGTGTTTGTGAGATTTAAGGCCAGGTAGCTACAATCCAGTCCAGTTAAGGGAGCTTAACTTATGTGAAAGTTCATTTAAACAATGGCTTCACCAGTCACTTGAGGTTCTTCTCTGTATACCTGGACGTTTTATGACTGCTTAAATCTACATTTCATAAAGCAAGGACCCCCTCAGTATATTCAGTGAATTTTCTTGCCCGCACAAAAAAAAATCCCCTTACTAAGGACGCTGGCACTAATAATATATTTTCTGAATTACTTGTAAAATAACCTACTTCTTTGTTTTTTTTTCTTTTTCTTTTTCTTTTGTTTGTTTGTTTTTTCCTTCAAGGGAATATTCAACAGCCATAGGCCATCGGTTGCAGGATCATGGCCTTGTGGTGGAAATGATATACCTTACTTCTGAATCAGGTCTCACACGTGCCCTCCAAGAAGTTAAAAACGATGGTTCTCCATTTTGCGTTCTTGTTGAACCATCTAATGTAACACTTTCCTCATGCACCGTAATCATGCTTCATCAGACTATCAAAAGTAAGTTTAGCTTACCTTAAGAACTGGTCCCCGTTCAGAAAATGCTCTCTCTAGATCCATTCCTCCTCATATTAAAACACATCCTCTTTGAGACATGATTGAGCAGTAAAATAATGGATTAAGAATTCATAGTCGTACACCGCTACCGCACCTAACAAAATGTACTTCATCCGAAATTTACCTTTTGTAAGAACAGATGGTTTGTAGTAGCCCTTTTTTTCCTTGCATTTAAAAAGAACATGACAACGTCAAGTTACATCTCAAACTCCACTCTTCTTTCCAGAGGTGTGTTTTATAAAACTAGTCCCACTTAGGAAATTAATTCAACACACAAAGCAGCGGCGAGTTGAGTCACCCACGGACATGTCATAGAAACGGGCGTGTTTTATGTTGAATCTTGGCCATAACCACGTTCAGTTAAAAGTTTGGCGTCCGAAGGTAGCTTCGGTGGAAGGATGCGGCGGTTTTGTGTTTGGGTTGTTTTTTTGGGGGGGTGTCTGGATGTGACTTTTTAAAAAGCAAGGTGTCTCTCTTCTCTGTAGTCCACCGTAATATGCCCATGGAAGATGCCCTGGCTCTGATAGCTAAAGAGTTTGAGGAAATTTTTGCAGAGCATGAACAAGAGCAGCGCACAGAGATTTCCCACAAAGCAGCTGAATTGGCGGATGGCTTTCTAGAGCGGGAGCTTTATGAGAGCTACCATGTGCCTCTAGGCATTAGAAACCTCCTCTTTCTGTTAAGTGAGGGAAAGCATTTGTATATGGAAGAATTGAACACAATAAGTGACTACCTGAAGACCAGGAGAAATAAGCTTGAAGGTATTCATGTTTCCCCCCCATCCCTCTTTTCTTCCTCGACAATACCCTCTAAATCCCACCCACAATCTCAAAATAACCTTGTGGGGAAGGGGGGGGGAAATCCCATCCTCCCTCAAACCGGGGTGGGAGGGAAAAATCCACACTTCGTGCATGAACGCTAATATGGTTAAAAACGAGACTTTCTGGAGAGGGGCTGCAGCTTGATCACCCGTTATTTGTGGGTAACGGCTCTGCCTCTAGGAAGCGGGGTGGCCACTTAAAAGATGGATTCCCTGAGGTTGTCTGCATCTGTCCCCAGCTCATCTTTATCCCAGATTCCTTAACATTTCTCCTTTCTTTGCGCTTTCAAATAAAGTCCCTTCCAGGTGAGTAGGGAACTTGTCATCCCTATTCGCGGGCCATTGGGAGAAATGCCGCCTGTCCAGAGTGCATGGGATATATGGCTCTTTAAGGCAAAAAATGTTGTCTATTGTGGCTCAGATTGGAGAGCCTCTCCCTACTTTAGGAGTCCACAAAGCACCCTACTTGATGAGCCCCAAATTTGTCCCACGCCTCCCTCCCCCCCCCCAAAAAAAGTTGCTTTCATCCGGCTGTCGTAATAAAAGAGTAACATCCCCCCCCCTTCGCCTCTGTACCGCCGTCCGATAAGTCACATTTCACATGGCGAATGTCCATTGCGAGGTATAATTAGAGCAAGTGGAAAAAAAATATGTAACACTCGCGAAAAAAAGACACCCTCCCTAACTGCTTTCTATTATAAAAGCCAATAACACTACCAATGTACTACTTCAAATCACTTCCGTGACTCCTTATAAAAATGACTTTTCCCATCTCACATCCTTAAAATTTCCTAAGCCGCCTTATCCCTGCGTAAATGGACTGGCTGAAAAAAAAAAAAAGACATTAAATAGGCAGCCAGGCTGACTCCTTGGCTAGTGGCAAGTCTTGCTAATCGATTGTTTCCTTGGTAAATTTGGGCTGTCCTAATCCAGGTTTTGTTGCAGAAACGAATACTTTAGCCGCCGCAGGTGAAGACAGCGAGTATCCAAATGCCAGACCAAGTGGGAGTGCTCTCCCCCCGACGCTAAGCAAGCCACCACCTCTGCTGCCAACCCCTGGCCGAACTCCTGCCTTAGGGCCCTCTGGTGCGCCCTTGCCTAAGCCGGCCTTGTTGGGCAAAAGACCGTTGGGGGCTCTTCTTCCCACTCCAGGTTGGTCCATCAAAATAGAATATTATAGTGGTGGCATGGAAGACCATTGTTGTTTCGAGAGTTTAGTGACCTCTTTGGTTTTATCCAATTAAATATCCTTATCCTAAGGCTATTAACCCACGTGGAAGGGCTGTGTAATATTATCCTTCTCGTCTCTCCTATTACCTTTTCCTATTTGTATCTTATGATTTATCACTTTGTTGTTTGTATGTGTGCTGAGAGTTTATGCAGCGGAAACAAATTCCTTATATTTCCAATCACACTTGGCCAATAAAGAACTATTCTGTTCTACTCTAGTCTAGTCTATTATGCTATTCTATTCCATGATTCTACTCTACTCTGTTATGCTATTCTATTCCATGATTCTACTCTACTCTGCTGTTCTATTCTATTCTATTCTATTCCATTCCATTCCATGATTCTACTGTACTCTAATCTGCTCTGCTCTGTTCTATTATGCTATTCTATTCCATGATTCTATTCTAATTATTCCACTCGATTCTCCTTCGTACTAAGAAAAATGTAAATGTTTAGAGCTAATTTTCTTGTTTGCTAAATAGGGGTTAAGACACCTGGGCTAGAAAGCAGGAAACTGGGAGTTCTAGTCCCTTCTTAGGTATGAAAGTCAGCTGGGTGACTTTGGGCCTGTCACTCATTCTCACCTGACCTATCTCACAGGGTGGTTGCAGTGTGGAGAATAGGAGGAAGAGGAAGGCATGTTAGATATGTTCGCCACCTTGTGTTATTTGTAATAAAAATACTAAAAAGAAATAAAGGTGAAGGTGAGAAGAAATTTTGACATAACTGCCAGTCTGTGAGAGTCTCAGGCTTTGGGTTCCCATTCCAGAGTCACGTGCCAGCTAGTCAAGGCCAGATCTTGCTGTTTCCTGATTATAAGCAGGGCCATGAAGTCCTGGGGTTACGTTTTGCTAAAAACCTTGGGATTGTTGCTGACGGTGGACAGTTTCTGAGCAGATTTCTAGCTCTGTGCACTGTGGAAATTGGCCATCCTTGGAATACCTTTACTATTAAGGAGCTCCTGACAGCAGAGATCTCAGTATCATCTTGCTTGGTATCTGTGCTTTCTGTTTTAGGCTTTTAAATTCGTCCGCTCGAGTTAATAATAAAGCTACAATTTCTTGATTCGCCAGTGTGCTTATTGTCTCTGGATCCACTTGCCTGGATACCGGATTATTGCCCTGTAACAGGTGGATGCTGGGGGGGGGGGTTCTTCTTTGAAAAGCATATATACCCTACCTTTTAAATATAATGATGCAGTATTTGTACTGCATCTGGTATGTCGATACTGCTAACTTCAGTGGTACCTCAGTACTCCGCTGCTTTGCAAGGCACCGCATTTGGTATTCAAGGAATTCTGATGCACACATTTTGTCTTGGTACTCAATCTAGAACTTGTCAATGCCGGCTGCCTTGTGACTCACTATATTATTCCTTATGGGAAACATTCATTTGGTACTCATCGCACCTCCCAGAAGCAGTTAACAATGAATACTGAGGTACCACTGTATCAGAACCAGTTAACAAGGAGTATGTCTGGGTTCCAAGTAATACACCCATAACAAACAGAACTCCAAGGCAGGTGGATTCCTCAAAGAACAGTTTTATTGGATCTATCATATTGGCTCAGGCTGGTGAAAACCGACTCTAAAGATTCCCGCGGTTTTCACCTAATTGAAAGTTTTCCCGTTTTCTCAAACAAACAGTCACGTGGTCCAATCGGTGCTGTCCAGTTGCTTGGTAACATTACCACTACTACTACTACTACTCTCTTCAGCCACCTGTTGGAATGTCCTTGGTTCCCAAGGGAAAGTCTTTTGTTTTGGCTACAAACCCCCAGCTTTCTCTTATTTCCCCCTCCCTAACCCTCACCGCCATTGTGGCAACACTGAAGCCTAAAAAGATGGCTTCGGTCAGGCCAACTTCAGAGTTGACAGAGTACTGAGGTACCACGGTATCCAAATCCTCTTTTCTGTTTTTCCTTCATAGCAGTGCTGCCTGGCCCGAAGGGGAAACCTCCCCCTCTTCTCACCAAGGTCATCAAAAGACCGATGCATATAGCTCCTCCGCATCTCCCCGCAAAGCGACCACTGCTCGGGGGCAGACCTGGCCTGCTACCTACACCTACCTACAGGTGAGAGCTGGGTGATGCCTCATGCCTAAGTCTGAAAGAAGATGATGATGTTGTTGTTGTCTTCCCCCATCCCCAATTCGTGGCTGTTTCCTCTATTCCTGTCGGTCTGGAGTTGCGTAGTAACAAGGGGCAGCAGGCTGGACCTGCATTTTGCTGTCCATCATTTGGCTAAGAAAGCTTCGGAAAGCCAACTGGTTTTGAGGTAGCTGACCCTTAGCAATTAAAAAAAAAAAAGAGCCATCCCCTAACCCCACCCCACCCTCATCTGCCAGTGTTTTTGAATGCCTCACTTTCCCAACTCATGGTGCTTTTAGTTCTCTTTCCTTACCTCCCCTGCAGACTTCCCAGGTGAGACTGTCTTCAACTCTGGCTGGATTCACCCCTGAACTTCGTCAAGGTTGGTTGAGTCCGCCCTAATCCCTGGGTTCGCCATCAGGCTAAGAAATAAGTCCTGGTTACAATAATATACGCATAAGCTGGGTTCAGGTGGTACGTCCTCTTGTGGCGTAGCTAATAGGACGAGCCTGGTTAGTCGATACACTTTTCCCAACTTTGCGCCTTGCCCCAGTTGACATGAGACTTGTGAGTTCAGCAGGAAAGCTGGCTGGGTGACTTTGGGCCAATCACCAGGAGACGGAGAGTTCTAGCCCTCCCTTAGGAAAGCCGGTTGGGTGACTGAGTCAGTCTACCTCACAGGGATGTTGTTGCGGGGAAAATAGGAGGTAGAGTAATAATTATGCTTGCCACCTCAAATTTATAAAAATAACACAAACTGGATTATAAATAAATAAGGATGCTCTATGGGCTAGAGAGAACAGAGATGCAGAAAAAGGAGTGTCATTTTATTCTATCTGCAAAATAAGGCAAAATAATATTTTTTCCTGTCTCTTGAGCATCCTTTCCAAGAAGTGTAAGAGCACCACACCCTAAAGCCAGCCAGCTCCTGTTCGAAGGACTTTGTGAGCTAAACAGGGGAAGAAGTATCAATCTTGCTGTTCTTCTTTTCACAGATGCTCAGCCAAGATCCACCCATCATCCATGGGCCTTTAAGCCAAAGTTCCTGACTTGAGACGATGCCTGAACTAATAAGGAACTAAATAAAGAGTTGTCCTAGATGGCAGCATTTCTCTTTTAACATCAAGCCGAGTTTGACAAATGTATGTTCCCACTCCCGGCTGCATTAAATGCATCTTATTTTCTGTTGTACACATTCCTAAGAACAACTTTTTTTTTTACTTAACACAATATAGATGTTTGTAGACAATGGATATTGTAGATTTCCAATGTTAACCTGTTCTCTAAAATCAATGTTGTTCAATAAATGACTTATTTCCACAGGCCCCCTTCCGATTTCTTTGCAATTCACACACCGCTTAAGCAATGATGATTGTTTAGCTATTGTAACACTTTTTTGTTGACTGTGCCACAGTTAAGTATAAATCACAGCATGCACAAGGCCAAGATTGCACGTTAAGCCCTACATAAGCAAGCTAGGTGCATAACATTATGTTCCCAATTTGTTCCTTGATGTCAGTTGCTTCTCAAATCAAGCCGAAGTCCTGTTGGATCCTTCCTAACTGCCCCAATTTAAATAGTCCAAATCATCTTGGTGATTTATTCTTGCATAGGAGAGCAACAATCACTTATTTTAACACTTTCCATTGTGCTTAAATAAGATGGAGTGGTTCCTACACAGATTGACAGGTAACAATGCACTTCCCAAAGTTGTTCTAAATTCCACTGTATCCTTATGGTACAGGTAGTCTTCGACTTACGACCATAATTGAGCCCCAAATTTCTGTTGCAAAGGGAGACTGGTTAGGTGAGTTATGCCCCATTTTTACGACTTTCTTGCCACGAGGAATCACTGCAGTTGTTAAGTTAGTGATACGGTTGTTAAGCGGATCTTGGCTTTCCCATTGGCTTTGTGGTCGAAGGGTCGCAAAACGGGATCAAATGACCCCGGGGCAGTGCAAAAATAAACAACATGCCAGTTGCCAATCATCTTGAATTTTAATCGTATGACCCTGGGGACGCCACAATGGTTGTAAGTCTGAAAAGTGGTCATAAGTCACTTTATCCTGTGCTGTTGTATCATTGAACTGTCACTAAATGAACTGTTGCAAGTGGAGGACTACCTGAGCAGATTGGGGCATCCATTTTAAGTTGCTATTTTTCGCTGTCATCTTTGAAGCGCTGTTTAACAAAAACATGAAATAACAGCATGCCGTGAAATATTTCTAGCTTGCTTTTCCAACATTAAAAGTAACATCCCCTGTTCGCAGGAGGGGTAATCATAAAATGAAAAAAAGGACATCCCCAAAGTTAGAGATAATCTGTTTAAAAGTAAATCTACTCTAAAAACCCAAAGCCGTTTAACATAATCAAAGGAATCACTGGCATAAAAGCAGATCTAAAAATTGCACGTACACAAGTATAGCAGAATCACAATTCCTGTGTCTATTCTGGAATTTTCTTGGGACGTCTTCTAGTCCAATCCCCTGCTCAGGCAAGAAACCCTCTACCAGTGATGGTTAACCTTTTTTGGTGCCGAGTGCCCAAAATGCTGCCCCCCCCTCCAGTGAATGCATGCGTGCGTGCCCCCACCCCCCCAAACGCAATGCAAGCATCCCCACGCAAGCACCCCATGCATGCGCCTGCGCATCCCCCTGCTCATGAGCCTTGGGCCCCGTTTTGGCTTCCAAAAGGAGGCTTTTCAGGACCAAAAACGGGCAGGGAACCCTCACAATCTCCAAGCAGGGGATTTCTCCCCAGTGTGCCCAGGCTTTCTTCTCCATTCTGATCTGGAAAGGCCCTGCGCATGAGTCCTGAAGATCAGCTGGCCGGCGGAGGCACGTGTGGTGGAGCTGGGCTGGGCAACGGCTGGCATGCCAACAGAGAGGGCTCTGCGTGCCACCTGTGGCACATGTGTCATAGGTTCGACTTCATGGCCCTATACCACTTCAGACAAATGGTTGTGCAACATCTTAAAAACTTCCAGTGTTGGAGCATTCACAACTTCTGGAGGCAAGTTGTTCCACTGGTTAATTCTTCTCGCTGTCAGGAAATTTCTCCTTACTTCTAGGTTGCTTCTCTCCTTGATTAGCTTCCACCCATCGCTTCTTGTCCTGAATTAAGAAACGCCACTAATTTGCAGACATGCGCCAACCAAAATAGTAAATTAATCCTTGTCTCTTGGATTTCTGTCCGCTAGGAAGCGTGTTTTTCACCAGAAGGGGGCGTCAGTTACCTGGAAAAAGTTGCTTTTCCTTGGAATTTATTTTTCTGAAGAAATAAAAAAAAGTGGACCAAAAGGCCTAATGCTGCTTTGCCGACAGTCACAGTACAATGATAGGCGAGCTTATGTTTAAAGCACACAAAGAAGAGGCCTTATTTATTTATTTATGGCTTGCAGCCATCTTAAATGGTATGTTTTTATTTTTTAGTTCGAAGCGATGCAAAAGAGCAGGTAAATACAGATGAAGTTACCAAAAAGTACATAATAATAATACATGGAACTGAGAAACTCCACTAATTTGCAAACGTGTGCCAAAATAGTAATCTTTTGCCTTGGAGAAAATATATATATTTAATCTTGGAAATAATTATACAAAAGTGTTGCTTTTTTTTAAAAAAAAAATCTTTTCCTATTTTAACAAAGAAAGGGCCATTTGCTTTGGAGCAAATATTCTACAGTTCAAATACGACTGCGAGATGTCAAAATGCAGCAGCAAAACCATCTATTTTCAGTAGAATAATTTTCCGCCCCTTTGCCAAAAACAAGGCAAATATTTTGCACTTCACTCTCAATCCTAACAAAAAATAAATAAAGAGACCAAGGCATCATCTCTGGAGACATTTGGAAGACAAGACAACTAAAAACTGATGGTCCCCAAGGAAATTGGTCTTCCTGTGTTTTTAAAGATACAACCAAACCTATAAAGGAAAATTATTTCTAGCTCAGGGCTAAAAGGAGGAGCCCTTGGTACTCCCTGAGCTCTGAAGCAGACGTTTCACCACTCAAACTAGGTAACGTCATCAGTGCTAGTAAGGAATGGGATTTGTTCTCAATTTATATTCTAGTGGCTTGCACCGTGGATGGTGTTTAGAGGTCCTTTGTTTAGAAGTCCAACAGCCCAACCAAATAACCTCTTAAGCTCACTGAGAGCAAGCCCCATTCAGTTAGAATATTTTGGACCTGTAATGCAACACCTAGGAAAATATAGGTCCAGGCAGAAGCAGAAGAAGAACATAATGGCTTCAAAATCTAAGAGATTAGTTTAGACCAGTGGTGGGCAACCTTTTTTTTCAACTGAGCCAAATCTCGCCAAAACCACGATTGAAATTTACTTTGAGAGCCACATTTTTAAAACCGAAAATACATAGGATGGTACACTGTTTTTAGTTTCAATTAAGTTTTTATTGAGAATATTCTGCATGCAAGTATCCACATAGGTCGGGAGGATACAAATAACACAACTAATAAAACAAAAACTTTAGAACGATATTATTTATCGATAACGTTAAATTCCGTAAAATTTGCCTTACAATGTAGAGAAAATTACATCCTGACATTGACTGACAAAGTCACAACCACTAATGTGAACATTGGCCTTGCATTTCCTTGGATAGTTTGAGTAAGTCAGGTTTGTATGTTGTTGTTTTTAATTTCATCTCTCTCTCCCACTTTCTTTCTTTTTTTCTTTTTCTTTCTCTCTCTGGCTCTTTGTCTCTCTCTCCCTCCCTCCCCCATCTCTGTCACTCTGTGTGTGTGTGTGTGTGTCTGTCTGTCTCTCACTCACTCTGTGTGTGTGTGTGTCTGTCTCTGTCTCTCCCTCTGTGTCTCTCCCCTCCCTTCCTCTCTCTCTGTCACTCTGTGTATGTGGGTGTGTCTGTCTCTCACTCATTCACTTAATCACTCACTCTGTGTGTGTGTCTCTGTCTGTCTCTCTGTCTCTCCCACCCTCCCCCTCTCTGTCTGTGTGTGTGTGTGTGTGTCTGTCAGTCTCTCTCTGATTCCCTCCCTCACTCCCTCTCTCTGTTCCTCTCTCTGTCTGTCTTTCTCACTCACACACACACACACACACACACACACACACTGTGGTCACCTTGTTGAGTGTTCCAATCACATTTGAAACACTCAACAACTGGCCTGCATTTATGGTATTGTGCAGCATT